>NC_080174.1:68284012-68584012 GCF_950295315.1 Erinaceus europaeus | reverse complement strand
TTTCTAGATAGTGGGAGCTTCAGCAGTTGATTTCTCCCCATCCCTCCTTTTCCTTAGGTTTCATCTGAATCTGTGTGATTTGAAATGAGGACTAAAGGTGGCTCATCCCTTTCCAGGCCCTTTTTTCTTGAGGAACAGCTGCAGGTAGGACCCTGAAATTTTTTTCGACTGAAGGGTAGGCCCGTGACTTCACTCATTTTTGCCTGGGCCAGATAGCTAACATGCAGGTGGGCTAAAGGCATTGTCTGGGAGGATTATGCCAGAGTTGAGAGTAGGACCAGAAAGCTGAATCAGGGCAGAAAATAGCTTTCAAATATGGGAAAAATATATAAATACCATTAACTGTAAACCCCATAGATCTGAAGGACACCATAAAGTACTTGATCAAATAGTCGTCTCTACTTAGGCTTAGATATCCTTCTGACCAACTCCTTATTTCACTTCCCTCCATCACTCTAAGCCAAACCATATCAGATAAAGTAGGGACTACAAAAGCTGGATAAGGGCAAGAGATCAGGACACTCTAATAATGGCCCTTTTGGTCAATACCAGGCCACCCCATCATCCAGGGCCATACTCAGGGATCCTGGGATTCCCACATAGTTATGATGGGTCGAGACCTCTAGAAGATCCCTCTCTACACCATCACTGGTCATGTCACACAGGAAAAACATTATAAACCCTCTTATGGGCCTCGATAGTACCTTTCCCTCAATGTTGAATAACAGTGGTAAAAATTGCCCCACTCTCTGAAGGAAGGCTGGGTCAACGTACCATGCTACTCAAGAAGACTGGTTCTAAAATGAGTGCAGCCTAGTATGTTCCTGGGTATGACCATGGAATGTAAGCTCAAACAGACAGGGATGCAGAGGTTACATAGGCTCCTGTGCTAAATATGAATAGACAGGGGCCTTGGGTTTCCATTTTTCTTCTGAGCAATATTTTATTGTATGAATGTACCACAGTTTATTCTTTCACTTTTTGATGAACATTTGGGTAGCTGTGAGTTTTTAGACCAGTTTGAAAAAGTTGCTTTGAACATTTGTGTACATATTTTTTCTGTAACCATGTGTATTTCTATGACTTGAGTTTTTTTACAAACTTAATTTTTAAAAGATTTTATTTATTTATTTATTTATTTATTTGAAAGATAGGAGCAGAGAGAGAACTAGACATCACTCTGGTACATGTGCTGCTGGGGATTGAACTTGAGATCTCATGCTTGAAAAGTCCAGTGTTTTATCCACTGTGCCACCTCCAGGACCACACAAACTTAAATTTTTATGAAGCTGCAGAACTGTTGTCTCAAGGGTCTATATAATTTTACACCTTCCATCAGAAATGTAGGAGAGTCCTCATTGTCCTAAGTACTCACTAGTACTTAGCATTATTAACTTGGGGGTGGCTTTAGCAACTGTAATGAATATGAAGTAGTAGTATTTCACTGAAATCTCAATTTATATTTCTCTAGTGACTAATGATGTAACTTACTGGTCATATATATAGCTTCCTTGGTGAAATATTTAATAAAATATTTTTCCATTTTTTATTTCTTTATTGGGGAATTAATGTTTTACATTCTACTATTTTTCCATTTTTAACATAATGGCTTGTTTTTTTTAATGAGTTGTAAGAATTCTTGATATAGTCTGTATAGGATTCGTTTGTTATGAAGCTGGTCAATATTACTCGTATGAGTGTCTGTAGCATGTTTCTGAAGATTAGTATTTGACTCAGTAGACTGAGTGAAGAAACATACCCTCATCAATGTGGGTGGACAGCGTCCTATCCTATGGAAGCCTGAGTGGAATAAAAAGGCAAAAGAAAGACATATTTTCCCTTTCTTCCGAAGCTGAGAAGCCCATCTCTTTTCTTAGGATATTATGGATCCTGGTTCTCAAAACTTTAGATTCGACCATAGTTATATTACGGGATTTCCTGGTTCTCCAGCTTACAGATGGAAGACAATGGGACTTCTAGACCTCCGTGACTGCAAGAGCCAGCCACTTTCTGTAATGAATCTGTTCACATACATATGCATTATATACAAATCTATCTTATGGGCTCTGTTTATCTGGAGAACATTGACTGATGATATCTATAAGACAAAGGATAAAGTACTTTTTGTGTTGTGTTTTACATTTTTTTTTTTTTTTGGCTTAAAGCTGTTTCTGTAAGCCTATATTCCATTCATGTTTAGTATGGTATGATTGGTGTTCCTTTTTTTTTTTATGATGTGACTTAGGGTTCAAGATTTATTATTTTTCTCCCATAAAAATATATAGTTGTTTCTTCACCATTTGTTGGAAGATTATCATTTTCTTCACTGATTTACTTGGCATTTTTGTCAAAACTCTAAGGAACACATGCATATCAGTCTATTTCTTGATTATATTCTGTCTCTTTGACTTATTTCTACATCCTTGAGTGCTATATTGTCATGATTACTATAGCTCTTTAATAAGTCTTGAAATCAGGTAGTATTAGTCCTCCAACTTTAGATCACCATGCTATATATCATTTATGATTGTTGGGAATACATTTGCTTGAATTAAATGTATAATAAATTGTATACATTATCTTTTCCTAGTGTGGGCTGCTTAATCAATATGTTTGTGGTCTTCTGAGAATCCCAAGTTAAAGCACTTTTTGGGTTGTGTAATAAATAAGGACTTTGACTGGAGAACTTCCTGTTAGAGCAGATAGGATTCTGCTTGCAAACCAAATAACCAATTTCCATTATAGGCTGATGCTTTTTATTTAACATGGTGGATTTCTGCTTGGATCTGCTCCCTCTCATACTAACACATACAAGGGTGTCAGCACACCTGTTGTCTGGCTTCTCCAGCTGTGGTTTGGTGCAAAGCATTTCAAACAGTTGGCTGCAAAGTGTGCCTTTCTGGTGTTTACCACAGTGCTGCTCAGAATTTTCACAAGTAGCTTGAAAAGAGAGAAAGAGAGAGAGAGAGAGAGAGAGAATAAATAAAAGAGTTATCTTCAGTGCTTACAGAATCTCTGGTTTCTAGCTGGCTTTGGCTGCCAAGAATATCTGCTGGCCCCCCAGGCTGAAGCTGCCCTCAGCTGTAAGATCTGTCAGCTAACTGGACACTGAATACGTAATGAGTCCTTATTAGAGCCTGAAGTTTGAACCAGATGTTACCTGGGATCCAAGCAATATCCTTCCATTCCAAAGGAAGTGCTTTACTAAGTTGCAGTTTGATTCTAACCCTCACCTAGCCTTTGTTTCATTGTGACTAGTGTGTAGAGTGTAATCTTCAACTGGGCCTACAGTGTAGAATTGAAAAAAAAAAATCTGTGTTCAAATTCTGACTCTGAAACCTAATAGTAGATTAATCTTGACCAAAAACACTTTACAGCTTGGGACCTAGTTCCTTTATGGAATGGAGATTCTTACATCTTCTCACAGGACAACTGTTAACAAGCAGAAATGCTTTATCAACCTAGCTACCATATAGGAGTTCATACAAAGGATCATCATTACTATGATATTTCCCTTTTAGTTATCTGCAGGAGGAAAGGTGAATATATTTGTTTCTTAAGGCTGCTAACAAATCTAACAAATTCCTACCAACTGATTTATCTCAACAAAAATCATTCTCCCATAGTTCTGAAGGCTGAAAGTCCAAAATCATTTTCTCTAGGATGAAGTCATAGCATTGGGTGGGCTCAATTTTATCTGGGAGTGCTAGGGAAGCTCTGTTCCAAAGGAACAGCTCCTGGTGGCTATTGGCATGCCTTGTGGTGTGGTCCTCACTAGCCTCTCCCTCTGTCTTCCCATGCTGTCTCCTCTTTGGTCTACCTTTCTTCTGTTTTTTCTTGTAAGAGCTTTTAGGGCTACTCAGTTAATCCAGTATAATCACCTGGTTTTAAGATCCTTAACTTTGGCACATCTACAAACTCTTGATTATGCAGGTGATAGTCATAGTTTCCAGGAATTACAGTTGGATATCTTATGAGACCATCATTTAGCCTACTATAGAGAATATATATGTGTGCGTGCGTGTGTGCGTGCGTGCGTGCGTGCGTGCGTGTGTGTGTGTGTGTGTGTGTGTGTGTGTAGGCATGAGTGCTCACAGGCAGGTGAACATATGTTTTCTGAGGGGTAGCGCATGGGACAGGAAAGGAAAATGCATCCCCTATCATGTTTTTCCCAAACTTCCCAGTGGAAGACTCAAATCTTTATAGGTTCTTAGAAGACCAAGACTTTTAGGACATTTACTATTCACTTAAACCTAGAGTGAGTCAATTATAGCTGACTCCTGTGATAAATTTGTGCCTAATTGCTTCCCTGCCAGCTTCTCAAAGTTATGTAGATATGTCAGAGGCTGTTCAGTCCACATGGCCTGAAGTATTATCTGTTCTTCTACAGTAAAAGGCTCTGCACTTGTTCTTAGCTTAGGTCATTTTCTCCACCATGCAGATAGGGAAACTGAGGCCAGGGAGGACAAGTGGCCTACTCAAGCTACCACAGTGACTTGGGGGCATATTTTAGAACATGAGGGGGGGTTTCTAGTTTCCCTTCCCCAGATGACTTGCCCTCAGCTTCCACGTACTAAATTTCCTTTGGTATGTGGGGGGATGGAGACCAGAAATCAGGTTCAGTCTGATTTTTGCCTCCAGGATCCCCAGTTCCTAGAGAGATTTCAGCAGATACTGGAGACATTCTTAGTGAGTATTCCTGACAGGATACTGACAAATAAATGGGTGAATAATGGGCTGAGTGTATTTGAGGGTCATGAACTGGCACAGTGCTGCCCAGGCACCACTGGGAATCTCAAACTTGGATGGCAAGAAGAATCCCAGCATGCAAATCTCTGCTTTGGGGGTCAATGTGAGCCTTCTCCCTGCAGCTGACTACTTCCAGAAGGCTGTTGGAAAACTGAAGGATTTGCAGAAGCGACTGAACTGCCCACTTTGACTTTCAGAGAGGTGGAGCGGGGACCATGGGACCTTTAATGATGACTAATTTGCAGCTTATTAATGCAGTGGTAATTAAGAATATTCATTTTATTAAAAGCCGTTTATTGTAATAGTGCATGCAAATCTGGAGACCTGCATTGTGCTCACGTACCAATCGACATGGGTCTATTGTGGCTCTGTGGATGGCAGGTCGCAGCGTCACTAATTGTTAAGAGTTTAGGGTCTAATTTTAAACCCTTTTAATTCCATTTGAAATAATTGCCCTAATGAAATTCAAAGTACTCTGAGGCAGCCATGGAAGAGGTGGGTGAGGCACCCCCTCCTTCTGCCCCTGGGGAGCCAGCTTTGTGAGCTGTGGCAAGAACCATGCATGTCCTACGTCTGCGAAGGCTGCTCACTCCTCTCTAGGAGAGCTGGCCCCTGGGAAGGTGGTGAAAGCCTCTGTCTGTAGGGCTGACTGTCTGAGTGCAGGATGGCAGAATCAGGTTGCTTCCTAGATACGTCATCTCTGCCAAGAACACGGGGGTAGGAAGTGCAAAGAGAAGAGGAGTACCCATCCAAAGACAATGTCTTCAGTTCCATGACATCATCAAGTCACTGGGACTTGCCTCAGAGCAGCTGAATGCAGGAACTGTCTTCAGTATGGTGAGCTCTTCTGAGAGCTGAAGTTGAGAGCTTCTTTGTGTGCCAGACCAGCCTCCAAGCACCTTAAAGCATTGCCTCCTGGACTCCTCACAACCATTATAGGAGAAGCATGGCATCCTTTTCTCCATTTCACTTATGAGGCAACTGAATCTGGGAGAGTATCATTATGAAAGTCAAATAGGCTCAAAGACAGCTCTAGAGTTGAACCCAAGAGTCCCTTTTTGTCTTCTCAGAGATTTAGAATCCGCAAGGGCGTCTCTAGAAGGAGCAGTGAGGAACTCAAGTGCAATACTTACTCTTCTCTAAACCCTCAGTGATGCAGTCATCTGCCATCCACAGAGCCACAACAGACCCATGTCGATTGGTATGTGAGCACAATGCCAGTCTCCAAATTTGCACATGCTACTACAAGAATAGTGTCCTCTTACCAGTGACAGGACACCAGGGAAAATCATGTCAGGAAAAGGGAACAGCATGAGCAAAGGCACAAAACTTAGAAGGTTGTGGCATCTGTTGGGCAGACCCTAACATGACTCTGGTGACACCTGTTTTCTGGTGGTCATGCTCTGTGGTGGAGACCTGTGACTAGTTTTTAGATGGGGATTATGACAAAGGTGAAGGGATGTCACTCCTGTTATTCAGTAACATTGATAAGACTCCATTTGGCTAAGAAACTTGCTTTCTCTTTGGCTGATTTTTTTTTTTTTTTGCCTCCAGGTTTATCACTGGGGCTTGCTGGCACTACGGAATCCACTGCTCCTGGTGGCCAGTTTTTCCATTTTATTGACTAGAACAGAGAGAAATTGAGAGGGGAGAGGTAGATAGAGAGGGAGAGAGAAAAAACGAGACACCTGTAGACCTGCTTCACCACCTGTAAAATGTCCCCCCTGCAGGTGGGAAGCTGGGGGCTCGAACCTGGATCCTTGCATGAGTCCTTGTGCTTAGTACTATATGCACTTAGCTAGGTGAGCCACTGCCTGGCCTCCTCTTCTACTGGTTTTCAAGAAGCAAGTACTCAAGCCTTGACTGACTGGGGGTGGGGGACACCCATGTAATAAAGAGATGCTGATGAATTATTTGAACACAGGGCTTCAGTTTTCCAGCTTCTGGGAAGGGAAGTTTGTGGTCACCCCTAATGAAGCTCAAAGTTTCACTTCCCCCTTATCAAACATCAAGATGAATGTTCAGACCAGGCGATAGCTCATACAGGTAGAGTACTAATTTGCATGCCTGAAGTTTTATAGGCAGGTTCAATCTCAGGACCAGCTCGTGGCAGAGCATGAACTCTGAGCAGAGCCCTGGTCCTTTCCCATTCTCTTACATAATCAATAAGCCTTTTAAGAAAGATGAAAGTACAGAGGCTGGGTGGTGACACAACCAGCAGAGTGCACACATTGCCATGTGCAAGGACATGGGTTCAAGCCCCAGCCCCCATCTGTAGGAGTGTAAGCTTCATGAATAGCGAAGCAAGCAGTACTGCAGTTCTCTCCTTTTACCTTTATTTTCAAGATATTACTTATTTATTTATTTATTTATTGGATAAAGACAGAGAAATTAAGGGGAGAGAGGGAGATAGAGGAGAGGGAGAGACACCTGTAGCACTGTTTCACTACTCTCAAATCTTCCCCCCCCCCCTGCAGGTTGGACAAGGAGCTTGAACCTGGGTCCTTGTGCACTGTAATGTGTACATTCAACCAGGTACGCTACCACTCCTCTCTCCCTGTCTATCTTTCATGTCCCTCTCAATATCTCTCTGTCTCTATCCAAAAGAGAGAGACAGAGAGAGAGAGAAAAGAAAGGGGGAAAATGACCTCTAAAAATAGTGGATTTATTGTGCAGGCATCAACCCTTGATGCACAATGATAACACTGGTGACAATAAAGTGAAATAGAATAAAGTAAAATTTAAAAAGATGAGAATACAGTTCAATTAAAACCATGATTGCCTTGTGAATTGGACAATACAATTAAATCATGCTTAGACCCCTGACTCAGAGAACTGTAAGACAAAAAGTGTATGTTGCTTTAAGTTGCTAAATTTGTGATAACATATTACTCAGCAATAAAAAACAAATGGCAGAAATGAATCTAGATAGAATGGCAAGCAAAGCAGAGTGTCCACAATGACATGGTTCCCATCAGAAACACTGATCATTATAGCAAGGTACTATGTTAGGCAACAAATCTGACCAGGCCTTTACCATGTGGAATGTGATAAGCCTTTTTGTGTGAGTATGTATGGAACTAAGGCCTCAGGCATGCATGGTTTCACTACTATGGGATACATAATATATACAGAAAGAGGAAGAGAGAGATCATAAAAGCAGAGTTTCATCTTTTGGTATAACACCTCCATTGTGGTGCCTGGTTTGGAACCTGGACCTAGCCTGTATGGCAGTGCATACACTGTATGGTGAGCTATATTTCTAGACAAATTGGACTTTTTGGATCATGTTTTGAAGCTTGGGCTTTCTCTCTCAGGATATATGTAGGATAGGATTTTAGAAGGGGGAGATATGGCCAGAGCTGAATGACCACTCTGGTGACCAGAGTCTAGGGTGGATTGGAAGCAAAGAGATCTGGTTGACTATTGCAACAGTTCAGGCAAAAGATCATAAGAGCTTGAATCTGGGAAAATATAGAGCAAGCTGATTTTCTGTTTTAGAGACTGAAGTGGAACATCTAGAAAGATAACATTTCACCTACCCTTACAGATCATAAGGGAAAGAAATATTCTAACTCGCAATTTTCCCCTGTCCAATACTCTCACAAAGCCAACTTCATTAACTTGGCTTCAGTATAACCTTATTAGTGATATTGTTATAAAGTAGTTCTGTATTTTGTTTTCTTCCCCCAAGCATATTGTGTGGCAGTCTTGCTCTTCTGGTAGCTGTGACTGTTTTCATTTATACAGAGCTTCAGAGAATGGTACAATAAAATCACTCCCTTGGGGTCTTTTTGGTCAAGTGCTACTTATCATGTCATCTGCCACCATCTTAAAAGCCTAACATTCCTTGTCTTTTTGCAGAAGACATATTTGGTCTATAATAAGATATTACAGAAGGAATTAGTAGGTTACAAAGAGATAGAGAGAAATTGAGAGTGGAGATATCTTCAGATCTGCTTCAGCATTCATGAAGCTTACACTCCTGCAGATGGGGGCTAGGGGTTTGAACCTGAGTCCTTGTGCATGGTAACATGTGCGATCAAAATAGGTGTGCCACCACCTGGCCCCTACAACATAAATCTTGATCCATGCCTTTCTTTCCTTCTCCTTTCTTTCCTCCTCCTCCTCCTCCTCCTCCTCCTCCTCCTCCTCCTCCTCCTCCTCCTTCTTCTTCTTTTTTTACCAGAGCACTTACCAGCTCTGGTTTATGGTGCTGTGTGGGATTGAACCTGGGACTTTTATCGCCTGAGGCATGAGAGTCTCTTTGCATAACCATTATGCTATTTAGCCCCACCCAATCCATCCTTTTCTAATTATTTTTAGTATTAAGTTCTAGAGTTAAATAACAAATTACCTTATTCTCAAGGCACTCACAATCTACTGAGAAAGACAGATGTATAAAACAAATATTGTAGCCACAGTCCTCTGCTAGAAATTTGTGTTAAATGGTCTGGGATTCCCAAAGACAGGGTTGATACACAGGTGAAAGATACTCCAAACAGAGAATTCAGCTATTTTTTACATTTCCATATGAAAAAAACACATAGAAAAAATAAATGTTGGAAATGAATGGTGCCCAGGATTTAAGAGAGGGACAGAAAAATAATTAGGTCATCTATGATTACAGACATCAACAAGGGCCAGTTTTCATAGGTCTGTAAATGTCCAAAGGGCTTGAAACTATACTTTGTAGGCAGAAGGACCCAGTAATAAAGGGTAAGCAGGGAAGGGACATTGTCAGAGTTTCAACTAGAAAATTTACTCTTTTTAAAATTTGTGTTTATTATGAGAGAGAGACAGAGAAACAAAGAACACTGCTTTACTCTAACATGAGGTACTGGGGATTGAACCTGTGTCTTCAGGCATGCAAATCCTGTACTCTTAATAGGTTCAATGATCTCCCCAACCCCACTGTGATTTTATAGTAGGAAATGAGTGCTCCTCTGGGCTCTCCAATCTTAGTGTATGGAGTCCAAAGTCCAAGAATAATTCAAGACATATCTCTAAATGTCACTTATATCTCCTTATCTCCGCTGCCAGAACCGCATTCTATGTACACTCTCTTCCCTCCTGCTCTACAAAGTAATCTCCTTACTGGAACATGGTGTAGAATTCACTTTACTTATTCTTCCTCCAATCCATTCTCTATTCCCCGTTCATTGCAAAGTTAAAAGTTACCTACACTGGACTGCACAGACCCATGCTATGTCATTTGGTGAGTTTTGACAAATGTATATACCCATGTAACTACCACCCTAATCAAATTAATTTGCCCTTTTATGTGGTCCTGCCTTCTTTTCCTTTCCAAGTCACACCTATACATATTACTACATCCAAATACCCTTCCTTGTTTGTTCTCTCAGGTCCTGATGGTGTTGGAGTTCAGACCCCTCTGGTCATCTTCCCCTATTATTTCTCCCCTGTTGGAATTATGGACAAACAAAAAAAAATTTTGGAAGTGCAGAAGGTGGGAGGTCTGGCTTCTGTAATTGCTTCTCCACTGGATATGGGCATTGGCATGCTGACCCATACCCTCAGCCTGTTTCTATCTTTCCCTAGTAGGATAGGGCTCTGGAGAGGTGAGGTTCCAGGAAACACTGGTGAGGTTATCTGACCAGGGAAGTCAGGATGGAATCATGATAGCATCTGCACCTTGGTTGCTGAAAGGTGGTAAGATATAAAGCAGGGCAAAATTATAAATAAACAAGAACCAAAATGTTGGAATAGATCAGATAAGAATAGGAATCTTAGGGTAGAAAGAAGCAAAGTAGTTTATTTTAGATATGTTCTTAGGGTCCTATGACTTCCGTAGTTTTTGCTTAAGGTTGAAAACTAACATGGAATTGGACAAAAATTGACCTAGTTTTCTATCCTTGTTGGGACACTACACTATCTTAGATACTGTAGCTTTATCAATATTATTTAAATCTTATAATCAGGTCTATTCTTCCAACTGTTAATATTTTTATTACAGATTATTTGAGTTGCTTGCCAATATTTTAATGACCTATTAAATTATGAAATTGCATTGCACTTATATATATTTGGAGGAGAAATTATGGCAACATCTAGAATTGAGATTTCTAGACCACAGACATGATCTATTCTTTTGTTTATGTAGGTTTTCTTTATCTTTTTTAATTAAATATTTGTATTTCAAATTTACAGGTCTTGAATATCTTTTGTTCAGTTTATTCCTAAGTACCTGACAAATGTATATTATTGTAAATTATATTTTTTATTTGTTTTCTCCTATTATTTAGAAATGTAGATGGTCTATGCAAATTCATCTATATACTAGAGACCTAAGTTAATGCATTTTTTTAAAAGATTTTTTTATTAATATTTATTTATTCCTTTTTGTTGCCCTTGTTTTATTGTTGTAATTATTATTGTGGTTGTTACTGATGTCGTTGTTGTTGGACAGGACAGAGAGAAATGGAGAGAGGAGGGGAAGACAGAGAGGGGGAGAGAAAGACAGACACCTGCAGACCTGCTTCACCGCCTGTGAAGTGACTCCTCCGCAGGTAGGGAGCCAGGAGTTTGAACCAGGATCCTAATGCCGGTCCTTGCGTTTTGCGCCACATGCGCTTAACCTGAATGCATTTTTTTAAGTTTGTGGGGTTTTTTTTGTATTTAGTTTAATTTTTTTTTAATTTCTTTATTGGGGGATTAATGTTTTACAGTCAACAGTAAATACAATATATGTATTTTTTTTTTAGAATTTCTAGTCACACCATTTTGTGAATAAAGACCGTCACTTCCTTTCCCCCCCAATATTTTAATTTAATTTAATTTTATCTATAAAAAGGAAACACTGATGGGATAAGAGGGGTACAACTCCACACAATTCCCACCACCAGAACTCTGTATCCCAATCCTTCCCTTGATAGCTTTCCAATTCTTTAATCCTCTGGGAGTATGAACCCAAGGCCATCGTGGGATGCAGAAGGTGGAAGGTCTGGCTTCTGGAATTGCTTCCCTGCTGAACATGGACTTGACAGGTCGATCCATACTCCATTTTTTTTTCATCCATTATTTTTGTAATGTTTCACATTGCAGTGGTATCATTGGTTTTGGTAGCAGAGTTATCCTGGCTTTATAAAATGTGTTGGGGATTGTTTCATCTCCTATTTTCTGAAATAATTTATATAAAATTGAATAATGTTATTTGTTCTTTAAATGTTTAATACTAATCAGGGGGAACCATCTGCTCTAGATTTTTTTTTTTTAAATAGGAAACTTTTTCTTTTTTAAATATAAATTCAGATTATTTAGTAAACAAAGGCCTATTCTGATCATCTCTTGCTTGTTGAGTTAGTTCTGATAAATTGTGTGTGTTTAAGGAATTTATTCATTTAACCTACAATGCCAAACTTGTTGGCAAAATGTTGCTTTATTTATTTTGTAACATTTATAATGATATATTTGTTACTTCTAACATTATGCCTTCTCTGAAATTTTTCTTTCTTTCTACTTCTGATCAGTTTTTCTAGGTGTTTTCAATTTTACTCATGGTTATAAAGAAAGAGATTTGATTTTGTTAATTTTTTTTTGCCTTTTTCTGTTTACTTTATCTTTTACTTTTATTACTTTCTTCCTTTACTTGCTTTTATTTAATTGTTCCTTCTCTATTTTAAGTGAAAAACAACACCTGTTTATTGTGAATATTTTTAATATAAACATGTAAACATACATATTCCCCCCATGAGCCAGTACTGCTTTGACTATACCTACAAGCTTCAGTGTTGTATTTTTATTAGTATTTATTTCAGAATATATTACATTTTCTTTTGTAATGTCTTCTTGGATTCATTGGTTATTTAGAAATGCATCATTTAATTTCCAATTCTTTGGAGCTTTTCTACATAGCTTAATATTATTGATTTTTAATTTAAGTTCATTGTTGTCAAAGAAAATCCTTTAAGTTCTTAATCTTTTGAAATTTATTGGAACATATTTTATGGTCTAGTATATGACCTATTTTGCCATTCCAGGGAATGCCATGTACCTTGCAGGTAACTGAAAAACATGTATGTATATTCTGCAGGTGTTGGGTGTAGTGCTCCATATAAATAATTAGGCAAATTCTGCTGATAATGTTTTTATATCCTTACTAACATTTTTAGAGGTCCTGTTGCTTTGTTAATTATATAGAAAATATCTGTATTGGGTAGTAGTTGCTAATATGTATGTATGTATGTATGTTTGTATGTATTTTACCAGAGCACAGATCAGCTCTGGCTTATGGTGGTGTTGGGGACTGAACCTGGGCCTTAGGAGCTTCAAGCATAATAGTCTTTTTGCATAACCATTATGCTATATACCTCCCTCAATATTTAAGTTTTCTAAATAAGATACTCTTATTATTGATTTATATATTTATTGAAGGAATATTGTTTTATATGACTACAATTATCTCATCTTTTCTAAGGATTCAATAGTAGTTGTATACACATTTAAGATATATTCACATCTTTCTAATAAATTAATCCCTTTACCACCATGAGAGATGTTTCTTTATCTTTGGTAGTATTCTATTTCTTGAAGTCTGATTTGTCTGTTATTAATGCCACCACAACAGCTTTGATGCTAACATAAGGAAGAATACGGCATATATTTCCCTGTACTGTTCCTTTTAATCTATCTGAGTCTCTATATTTAAAATGTGTGGGTGTGGGAGTCAGGTGGTAATGCAGTCAGTTAAGTGCACATGGCGCAAAGTGGAAGGACTGGCGTAAGGATCCTGGTTCGAGCCCCCAGCTCCCCACCTGCAGGGGAGTCGCTTCACAGGTAGTGAAGCAGGTCTGAAGGTGTCTATCCTTCTCTCCCTCTCTCTATCTTCCCCAACTCTCTCCATTTCTCTCTGTCCTATCCAACAACGACTACAACAATAAAACAACAAGGGCAACAAAAGGGAATAAATAAATAAATAATGTGTGAGTGTTTGAACAGAAAATAGTTGGGTCTTATGTGTTCATCCAGTCTGATAATCACTGCACTTGGAGTTTGTTTGTTTTTTTATCTTTATTTATTTATTTATTTATTGGATAGAGACAGCCAGAAATCGAGAGGGAAGGGGGTGATAGGGAGAGACAGAGAGACACCTGCAGCCCTGCTTCACCACTCGCAAAGCTTTCCCCATGCAGGTGGGGACTGGGGGCTCAAATCTGGGTCCTTGTGCATTGCAACATGTGTGCTCAACCAGGTGTTCCACCGCCTGACCCTTGGATTGGAGCTTTTTAAAGCTGTGAAATGATGAACTTCAACCAGCTGATTAGAGAATTAATTGACTTTTCTCCTGTTCATATGACCCTGACTGAAACAGGCCCTTCTTCTTCTAGCGTTTGCCCTTCTTCCGCAGCCAGTCAACAGCGTCAGGTTGAGCCTGATGTAAAGTTTCGAGACCTCCTTTGAATCTGGAGAGGTGGCAGTCGTTGACTATGTGGGTCATAGTCTGTCTGTAGCCGCAGGGGCAGTTCGGGTCGTCTCTGGCTCCCCAGAGATGGAACATAGCGGCGCACCGGCCATGGCCTGTTCAATAGCGATTGAGGAGGGCCCGATCATAACATGCTAGGTCAAAGCCGGGTTGACGCTTGCAGGGGTCTGTGATGAGGTGTTTGTTCTTTATCTCAGCTGACTGCCAACTCTGTTTCCAAGAGTCTGGAACAGAGAAGTTCAGTGTAGACATAGGGGACCAGATTGGGTGACGAGACGTCAAGCGTTGGACAGGGTGGGCGAAGATATCTGCGTATATTGGCAGGTCCAGTCGAGCGTAGACGTGGGAAATGAACTTAGATGATGCTGCATCCCGAGGAATATCTGGCGGGCCGATGTTGCTAAGAACTGGCAGCCATGGAACCAGGGTGGAACGGATAGTTCCAGAAATTATCCTCAGGCCCTGAATCTCTTCATTAGCAAGGGTGCCTGCTGGCCATTTGACTTGCCAGGATCTAGAGCCAGGACTCAATGTGAAATCATCCAAGGGGAGTGAGGTGGGTTGGCATTTGTGGTATTTGTTGGTGCTAATGTATGGAAAACAGATCAACCTTTGAACACCTTCTCCATGGAAGCACTGCTTTAATAGTGCTTCTTTTTCATTGTAGTTACAATCCCTTAATTATAGTTTTGTCAAGGTTGAAAAAGTGCTGCCTTGGAACACATACTTAAGAGTTCTGCTAATCCTATCTTTCTCCATTTTTGCTTTTAGTTCTTCTAAAGTCCAGACAGGGGCTGACAAGATACCTCACCTGGGAGGCTGCATGCTTTGCTATGCATAGCATCCAGGTTCAAGCACAAACCTCACCACACTAGAGGAAGCCAGAAAATTTGCTGTGCATGAGTTGCTGAGGACTTCTTCCAAGGAAAACAAAGAAAGGATTTAAAGGGGAGGAATGGTTTGTAGGGGCTGGGAAAAGAAAACAGGAGGCACAAACTACAACATACAGAGAAACTCTCAAGCTTTAGATTTGTGTTATGCAACCCTCACACTCATCTTAGAAAGTGATGCATTTAATGGCTCTACATAATCACCACGTTTAAGTAACTTGCCAAGTGCACTATAGAAAGTAACTACTCCAGTGCTTAGTGTGCACCCAGCTTAAGGGAAGTGACCCTATTCCAGTTCTAGGAACTCAAGTCCTGATTACTCTAACAGTCTGTGGGTGGTCCTTTCCATGAGTCAGTTTTGCTTCAAGAGAGGACATATAAGTTAACTGGTTTCAATGGACTGAGGAGATGGACTTATAACCTATGTAAGGGGGAGAAGCTTCTTCCCACTTCTCTGTGTAATCCTGGAAATTTACACTCCTTATCTCTGGGGAAGCAGAGGAAGAACCAACATGACTATGAGGATTAAGCATGAGGATACAGAAGAGTTCAGAGAGAAAGTGGACCTTGATGTCTGATGATGCTGATGTGTTACCTGCACTAACTCTAATGTTAGCCTGCATTAACTGTAATGTTCTCATGTGAGAAAGTGCATTTTCAGACTGTTGACACCCATCTGAATGGCACTTTATGTTTCTGGAACTTAAAGGCATTGTAATGGAAGAAGTCACAAAACAAGTATGTAGTGAAACCAGCATCCAAGCTGAATGTATCCATCCATCTGTAGAATGAATGCTCTCTACTGCTCAGCAATTTTCCCCTCCCTTTCACTTGGAGTTGATGACCCCTGTCTGACAGCTAAGAAAGCTGAAGTGTAAAGAGGGGAAGTGATTTGTCCAGGGTCACAGAGCCAGCAAGTGGCTAACCCTGGCACAGAACTCATGTTTATCTGACTGCAAAGCCCACACTTTCTGCACGCCTCCGGTGGCTTCCCACACTGCTGGCTGCCACCCTCTCTGTACCTTTGACTCCAAACAGAGGCCTCTCCGTCACCAAATAATGTGATCAAATCAAACCTTCTTTCCATACAATTAGAAAACATAACAAGTTACAGCAAAAAATGCAAAAACCTCCAAAGCTGCTCAAAGCTAATTAATTTCTATTACTAGTGAGAGAAGAACCACTTAACATGTCTTTTCTTATTCAAATTACCATTGACGGCACCTGCTTTTTTATTCTTGGGAAATCCTGCTACAATGCGGGTAAATTATGTAAGACTGTAGAATTTATGAAGATAAGGCAATTAGCATTACAAAACCAAGTCCGGGTTACAATTTCTGGGGAACAGAAAGAGTTATGATGCTCCCTTAAATGGCCCAGTGAAGTCTCACAGATTGAGTTAATCCTTGTGGTAGTCAGGAAAATTGAAGGCTAAATGGCGCCATGATGGTGGGTAATTAATTGTCTGGGCCCTTTGGTGAGGGCACTGAGCAGAGGAGGAGTCAGCTCCCCTTTCCTTCTGGAAAGAAAAGGAACTGAAATGGCTTTTAGGGTCAGGAGACAGGTGAAAGGAATACTTCCTTCTGAGGTTCTTGGTCACTTGGATCAAGCAAGGTCTAAGACCCTGGGGCCACATTCCCATATGTTTTCCAAAATCTTCATCCTGTCCTATAACCCCAACCCCCAGCACAGCTGCTGGGGCTGTGGAGGCAGCTGCTACGAAGCAGGTGCTTCCTTGGAGTGTTTAGCTGTTGCTTACATTTCTGCATCTGAGGACTCTCAGAGAAGCCCCGGATTACCAGGGGTACTTGACTTAATAACCACAGATGGAGGTTGGCTAGATGTGTGCTGTGGACCCCCAGAAATTGTGTGAAAATTTTAGGATGCTTCTGTATAAGTGTGTTTGTGTGAGTGAATCCTTTTCTGATAAAAAGGGCTGTAGCTTTCACTTATTCTGAGCAAGTTTGAGGTTATCCCTACCCCTTGGTTCAGTATGTTCTCACTTAATATTGTGAGTAAGTTCTTGAAAACTGCGACTTGAAGTAAAATCACTCTCAACATCAGATGGGATGATTTTTTTCCCTTCATTAATTTTATAATAAAACATTGCTGAACAAAACAGCATTACTTGAGAACCTGCTATAGTTAGAGAGGTGGAGGTGACCAAGGGCTTTTCTACTGTCTGAATAGCTTCCTAACATCTTCCTGCCCCTGGTTTCCCACTGCTAGTGCCACCTGGTATTCACCATCCCCAGGATCAGGACTTAAACTGTAGCACTTGCCATCTGGATCCCTCCATGGAATGTCAAGTGCTTCCCACACAGTCAGCTTTACAGGCAGTTCACAGCCTCCTCAGGGAAGACAAAATCTTGCATAGGATATACAGCTTCACAATCCATGCCAGGAAGAATTATGACTCCTTTGACCATCTTGACTCTTGCCCGTGTGCCATGAACACACCTTCCTCACTCTCAAATTATTTGTTCCAGGGGTTGACTTGATGTTACTGGTTTTTGCTCTTAGCAAAGACCTGGACATGCTTTAACAGGCATGGCCAGTTAGCTAGAAACAGAAATTTCATAGTGGTAGGGCAGAGGCATCCATTCCAGCTGATCTGAAAGTAGGGCAGGTATACCCCTAAATGCTGAGATGGAAGAGCAAGGGCGGAAGCCCTGAGGTGAGGGACACATCAGTGTGGATGAGGAATAGTGAGTTGGCTAGAATAGACCAGTGCAGCAAGGAATGAATAAATCAAGGAAAAGAGGGGCAACAAGAGAATGGGGGCCTTGTATGTGGGTCTTGCAAAGACCTCTCTCACTGTGCATGAGCCAGTAAGTGGGAGGCCACTGGAGTATTCTGATCAGAGGAGTGACTTTTTCAATTTAATTTAGTTTTAACCAGAGTACTTCCCAGCATAGGTTTATGGTACTGTGGGGGAATGAACTTGAGATTTTAGAGCCTCAGGCATAATAGTCTATACTTTTTTCCATAATTTTTTTGTTGTTTATTGTTAAGGATCAGTGCCTGCACAACGAATCCACTACTCTTGACAGTGGTTTCTCTTTTTATTCCTATGTTGTTTTGTATTGTTTGTATCAAGACAGAAATTAAGAGATGGGAAAGGGAGGTAGAGGGGGTAAGAGAGAGAAAGAAAGATAGCTGCACCACGGCTTCCCTGCTCATGAAGTTTCCCACCAGCAAGTGGAGACTTGAACCAGGATCCTTGCACACGGTAATACAGTAATGTGTCCACTCTATTAGGTGCACCACTATCAGGCCCCCAGGTATGAATGTCTTTTGCATATCTATTATGCTAGCTCCCCTTTCTAGGAGGAATTTTTCTTTTTGATATCTCATTGTTGTCATTATTTACATTTCTCCAACAATCAATGGGGTTTTTTGTTTGTTTCATTTTGGGTTTTTGTTTGTTTGTTTGTTTTTGATGTTTGTTGGTCTTTTGGATCTCTTCTTTGGTGAGTATTCTGTTCATATCCACTCCCCATTTTAGCATTGGGTCTTTTTTTTTTTTTTTGCTGAATTTGGTGATTTTTTTCATATTTTTCTTTTTTTAAATTTCTTTATTGGGGGATTAATGTTTTACATTTGATAGTAAATACAATAGTTTGTACATGCATAACATCTCTCAGTTTTCCACATAACAATACAACCCCCACTAGGTCCTCTGTCATCCTTTTGGACCTGGACTCTTCCCCCCCTCAGCACCCCAGAGTCTTTACTTTTGGTGCAATACACCAACTCCAGTTCAGGTTCTACTTGTGTTTTCTCTTCTGATCTCGTTTTACAATTTCTGCCTGTGAGTGAGATCATCCCATTGTTGATTTCTTTGTCTATTTTGGTTATTAGTCTTTTGACAGATGTATAGCATATAAAAAGTTTCTCCCATTCTGTAAGGGGTCTCTTTGTTTGGTTGGTGGTTTCTTTTGCTGTGCAGAAGCCTTTAATTTGCAGTCCCATTGCTTTATTTTTGCTATAGTCTTCCTTGCAAATGGATTTGTATCATTGAAGACGCCTATAAAATCTAGGTGGAGAAGAGTTCTGCCAATATTTTCCTCTAAGTACTTGATAGTTTCTGGTCTAACATCAAAGTCCTTGATCTATTTGGAGTTTACTTTTGTGTAAGATGAAATGTAGTGATTCAGTTTCATTCTTCTGCACATTTCAATCCAATTTCCCCAATACCATTTGTTGAAGAGACTCTCCTTTCCAGGAGGGTTTTTTTTAAAGGAACCACTGTTACTGCTGTTAAGGACCCAAGTAGACGCAAGGAGACCTTTAAGAGCTATTGAAACTCTCTAGAGGAGGAATGCTGTGATTTGTGAAGGGGAGCAAATATCTGCCACTCCATAAAATGTCTTTGGCAAAAGTCTACTTTTCTTTTTATTACTTTATTGGGGATTAACGGTCTAGTGTTGACAGTAAAATACAAGAGTTTGTACATTCATAGCATTTCCAGTTTTCCACATAACAGTTCAACCCCCACTAGGTCCTCTTCTGCCATCATGTTCCAGGACTCAGACCCTAAAAGGTTGCTTTCATGGGAGGAGTCCAGATGGCAGAGTGAAGATTACTTTTGCAATAGATATTTACATGTAAACATCTCCCTTAAGGGCACTTCTCTGGAAGTTTAATAACACTATAGGAACTTAAATCTATGCTCCCTTGTTTTCACTGGAAGCTCCCCTAATAGATTTCATTCTTCTTCCCAAGATCCTCTGCAGTAGCTAGATTATTTAAAGATGCCATCTAAGATTATGCAGTTGGTTATTCTCTTTTTCTGGTTCTCTCACATATGCATAGGCAGTAGATATGTTATTAATAAATCTTGTTTAATTCTCTTATTATTATGTCTGATACATGATTTATTAATTGCACAGTTCTTGAATGACTCCAAAGTGTGTAAGCATCTCCAACCTGAAACTTGAATAGCTGATAAGAATTAACTGCATTAGCATGTATTTTAGGATAGAGCCAACATGCTTTGATGATATAGTGGCTATGGATATGAGAGGAGTCATGAATATACTAAGGTTTTGACCTGTAAAAAATGGAAGAGAAGGGAGGGGTGAGTTAAAATATTATCTGAGATTTTGGCAGCACAAGCATATACATTCTCTTTTATAGACCATACCTCTATGCCAACAACATTTTGCTCCAGGCCACCGAGACCCACTGCTGTCACAGGATCACTGCTTTTGACTTCCTTCTAGAATGTCTTAATTTTTTCTACTAAAGTATATTGCCTTGTACTTGAATCTTGGTACCATCTATCTACCCATTCAAGCATCACTAAATTATTACTGAGAATCTACCACTATTTGAATACAGCTCTAGGTTTAAGAGATATAACTGGTCAAGGCAGTAGTGGTCACTTGTTCTCTTAGAGTGTAAGTTTCCTCTGGATACTTATGCTAAGAAAACATTTATCTACCATTCTGTAGACTCAGGAAAATCTATTAATAATCCAGGGGAGATCTGGGATGCCCTGGGATGATATGGGATGGAGCCCAAAGCTGTTCTGTTTGGAGCTCGGACGCTTGGTTTCTGGGATTCAGAGTGAGAATCTGTAGGAGCATGACAGGGCAGAGCTGGGCCTGCAGGTGTCAAATCTTCCAGGATTTGGGTAGGCCCCAGGGTTTCACAAAAGAGTAATTAATTAGTAATTATCATTTGGTGGAAGCTCTGAGTGCAGTTTTTTTTTTTCTACACAGAAGTGGATTGTAATTCATAAAAGGGTTGCAGACCAGAACAAATGCCTTTCTCAGTCAGTACAAATTGTTCCTTCAAACAAGAGAATGCTGTGGGTTTCTCCTTTCTCCTTCCCATTAAGGAGCAGACTGCACCATTTCTGGGAATCTGGACTTCCGTGCTTTCCATGGGGTGCTGGACAATGATGGTGGAGACGTTGAGGGTGTGTGGAAAGTCTCTGTGAGAGTCTTGCTGGCTAGTGAACTCAGGACTTGAGGTATCTGACTTAAGACACTGCATTTTATATGCTGTGTCCCAAAGTACAAGTCCCTACTCCTTCAAACACAGTTTGTGGGCAGGCTAGCCCACAAGAACGTGGGCAGGCTAGCCCACAAGAACGTGCTAGCCCACAAGGCTAGCCCACAAGAACAGACTTTCCTGGTGGAGAGAGCCCCCAAATCCCCTACAGTGTTGCTTCCTTCTTCTTTCCCATCCCATCCTCTTCATTTTCAGACCATCTAGAAATGGGTTTGTACCCAGGACAGCAAGAGTTAGAAAAACGCAACCCCCAAATCTAACTGATTCCAAGTTTACGTTTCTCCTCTCCTTCATCTACATTGGCCCAAGTGGCCAGGGGCCCATTTTGTTTGTCTTTTTGGACCTGGGAACCGAAGTTTCATTATGTCAGACCCTGTCCCTACTCTGGCAGGTTGAATGAAACTTTAAGAACCTAGCATGGACCAGAGGCAGAATTAGGGTGGTCCTAGTCTGTGAAGAAATCATGCAACAAAACAAAATAAAAATATATTTGAAGAAATGAAAACAACAACTTAACAACTTCTGGACCTCTGTTGCTGACCAGAAGGCAGTTACAGGAAGATCAACAAGTATTTAAATGATGCTTATAAAAGTAGAATTAGAATACAATTTAATCCTGATACTTTGACTCCCTCAATGAAAAGATAACAACAAACTTCTCTGAGTCAGAACGACCAAGGAAGTCCAAGACTTTAAAACCTA
Organism: Erinaceus europaeus; assembly: GCF_950295315.1. Taxonomy (NCBI): domain Eukaryota; kingdom Metazoa; phylum Chordata; class Mammalia; order Eulipotyphla; family Erinaceidae; genus Erinaceus; species Erinaceus europaeus. Next base: position 68,562,205 of record NC_080174.1, on the reverse strand, counting down.
CAAACAAAACTAGAAGCCCTGTTAAAATTTATTGTGCTGTTTTGGTCACTGTACTGGTTGACCTAAGAGAATGATTATTCTCTTTCTTCCCTGAGGAATATAATTTTTTTCTCAAACTTGTAACTGGTAGAATGGCTACTAGACAATCTGTTCCCAGGTTTGAATCCTTGTTTTGATTATCTAATCAACTCTTCGTCTAGCTTTCATTGAGACCTTTAATTTCAGTGTACAGTTCTGTCACATGAAATAGCTCTCTTGGATAGTGTGCTGCTCTGGAACATGCATGAGCTATGTTTGGGACCAGCCCCCACCTCACTGAAGGAAGCTTCAGTGCTATGGTCTCTGTCTTTCTCTGAGAGAGAGAGAGAGAGAGAGAGAGAGAGAGAATGGAGGAGAGAGAAGTACATTGGTGTGCTACTGTCATGTTGGAGCTATTCTGTTTTTCTCTAATTTATAGCTTGGTCATCAAGGCCTTCTCTCCTCTCTTATGTCTAAGATCAAGATTGACATCCCCTCCCTGAGACCCCTCACTGCTCTCTGTTCTCAGCTATCCTTTCTTTGTCTTTTTGCTCAGGAAAATGGTAGAAGCAATGAGAGGATAAAGCTTCTAATCCAATTGGGAACCTGGGGAACCCCTTCTAGTCTGAGCTGTGAGTTTCCTTGAAATAGTTAGACTTGCTTTGTACTGACCATCAGGGTCACTACCTAACCATTCACTACTTACTTCAGTGCCAACTATGAGGTCATTACCCTCATGAGACTCTTAGACAGCCCAGAGTGAATGTTGGTCTATTGGCCTCAACTCATCAAGAAAGAGGGAGGAAAAGGTTTGGGGATGTGTAGAAAGGAAAGAGTGAGCAGGAAGGATCTGAATTCTATGGGTAAGAAACCTTGCCTTCTCAAAGGGAATGGACATTTGATTAAGGATGTAAAGTCCTGGTAAAATTGATTGCAGGACATTGCAAAAAGTTCACACGTGAATTGATTTGGTCTTAGTAGAGGATAAAACTGAAGGAAGTGGGAGCTGGTTGATGGCACACTCAGTCTAGCACACACATTGCCATGTACAAGGATTCTGAGTTCAAGCCTCTGTCCCCACCTGCAGGGTTGGGGAGGGAACATTACAAATGGTGAAGCAGTGCTACAGGTCTCTCTCTCTCTTTCTCTCTCTCTCTCTCTCTCTCTCTCTCTCTTTCACTTTCTCTACCCCCAATTCCTACTCCTACCTCAGTTTCTCTCTTTCAAAAGAAAAGAAGAAAAAAATTAGAAAAATTGGCTGCCAGGAGCAGTGGGCTCATCATACTGCCACCAACCCCCTGTAATAACCCTGATGGCAATAATAAAATAAAGTAACAATTTTTGAAAAAAAATTTTAAACAGACAGATGGTAAAGACAGTTCTGAAAGGTATTGCCTAGTTCCTCTTCTGACCTTAAGCATTGGTTAAGACTTATTAAGAGGCCTTATCAGTTTGCCTTTCATCTCCTGGGATCTAAAGCAAACAGTTAGCAAAGGACCCCAGGAAATAAACTTCACCTGAGCCAAGCCCTCATAAATTGAACTTATTATTGCATCGGGGGCACTATGAACTCCATGGGGCAGGCATAGCAAGAAGTCAAATAGTGGCCATTCCTTCTTTCCAAACTTGGAAATTGAAGCTCACTTTCCTGCTGTCATTTGGTCAGTGGGTAGCAGAGTTGATACCAGAACTTGATGCTGACACCACCACACCAAAGCTTCCTGCCCAGGACCTATTAATGTGTTCAGAGTACTGATGCCATATTATTGACCTGACCTCTTTTGGACAGTGAGTTTCTGCTGAAAAGGACTTTTCCCCAGAGCTCAATCTGATTTAAAGGAAACATTGACAAAACCATAGGATAAGAGGGGTACAATTCCACACAATTCCCACCACCAGAACTCCGTATCCCATCCCCTCCCCTGATAGCTTTCCTATTCTTTATCTCTCTGGAAGTATGGACTCAAGGTCATTATGGGATGCAGAAGGTTGAAGGTCTGGCTTCTGTAATTGCTTCCCTGCTGAACATGGGCATTGACAGGTTGATACAAACTTCCAGCCTGTCTCTCTCTTTCCCTAGTAGGGAAGGACTCTGGGGAAGCAGAGCTCCAGGACACACTGGTAGGGCTGTCTGTCCAGGGAAGCCAGGTTGGCAACATGGTAGTATCTGGAACCTGGTGACTGAAAAGAGAGTTAACATATAAAGCTAAACAAGTTGTTGGCTAATCATGAACCTAAAGGCTGGAATAGTAGTGCAGCTGAAGAGGTGGGGGGGTCTCCATTTTGAAGATAGCTAGTAGGCTACTTTTAGTTATATTCCAAAGGTCCTGTGGCTATACCAGTTTGTTTTCCCTGAGCCTGACATCTGATATGCAGGTGAATCCAAGTTATTGTCTGGGGAGATGATGTCATGGCTGGCAAAAGGACCTGAAAGCTGGATCAGGGAAGAGAGTAGCTCCCAAATATGGGAAAGGTGTATAAATATTGTTGACTGTAAACCCCATCGATTTGATGTGATCTGGGGTCCATATTCAGTTTAAGAGCCTATGTGACATCTGCATCCCTGTAGATCTGAGCTCACATTCTGTGGTCAGGAGTAGGAACATTCCAAGCTTCCTCAATTTCAGAACCCATGTTCCTCAGGTGGAACATAGAGTATGTTGTCCAACTTCCATTCAGATGGAACATTCTCTCCCTTTGTTGATCCACGTTGAAGACAAGGTCCTATAGGGGCCCACAAAGGGGTCTATTGTGTTGTTCCTGATAGAAATGACTGGTAACAATGGAGAGAGGGATTTATTTGAGGTCTAGGATCATCATGTCTGTTTGGGAATCTCAGGAGTCCCTGAATAGGGCCCTAGATGATGGAGTGTCCTGATAGTGACTAAAGAGTCGTTAAAGTATGCTAGTCTCTTGCCTTCACTCAGCTTTTGCAGTCCTTGCTTTGATAAGGTTAGTTTTGGAATGAGTGAGGGAAGTGTAATAGGAAGTAGGTGAGGAGGGTATCTAAGTCTAAGTAGATAACTATTTCATTGTTAACTTTATACTGACTCATAGCAGACTATTGTGTACTTTTGCTTTCAGGTATATATTTTGCCCTAATTTATGGATACAGATGAACATATGTTCTATCTCATGGGACCTGGACTATATCTAGGTTTTGGGACTTTGTTAGAATTGAACCATCTGGAATGGAATTAGAGAATCCTATGAAATGAAAGGTCTCACCCAAGTAATGAGGGTGAAGTGTTGACATTTCACACCTGACGTCTCTGGACACAGTCTGAAGTGAAGCATGCTAAGGTGGTACTCATTGTGTTGATTAGATTGGGATCGGCAGATGCAATACCATTTGGTATGAATTGAGAGAAGCATGCAGGAAAGTGAGCCCCACCCTAGAGGTTCCAGGACTGAGGGAAATATAGGCACTATAGAGGAAGTGGGAGGTTCCTGCTGTCTTAGGGTTTAAGAAGGCAATAGATAGTTATTGCTATAATCATATTGTTTGGCAATTGGGTTAACTTTGAATTATTGGGCCATATGGAAGGTCCATATCTAGCCTTGTGAGAGTTCTCCATATGGTTCTCCACAGAAGTTGGACCAATTTACATTCCCACCAGCAGTACAGAAGGGTTCCTTTGTTCCCACAGCCTCTCCAGTATTTGTTGCTGCTGTCCTTTTTGATGTATGCCATTCTCACAGGGGTGGGGCGGTATTTTAATATTGCCTTTATTTGCACTTCTCTGACAATCAGTGACATGGAGCAATTTTTCTTGTGTTTCTTATCCTTTTGGATCTCTTCTGTAGTGAATGTCCTGTTCATAGCCTCTGCCCATTTTTGGATAAGGCCATTTGCTTTTTGTTGCTGAGTTTACTGAGCTCTTTGTATATTTTGATTATTAGCCTCTTGTCTGATGTATGGCATGCGAAGATCTTCTCCCATTCTGTGAGGGGTCTCTTTGTGTGATGGTTTCTTTGGCTGTGCAGAAGCTTTTCAATTTGATGTAGTCTCATTGATTTGTTTCTGTTTTAGTCTTCCTTGCAATTGAGTTTGTATCATCAAAGATGTCCTTGAGGTTTAGGTGGGAAAGTGTTCCACCAATGTTTTCCTCTAAGTATTTGATAGTTTCTGGTCTAACATCCAGGTCCATTTGATCCATTTCGAGTTGACTTTTGTTTCTGGTGAGATAAAGTGGCTCAGTTTCACTCTTCTGCATGTTTCAACCCAATTTTCCCAGCACCATTTATTAAAGAGAGCCTCCTTCCTCCGTTTAATACTTTGGACTCTGTTATCAGAGATTAGATGTCCATGAGTGTGGGGCTTCCTGTGTTTTCTTAAGGAGTTGGCACTTGCTACATCCTCTCTCTTGAATCTCCTCTCCCTGAAATACAGGTACATATAAGTCCTATTCATCAATAAGCAGTCAACTCTCATGATACCTTTTGAAAGAAGGCCACCCTGTTTATGTTGGTGTCCCTACCCAAAAACATTCATTCTATTTTCCCTTTCTTTTTTAAAGTTTTTAAAATCTTTATTTATTTACTGGATAAACACAGCCAGAAATTGAGAGGGAAGGTGGTAATAAAGACGGAGAGAGAAGAAAGACACCTGCAGCACTGCTTCACCACTTGTGAGGCTTTCCCCCCTGCAGGTGGGGTCTGGGTACTCAAACCTGGCTCCTAGGCACTTAACATGTGTGCTCAACCGGGTGTGCCACCACCCAACCCTTCCCATTTTCTATTTTTAAATATCTTCTGGTTATCTGAAATTACCTTACTTGTTTGGCTCTTGCTCATGGTTTATCTCCCTTACCAGGCTCTGAAATCTTTGTCTACCTGGATACCTGCTTTGTTCCAGTGTCTTACAGCTAGAAAGTACACTATAAAGATTCACTGGAGAAGTACTGAATGGATTTAGCTTCATGTTTTGTGACAATGTTCTCTTGATCTCCATCCTGATCAGGGCTATTCACAGCAGTGAGCAAAATTTTTATTTTTCCCCATCTTTTTCTTTCTTAACAAATCTCATTAAAATCAATATTGCCTTCACTGTAGATGTCACTTAAAACAGGTGGTTTCAGTATAGGAAGGTACAGCCTGGATTACCCATAATACCACTGTATTCTGGCTAGGAAGGCGAGGGCATGTGTAAATAGGTGCAAGGCCCTTAGAAATATCCATCCAGCTTTCTGAAATAATGTAAAAAGAAAACTTTCAAATACCACAATTTGCAAATGAAGACCTTTAAAATAATGGGATGGCAGCTCTGGAATGGGATTATTAGGATAATGCGATGTTTAAGTGGGCGCTTTCCCTCTCAAGGACCTGCCTGAATTCTGCTGAGCTCATTCCACGAGAGACCTCAGAGAGATCAGTTATGACTTTTATTAAAGTCAAACCAATACCTGTAGTTGCAGCCGCCTGGAGGAAATTTCTTTCTGTAACTCTGATTGAAGTTTAATGGGAACTACACAAAGAAAATTTACTTAACCTCCTCACCCATCTCTTCCACAGTGGAAGTCTGTTCATCACGTGCTCTGCTCCCAGGAGACACTATCAAAGATAGCACTTCTCAATTTCATAATATTTTTCAGAGTAAAAGAGGGAAGACAGCTGCAGACCCCAACTACTCTAGAATGCCATGTAGTTGGCATCTGATTTCACTTACAGGAACAATGCAGGCATTTTTTCAAGGGTTTGCACGTTAGTATTTTGCGATTTCCAAATAAAAGGCATATGAACTTCTAAGAAATCATGTTGCTAGCCTGGGTACAGAGCCCTGGCTAGCAACTTTTGGACTGGTTCATATGGCTGACTGACCTCAGTGCTCACCATACAGGGCAAAACAAGATCCTGATCTTACATAGAAAATAAAACTATGAGCAGCTTCTTTCATGCCTGAAAATGAGACTTCCTATTGTTAACATCTATCATGTCTGTAGCACTTGATAGATAAAAATGCTAAAACCCATACACTTTTTTTCAAATGAATTTTTACACATGAAATCTGTGTATAAAAGCCTGAATGTATAATTTCTATACAACATCAAATCGTAATTATCTCAGTAACCGTTACCTAAGTTAGGATGTTGCAATGTCTCATTATCAATCTGTTCCTGCTCACCATTGCTTCTTTGTCTTCCAACTTGCATCTAATTTGCTTGGCTTGACAAGTTTACCATGTAAGTCTGTTTCCATTGATAATATTGTTTCATTTTACTAAATCAAATGGTAGATAGGATGCTTTCTTTTGTGTCTGGCTACCTTTGTGCAACAGTTTGCTTTCTAGATTCACTTTCTAATCTTAACAAAGTGTTGTTAATGTACACTACAGGGATCTCTTGGTTTGCTGTTTACTACTCCATGGATCCATTTACCACAATTTACTTTTCTGTCGGTGGATGTTGGGTTAGGGTTTTGTAAATAATACTGCAATAATAATCCTGGTACCCACATTTTGATACACTGCTGCATGAGTTTCTCTAGTGGAAATTGACACTTTGCCTTTTGGGTTAAATCTAGCCCATCATTTGTTTCTGTGAAACTATACTGAATGTAATTTTGCCTGCTCATTCAGATATTGTAGATGACCATTTTTATGCTATGAATGCAAAGTGGAATAGTTACAGAAACTGCATGACCTGAAAAGCTGACAACATTCACTCTATGGCCTTCTTCTGAAGAAATTTTTCAGGGGCTGGCTGGCGGCACACCTGGTTGAGCACACATGTTGCAGTGTGCAAGGACCCCTAGTCCCCACCTGCAGGGGAAAGCTTTGTGAGTGGTGAAATAGTATTGCAGCTGTCTCTCTGACTCTCTCCTTCTCATCACCTCCTTCCTTCTTGATTTCTAGCGGTGTCTATCCAATAAATAAATAAATAAATAAAAATTTTTTCCAGTACCTGCTCTAGGGCATATGCTTAAGGGGGAGTCATGGTGTTATAGGATATGCATATTTTCAATCTTATTAGATAACCAAATTCTTTTCAACATACTTTTCTATAATCTCTATTAACAAAAAATTCTTTCAAAGTTTAATATTGCATATCTTTCATATGGTATTACTGTACAACTTTAGGATTTCATGATTTTTAAAAAATCCATCCATATATTCAATTTTCATACATGTTAAATCTCAGACATTGCTGAACACTGGGTGGAAAATAAGGCTTATTTATTCAGTCCTTATAATCCACCAATTATTTCATGTCCTGTCATAGAAAATGGTTCTCATCTTATCTGTTTGGTAAAATTACCAATTTCTTGCTGTTTTATTATGCTTTCTACATTCTAGATGACTGCTATAACAATTTTTTTTTCATGTCTTTCAGGGTCTTATTTAACCATAGAACAATGTGAGTCATTAGACCGGGCTATAGTTAAGTCTGATGATGTACAATTATTCTGCTATAAAGAGTTAAATACTATTATTTTTAGGATTGGCAGCAGATATGTTCTTTATTCACGGATTTCTCCTCATTATTATCAAAAGTTCTTATTCTGCTTTCAGATGTGTCTTCTCTATACTGCAGGTATTCTAGTATCAAAATTTACATTCTATTTCTGTGATTCCTACTCTATCCATTCTCCCTCTAATAAGTTAGAAGGAAGACTGTCTGGTGGCCATGAATGAGCACCATTTCTATATGTGATTTTAAAATTATTAACATAAGGGATATATATATAGCACAATGATAACATACAGAATTTGCATACCAGAAGTCCTAAGTTCAATACCTGGGAACACGATTACCCAGAGCTGGTTGGTGCTCTAGGGAAAAAAAAACAACAAACAAACAAAGACAAATAAGCAAACAAAAACAAGAAACTCTAATAATTGTGCTTACAAACTGAAAGAACTTTAAGGAGAAATCAACAAATCCTTTGTAATCATAGTTCTTCTAGCGTTTGCCCTTCTTCCATAAACAGTCGACAGCGTCAGGTTGAGCCTGATGTAAAGTTTCGAGACCTCCTTTGAATCTGGAGAGGTGGCAGTCGTTGACTATGTGGGTCATAGTCTGTCTGGAGCCGCAGGGGCAGTTTAGGTCATCTCTGGCTCCCCAGCAATGGAACATAGCGGTGCACTGGCCATGGTCTGTTCGATAGCGATTGAGGAGGGCCCAATTATTAGCATATGATGACATCAGACTGAGGCAAGACACACAGAGAAGGAAAGGTATAAAGCACGGGACTTTGAACACATTGCTCTAGGCTGCTTCTTCTTTTCCTGGTCAGATGCATCTCGACAGAGGTGCACCAGGTATCCGCCATGGCTACTTCTCCTGGGAACTGAACACTGCTAGCTGGTAAACTTTTAGATGCCTCTACAGCCATGAGCAACCTTTACCAGAGCTGACAATTGTTTATCTTATAGGACTAAACTTTTGATAACTATACTCAGACTTTATGGACCTAGCATACTCTTAACCCTTGATGACAATTGCTTATTTTGCCTTCTACCTGTTTCACCCTAATAAACTTTGTATTGTTTAAACCAGTTCCCAGCTCCCATGCTGCAGCAGCCCCCACAAAACCCTCTTTTTAAGTTAAATAACATCAACTACCAACCAATTTGTTGAGGTGATATTGATAGAACACTTCATCTAACAAAAGAATATACATTCTTTTAAAGTTTAAGTGAAATATTCAACATTCTAAACCATGTTCTAGACTACAAAGTTTCAGTACATTAACGATGAATTATATCATCAAACTAAGTTCTTAGATCACAATTATGTTAAATTGGATCTTTAAAAACAGACAAGAAAGAAAAAGAATATATCTAAATATTTGCAAGTGAAATATCACAGAAAAGTTACACACAAGTTTAAAGAAGAATAATGACAGGAAATTAAACAATATTTTGACCTGATTGCAGTTAAAAATGCACAATATAAAAATTATGGGATGCAACTAAAGCAGTACCTTAAGGGAAATTTATAACAATAAATTTCCATACCCAAAAGGGTTTCAAATCAGTAACCTCAGATTCTGCTTTAAGAAACTAGAAAATGGGGGCCAGGTGGTGGCGTACAGGTTTAGCACACGTTACAGTGTGTGAGGTCCCGGGTTTGAGTCCCTGGTCCCCACCTGCAGGGGAAAAGCTTCATAAGTGGTGAAGCAGAGATGCAGGTGTCTCTCTGTCACTCTCCCTCTCTATCTCCCCCTTCCCTCTTGATTTCTGGCTTTCTCTATCCAATAAATAAATAAAAATAAAGATAATTAAAAATATTTTTAAAAAGAAACTAGAAAACAAAGAATTAAAACAATATGAAGGAAGCAAAGGAAAATAAAAATTTGAATGAACATAAAAAAATAGGAGAAATCAGTGAAACCAGCATTTGGTTCTTTAAGAAGGTCATAAAGTTAATAATCTCCACCTAATCATAAAAATAAGGAGAAAGATGGTACAACTGTATTAGTTATTTGGAAAATGTACTGTTAAGCTACAATAAGGTACTTCACATAGGAAAAGATCAACAATATAAATTATTGGCAAATACATAAAATCTCTGGAACCTCCATATGCTGCCAGTGGAAATGTAAAATGGTGGAACAACTTTGAAAACAATTGGCATTTTCCTAAAAAGGTTAAAAAATTGTCTACCGAATATCCTAGCCATTTAGAAAGCATATGCTTACACTACGACTTGTATATCAGTGTTCACAGTGTCTTTATTCGTAAGAGTCAAAAAAAACTGGAAACAACCCAAATTTCCATCAGCATGTCAGTAAGCAGACAAATTCTTGTATAGTCATAGACTAAGATTTGCTCAGCAATAAAAAGAATAGACTATTAATATATGCAAGATATAAATAAATCTCATGATAATTATATTGAATGAAAGAATCCAGTCAGCAGCAACAAAAGAATACACATGATATTATTTTATTTATATGAAATTGTAAAAAATAAAAACTAGATTATAGTGATAGGAAGTATTTGGAGGAGCTGGGCAGTGGCAAGTCTAATTGAGCACACACATTACCATGCACAAAGACCTGAGTTTGAGTTCTGTACCTGCAGGGGAGAAGCTTCACAAGTAGTGAAGCTGTGATGTATTTTTTTTTCTCTCTTCTTTTCTATATCCCCTTCCTCTCACAAGTTCTGTCTTATCAAATAAAAGAAATAGGGGAAATGACTGTCAGGAGCAGTGGATTTATTATGGAGGCACCAAGCCCCAGCTATAACCCTTGTGGCAATAAAAAATATATAATAAATAAATAAATAAATAAAGCCTTTGTTTGGGAACAGGTAATAGGCTATGAAGGGCATAAAAATGAGACTACAGATGGGAAATAAAAACTTTGGGAGGGAGGGAGTCGGGCTGTAGCACAGCGGGTTAAGCGCAGGTGGCGCAAAGCACAAGGATCGTTAAGGATCCCGGTTCGAACCCCGGCTCCCCACCTGCAGGGTCTCCACCTGCAGGGGCGTCGCTTCACAGGCGGTGAAGCAGGTCTGCAGGTGTCTGTCTTTCTCTCCTCCTCTCTGTCTTCCCCTCCTCTCTCCATTTCTCTCTGTCTTATCCAACAACGACAACAACAATAATAACTACAACAATAAGACAACAAGGGCAACAAAAGGGAATAAATAAATAAAATAAATATTTAAAAAAAAAAAACTTTGGGAGGTGATAGATATATGTGTAGGGTGATACAAAATTTTTTCTATAGTGATGATTTCATAAGCGTACACATGTCAAAATTTATCAAATATGAGACACTACAAAGGTATATCATTTACTGTATGTCAACTCTACCCCAAAAAGGCTTCCAAGTGATTAAAATATCAGGAAGGAACAAGTATAGCTGAAGAATCAAAGAAGAACCTAGAAGTAAAGTGTAAGAATCAATGATCTGGGAGGGATAACTGAAGATAATAGATAATAACTGCAATAAAGCAGATCAATAAATCAACGATCCAGATAAAAGGAATATATAAAGAAAGTTTATATGAAATCAGCATATTCTTAGAACCCATATTTTTAGAATGAAGTAGAAAACCAGAAGAGTCCTATAATCATTTTTAAAACTGGAAGGAACAGCTGAAGTAGTCTCTTGGAGAAAACTCCAGGTATAGAAGATTTACAGGTGAGTTCTACCAAACATTTCAGGGAGCAAAGAACTCCAATCTCACCTAAGCGTGTCAAAATGTCAAGAAAAGAAAGTCCTTTCTACTCACTTTATGAAGTTAGCGTAGTCATGATAGCAAACGTTGACAAAGGCAGAACAAGAAAGGCAAATTACAGATCATTCTTACTCATCAACCACAGGTAGAAGCTTTTCTTCTACTGGAGCTTAATGTCCATGTGATTTCATTGCTCCTGATAGATAGATATATAGATGATAGATAGATAGATAGATAGATAGATAGATAGATAGATAGATGCAGATAGATAAATAGGTAGGTAGACAGAAACAGAAGATAGACAACACAGATTCTACCATTCATGAAGCTTCCTTTGGGTGCTGTGCAAGGCGTTTCTATCTGGTGTCAGGGGCTCGTACCTGGGTCCTGACATATGGCAAATATGTGCTCTGCTGAACAAGCTGTTTCTGACTCTGGAATACAAAATTCTACACACACACACACACACACACACACACACACACACACACACACACACTATTTATGCTTCATTAGTTGGATAGAGACAGAAAGAATTAACAATGGAGGTGGGGTAGAGGGAGAGGGGAAGAGAGACATTCACAGCACTGCTTTACCAGTTCATGAAGATTCCCTCCGTAGGTGGGGAGTGGAGGCTTGAACCCAGATACTTACACACAGTAACATGTGCGCTCAACTGAGTGTGCCACTACCTTGTTCCTCTGATATAAAATTCTTAAAACAAACAAACAAAACTGGAAGTGGTATCCACCAAGGTTGGTTTAACACAAGATTTTTTTTTTTAAATGCAATTTGTAACATTACCATAAGAAGGACTTTTTATTTAGGAAAACATATTTTTATCATTTTTCTATTTCTTCTTTCGAGCTGTCATATAGACATTTAATTGTAGTTCCAGCAACTGTCTTAAGCCATGAGATGACTTTGGGAAGGAAGTCATAATCTGAGGATTGCAAAACAGAAAGATTTGAGCCTGAATCCTTGGTGGTACTATAACAGCCTTGAACTACTGACCTTCTGATTTATTTTATGTGTAAGTGAAAGAAAGTCCTAATGTGAACTACCGTCATCCTTTTTGATTCTGTCTTATTACATCAACAGAAGCAAATCGTAATGCATTCTGTCATCTGAAGCAGATTAGGAGAGGTGAGGAATGTCAGGAAAGGCTTCACAGAGCACACAATGCAGTCATGTATCACTTACCTACAGGGATACACTCTGAGAAATGCATCAGTAGGTGACTTCATTGTTTTGTGAGCATCATCCTGTAATTGTGCAAACTTAGATGGCATACCCCACTACTCAAATAGACTATATGGTATTACCTGTTTATTGTATAACAGAGTTGGCAGTCAGCTGAGGTAAAGAACAAACACAGACCCCTGCAAGCGTCAATCCGGCTTTGACCTTGCACGTTATGATTGGGCCCTCCTCAATCGCTATCGAACAGGCCATGGCCGGTGCGCCGCTATGTTCCATCGCTGGGGAGCCAGAGACGACCCGAACTGCCCCTGCGGCTCCAGACAGACTATGACCCACATAGTCAACGACTGCCACCTCTCCAGATTCAAAGGAGGTCTCGAAACTTTACATCAGGCTCAACCTGACGCTGTTGACTGGCTACGGAAGAAGGGCAAACGCTAGAAGAAGTATAACAGTGTATAGGTGGTCTGTTGTTGACCAAAACATCATTAAGCAACCGTGATTGATTTGGGACTTGAAAAGAAATAAAAATATTGTCACATAGAAAGGATTACAGGGGAAGAAGACATCTTACACACAGTGTAGGGAAAGACACAAGGAAAAATAATTTAAGTTGCTCAGGAAAAGCTAAATGCACTTTGTGTATGTCTTGAATAGTCTGTCTGGAAATTGGGCTTGGGCTGGAGCTGGTGTTGAACTGAGCTAGAGGAAAGCAGGGTCACTTTGGGGCTCCATTACATGCAAACCAGCACCTCTAGGGGGAAGACAGTGAACTTTTGCAAGCATTGTGTGAGTAAACAGCTATTAGCCAGGCAGGATACAGCTCAGTAAGGGACAGTGAGTCCTTGACTTACAAGCCTTTTCTTCTAGAGATGGGGTGTGCTTCAGACAATAGTGACCACACCGGTTCTTTCCTTGGTAGGTCTGCAAAGATGATACCGTCTAAGCCGCTGTGTCGGGGGTAAGAGTTCCCAAACAACAAAGCTCCCAAGAAAAGAAGTCTCTCTAGATAAATGGAGAAAATGACTGTGTATATTCCTGGTGATTAGGCTTCCTGACATCTTTTTCCCTCAAGAATCAGGAAATCATAAAGGATGTCAGACTCTGTGACAAATAGTAGCACAATGCAGGATACATTCTAATTTTCCCAAGATTAGTCATGGCATAATTATTAATAATCTCACCCCATCACAATTATTTCCCACCAAAGCTATAGCTGGGGCTAGGTGGCTGCACAATATCTTCACTTTGTTAGGTAGGCTTGTAAAAAAGTTCCATGGCAGGCAGGGGTAGATAGCATAATGGTTATGCAAAGAAACTCTCATGCCTAAGGCTCCAAAGTCCCAGGTTCAACTCCCTCTACCACCACCAGCCAGAGCTAAGCAGTGCTCCGGTAAAAAAAAAAAAAAAAAAAAAAATCATAAAAAAAAAGTTCCATGGCTCTTCCTTCTTTCCTTTCTTCCTTTCTTAGAGGTGAAAGACAAAAAGGGAGAGAGAGACAGAGAAAAAGAGAACCACCAGCAGCATTGCTTCATTGCTTGTGAGGCTTTCCCCTCTGCAGGTTGGGGACCAAGGGCTTGAGACCAGGTCCATGTGTGTGCTCCACTTGGTGAACTATTACCTGGCCCCTCCCTTTCTTACTCTCTTTTTTAATGAATGTTTTTTAAATATTTTATTTTATTATCTTTATTTATTTATTAGACAGACAGCCAAAAATTGAGAGGGAAGGAGGTGGTAGAGAGGGAGAGAGACAGAGAGGCATCTGCAACACTGCTTCACCACTCATAGAGCTTTCCCCCTGCAAGCAGGAACCAGGGGCTTGAATCTGGGTCTTTGTGCATTGTGACATGTGTGCTCAACCAGGCACACCACCACCCAACCCCTTTCTCTTTCACCCTCAGAAGTACCCTGTTCTGGACTAAAGGGGAAAAAAAAGTGAAAGACTTCCTCCTTTCAGTTGTGTAATTATTAATAGTTAAAAAAAGAACTTTATTGCTGCTTTGCATCTTCTGAAAGAAAAAAAAATGGCTAATTACCTTTCCTTCTAAAGAAATGTGTGTGTGTGTGTGTGGGGGGGGGTGGTAGTGGTGGTGATAAGTAGCATAATGATTATGCAAAGAGACTGTCACGCCTGAGGCTCCAAAGTTCCAGGCTCAATCCCTCACACCACCACAAACCAGGGCTGAGCAGTACTCTGGTAAAAAATAAAAAATAAAAAAAAGTGGGAATAAAAGAAATGTTTGAGGACAAGGCATGTGCATTTGATCCTGGTGTTTTTGACAGGGATATGCAGTAGGTCAAGAAATACTCCTATACCATAGTAAGACCAATAATTCATTCATTTTTATAAAGGATACAAAGTCATAACAAGAATATCTATTTCTCAGGTGAGACTAGACCATGTAGTCTTTGTAAGAAGAATGAAACTTGGGGTAGGTGGTGGTGCACCCAGCAAAGGGCACAAACACCTGCACAAGGACCCTTGTTTGAGACCCTACTCCCCACCTGCAGGGGGAAGTTTCACAAGCACTGAAACAGATTTCTTGCTTTCCATCTCCCTCTCCTCTCTTAATTTCTCTCTGTCCTATCCAATGAAATGGGAGGAAAAATGGCTGCCAGATGCAATGGATTAGTAGTGCTGGCACCGAGCCCCAGCAATAACCCTGGAGGAAAAAATAATAATAAGTGAAACTTGCAAAGAGTAATTCCTAAGATCAAGAGAAAATAGTCACGAAATTCAACGGTGGAGAGAGTCTGCATCATGGTTTTAATATCCCTTTCCCCTTTTCTTCTCCTCCACTCGAACAGTCAGAAAAGGACCTCTCCACCAGTGCCAGTAAAAACCTGGGTGAGGAAAGACAGGTGCCTCATATACTTCCACCAAGGTTTGCAAGGCACAAACTGGTTAGAGACTGTGTGTCATCTCCTTTTCCAGATGAAGATATTAAACTCAGAATTTAAGTTGACTTTCTCAAATTACAGAGTTCTTAAATGGCAGAAGTGAAGCTTGAATTAAGATTTCTTGATGAAGAGATCAGATGCTTAAAGAGACTCCAAATTCTCTAGAAAAAAAAACTGTGGCCTGAGAAATGGCAGGAAGCACTGGACTTTTTAGCCTGAGGATAAAGGAGACTTGGAGGCACAGGATATAATCTCATTCATCAAAACCCCTAAGGGGCTGTCACATGGGAAAGAAATTATCTTATATAAGTTGGACTCAGAGAGCAAATCAAGGGCTAATGAGGGAAAAATAAAAGGAAGCAGATGTCATTTCAGCATAATGAAAAGGAAACTAACATTTCCTGAATTTCTGTCTATGTCAGGCCATATATATATATTCAGTTCTTACATGGGGGGCAGGGAAGGGGGGAGACCTTACGAAAGAGACAGGAGACGTCCAAGTTATGATAATGGCAGTATAACTTGTACTAATTATCTTACTGCTACTAATAATAAACTTTGGACCAAATGGGAAGAACAATGACTTGTTTCAGATACTGGAAAATGATCAAAATACCAGAATCATGAAAAACTAGAAGGAATTTGACTCTTGAGAGAAGGAAATTTATTGTGTAGCATGCAACATGTCCAGATTTTCATCTGTGGATGGTCCCGAGTCTACATGGTATGCTGGGCCAGTGCAGAGACGGTTCATGAAGACAGCAGCAGTCATATTAGCTAGTGGAGTCAGAAGATGGGGGTTAGACTAGGGAAGATGGAAACTGAAAGGGGAAATCCCAGAAAAGGATGAAGAGTCCACCAAGGCTGGAAATGCAGGTCATTCTAATCCTTGGCTGACACCTTAACTCTGAAGGTGTGGTGGGTGAGGCTCCAAAAAGTCCTGTGGAAAAACAATAGCTGAAATTCTGAGAGGAAGGAAAAAAAAAAAAAAAAGGACAACAGAAGATTCCGAAGCTGCCTACCATGGAGGCAAAATTTAAAGGCAGAAGCCCTACCAAATAAAAAGAACTTGTTAAGCACCTAAAGCTTCCTACTGAAATTCCAGAAGGGCCACACTCTAGTACTAACTGCCATACTCCACAGTATTAGAGGATTAATCCTAAGGCTAAGTGAAAAAGTCAAAACAGACCTGCCTTGAGAAAAACCTAATGCCAAGTCCCCTAGACTAAGGGGTTCTGGTGGTAATTTACTTGTCTACTAGAATAAAATACAACACTCGTTAGAGAAAGATAGTAGAAAGTAGAGTTTTCTGTGAGTAATTTTAAAAGTTTTAACTGAACATGAGAAGCCAGACTTCCCACCTTCTGTACCTCATAGTGATTGTGGGTCCATACTCCCAGAGGGATAAAGAATAGGAAAGCTATCAGGGGAGGGGATGGGATATGGAATTCTGGTGGTGGGAACTGTGTGGAATTGCACCCCTCTTATCCTATGGCCTTGTCAGTGTTTCTATTTCATAAATAAAAATTATTAAAAATTTTTTATAACTGTTAGACATGTGCAAACAGATATAAAAATGTAACCCAGTTAAGAGAAAGAGACAGATGAATCAGCTATTTTACATTAAAATAACAACAAATATAATAACCAATCTGTAAGAAAAAGTGCACTTAATGTGTGAAGAAATGAGAATTTGAGAAGATGAATACTATAAATAAACATAAGGAAATTCTAGAGCTAAAAGTGAATATCCGACATTTTATAATATTTATTACAAACTGTCAGTAGACTGAATACAGAAGAAGACAAGAGCAGTAAACTGGAAGATAGTTCAGATGAAATTATCCAAACTGAAATAAGAGGATCAGGACAGGAAACCACGTAGGTAGCAGAGTCTCCATGATTTGTGAGACTGCATCAAGCAAAAGATTTTTTAAGAGAATGAAAAGGTAAGCACAGACTGTGAGAAAATGCATATCAATTAAGGGTCAGTACCCCAAATGAGCAAAAGTTCTGAACAGACACTTCACCAGAGAAAATAATACAGATGGCAAATCTGCATCAAAAAGATACACAACACATTATCTCATCAGAGAATCACATCTTTAAAGAAGACCAACATGCCATTATGTACTTATCAGAATGGCTAAAATTTTTTTCGTAGGCCAACTTTTCTTTTTATTAGTGATTTAATATTGATTTACAAAATTATAAGGTAACGGGGTATAATTCTGTACCATTCCCACCACCAGAGTTCTGTGTCCCTATTCCCTCCATTGGGAACTGCAGTAGTTCTCCCAAGGTTGCAGATATGGGTCGGGTATTATTTCTGTAACTATCTATCTATATTTATATATATTTGCCCATTTTTATGGTTCTGCCTTCTCTTCCTTTCTTCTTCTTCTTCTTCTTCTTCTTCTTCTTCTTCTTCTTCTTCTTCTTCTTCTTCTTCTTCTTCTTCTTCTTCTTCTTCTTCTCCTTCTTCTTCTCCTTCTTCTTTTTCCCCTTAATTTCTTTATTGGGGAATTAATGTTTTACATTCAACAGTAAATACAATAGTTTGTACATGCATAACTTTCCCCATAACAATACAATCCCCACTAGGTGCTCTGTCATCCTTTTTGGATCTGTATTCTTCCACCTACCCACCCCAGAGTCTTTTACTTTGGTGCAACACACCAACTCCAGTTCAGATTCTACTTGTGTTTTCTCTTCTGACTTTGCTTTTCAACTTCCGCCTGAGATTGAGATCATCCCATATTCATCCTTCTGTTTCTGACTTATTTCACTTGACATGAATTTTTCAAGGTCCATCCAAGATCGGCTGAAAACAGTGAAGTCACCATTTTAAATAGCTGAGTAGTATTCCATTGTGTATATATACCACAAGAATGACTAAAATTTTTAAAGCTTGACAAATCAATTGCTAATGGTTAAAGATGGCTACAGATAGAAGTTATAATATATGAGAATTAGTATAAGTACATGTTCTTAACTCTGTCACCTGAGAGGATGGAGAAACAATGACACAGCAGAAAGTATCCATGACTGTACCTAGTACCAAAAAGAAGAAGTAGAAGAAGGAGGAGGAGGGGGAGGAGGAGAAGAAGAGGCCAAAACTCTTTGAATAAATGATTGATTCTGGGACTGGAGCAGAAAGGAAAAAAAAAAAAAAAGAAATCTGAAGTGTTTTATAGTACTAGAAAGTGAAATAGTATTTGAAGATCAAAACTAAAACAAAAAACAACAAATAAAGGTATGTCAAAAAGGGCATAGGAGTCAAGTGATATCAGAGCTACAGGTTGTCAGCATTGGGACTATATAAATAGCAAAAGAAATATGTTGACCACAAACTAAATTATTAATATTAAATTATAAACCAAACTATAAAATAAATATCATAATTCCACACTAATAAGAACAGTGACTGAGTAAATCAGCACTCATGCTGCTGTAATGAAAGTCCACAGATTGTGTGGCTCAGACAATGGAAATTTATTTTCTTACAATTTGGGAGACTGGCAAGTGCAAGACCATGGTCTTGTAGGGTTCAGATTCTAGTAAGAGGCTGCTCCTCGTCTTATAAGAGACTGCTTTGTCTTCACAAGACCTTTCACTGTGTTTGTGTGTGCATGTCTTTTCATAAGGTCTTCACAAGACCTTTCACTGTATTCGTGTGTTTATGTGTGTGTCCTTACACACATGTGATAGTGGAAAGGGAAGAGAACAAGAACACTCTTCTTATACTTATATGGCCATCAATCCTATGGGATAATGGTTATAACCAATAAGATCTCATTTAACTATTGGAGGGTGGGGAGTTGGGAGATGGCTCACCCTGTAGATAAAACTATTTTCAATACTTTCTTTCATTATAGTTTTGTAAATACATACTTAGAAAATGCCAAGCTAAGAAATGGGCTCTTTGTTCTAGGCTATACACTCCAAAAGTAGCTGCATTTATGGTGAAGGCAGTAGTGGGTATGGTAAAACATTTCTTTTTCAAAATAGTTCATTCACTACATCATATAAAGAACAGCAAATGTTTTTGTGAGACAATAACTTTTCTGGAATGATAGCTTTGACTTCATAGACTGGTTATTTGGGTCCTATGTGATCTAGTATTAGTCTTTAAACACCTGGTCTGATTTCTTTTTTAAATTTATTTATATTTATTTATTTTCCCTTTTGTTGCCTTTTTATTATTATTTTTGTAGCTATTGTTGTTGTTATTGATTTCATTGTTGTTAGATAGGACAGAGAGACATGGAGAGAAAAGGGAAAAACAGAGGGGGAGAGAAAGATAGACACTTGCAGCCCTGCTTTACCACCTGTGAAACAACACCCCTGCAGGAGGGGAGCAGGGGGCTCGAACTGGAATCCTTATGCTGGTCCTTGTGCTTTGTGCCACCTGTGCTTAACCCACTGTGCTACGGACGACTCCCTGATTTCTTTTTTTATATCATAGATATTCAGGAAAAGAAATGTAAATAATTGAATATATTATCTTGTCCTACAGAAGAGGATAATTAGGAATAACACTTGAGATTTTAAAACATTTAGATATAGGCTAAAGAAAGGCAAGAAAAAAAAGGATATTTAAAACATGTTAGATAAAGTAGAAAAAATGGAGAGGAGTACTAATATAATGCTCTAGAGGAGAAAGTGTTCTTAAAGGGAGACAAGAATCTCTGTAAAATGGTCTCGAATTGTTCCCAGATTTAAGGTTCTAAAGCATTAATTCCACTAAAAAGAACATGGACTCCTTAAAGAAAAGACTGTTTATAAAACGGGAGCAGGGAATATACAAGGTTAAATCACAACTCCAAGTGTCAAGACGAGCACTCAACAAACAAAATGATGGGGTGTCGTTTTTTGCCAGGCTGGCTGCGCAGGTCAGGAGACCAGAGACTCATGGCTGAGCTGAGAACACAGTTCAGTCATTATTCACGAGCAGGAATGCGGTTCAACAAACTAATCTAATCTAATCACAACCCAATTCTGTCTCGCATCTCTCTCCTCCTGCGGAAGAGTCAGGAACAAAGGAAAGTACGCACCATAGGGGGCGGGGAAAAGAAAGAAGCGCCAACCACGATGACTAAACCAAATATCCCAGGGGGTGGGAGGGAGACCAAACCAATATTTCAGAGGCAGGGGGTGCCCAGCCAACAGTGGATGTGCAAACAGAACACAGAGCAAGCAACACAAGCGAACCAATTGTGATGATAAAATCAGAAGGCTTCACAAGCAGAATCCAGAAGCATACCAACATTGGGGTACTGATGAAATAGAGAAAAAATTACCCAAATGAGAAAAAATAAAACTATTAAGAATTTACTATAACAAGGAAATCAGTCATTATCTTGTTTTTCAGCACAGACTCAAAGAGAGGAAAATCCAGAAAACATGATAGAATA
Source organism: Erinaceus europaeus (assembly GCF_950295315.1). Lineage (NCBI taxonomy): Eukaryota > Metazoa > Chordata > Mammalia > Eulipotyphla > Erinaceidae > Erinaceus > Erinaceus europaeus. The sequence continues at coordinate 68,541,538 of NC_080174.1, read as the reverse complement.
AGCTTTCAGTGAAGAAACAACCCTTAAAGCACAGCCAGAAACCAATTCAATATCATATGTACCCCTGCCCCCGACTTTTGCTAGAGAACACCTTATTAATTTATGAATTTACCTTTTTTTTTGTAGAAGGAATTGGGAGAGGGAGGGAGGGATAGAGGTTAGAACTGTAGACATAGCCACAGTATAAGTGAGTCATGGGAAAGCACCTGATAATCCAAGTGAGGTAGAACTTTCAGTCTCTAGGATTAGAATGAGCTCCTTCCTAAAGAGGCTATCTAGGGCCTGGTGATGGCACACCTAGTCGAGGGCACATTACAATGCACAAGGGTCGGGTTCAAGTCCCTGGAAAGCTTTGCAAGCTGTGAAGCAGGACTGCAGGTGTCTCCATCTCTCTTCTTTCCCATTTGACTTCCCTGTTTGTATTGTATCTACACGGGATGCATTGGATCAACCTTCCCGTGGTGCATCCCATGAGTACCCATTCATTGGGGAAACTGACAATCCTTCTTAGCCGACTGAATCCACATGGGTCCCAGTCACTTTTAAAGCCAGCAACAAGCAGCTCCTGACAGCTTTCAAGCTGTTGGTCCTCCAACTTAATGTTGAGGGGCTGTCCTTTGCCAAATGCGTTCTTATTGGTCAATTGGTGATACAACATCAGGCAGATGTTATTTGCCTACAAGAAACACATATAGCAGTCGATGAAGCTGCTAGATTCACCATCAGTGGATTCGATTTAATATGCTATAATCTCCATCCTAAACACAGCTGAGCCATCTACGCTAAATCGTATCTTGCGGACGTTTGCCATACGGCCGCTTCGACCTTCTACTACTCCATTACTATTGGAACTATTCAGCTCGTCAACGTATATAAGCCTCCCAGTGCCTCATGGGATAATGAGGTCCTGCCTAGCCCGAATCACCCAGCCGTTTATGTTGGAGACTTTAATAGTCATCACCAAGACTGGAGATATTCCTCCACTAGTGCTGACGGCTCTATCTTAGCCGACTGGGCTTCAGCGAATGACCTCTCCCTATTATATGATCCCAAACAGCCAGGCTCTTTTCACAGTGCTAGATGGAATAAAGACTCGTCACCCAACCTGTGCTGGATTAGCACAGTCAATGGCCAAGCCTTTCCCGCTACGAGACAAGTTCTCAAGATCTTCCCGCACAATCATCACCGCCCAGCTATCATCCACATTGGTCTCCAGCTCCCACTAATTCTGTGCTCGGAGAAACTAAGATGGAACTTTCGGAAAGCAAACTGGTGTCTGTTCAGTGATCTTACCAACAAATCTATTCCTGCAATTCCAATTAACTCTATCCCCTCTGAAGATTCCTACAGACGCTTCTGCCAAGCCATCTTCAAAGCAGCTTCCCAAGCTATTCCTCGTGGGAGATGTGCTAACTATACGCCTTGTCTTGATGCTGAATGCGAGCAACTACTAAAGCAGTATGATGAGTCGGGCGACCCAGATGTGGCCGACCATCTCATTGCCTCCCTGGATGCAGCACGCCAAGCCCGCTGGCAACAACTCACGGAAAGTCTGAACTTCACCCACTCAAGTAGGAAGGCCTGGAAGCTTTTTCATAGTCTGGGTGCCAGTAGCCAACCCTCTCCCGTCTCCCATCTTCCTGCATCTCCAAACTCAGTGGCCAGTCACCTAACTCAAGTTGGACATGCTAAGATCGACCCAGTCTGGAAAAGAGAAATTTCCCATGAGTGGTCATCCCACTTCCGTTTATCTTGTCCATCTCCAAAACTCTCTCCCTTTACACTGTCTGAACTGGAAGACGCTTTGAAGAGGGTTAAACTGGGAACGGCTGCTGGCTATGATAACATCACCCCAGAACTCATTCTTAACTTGGGCCCTGCGGCAAAGAAGTGGCTCACTACATTCCTGTCTCACATCTTGGAATCCGAATCTATACCCAAAATTTGGCGTCGTGCAAAGATAATAGCAGTTTTGAAACCAAAGAAAGACCCAACACTGGCCACCAGCTATAGACCAATTTCTCTCCTCTCTGTGTGTTACAAACTCCTTGAGAGGCTGCTTCTGTCACGTATTTCTCCTCTTACAGAGAAATTCGCTCAAGCTGGTTTCCGCCCAGGAAGATCTACCTGCGAACAAGCCCTGGCCCTCTCAACTTACATTGAAAATGGATTCCAGAAGAATTTAAAGACGGGTGCTGTCTTTGTTGATCTCACAGCAGCCTATGACACGGTCTGGCACCGTGGTCTCCTAGTCAAGATCTCAAGATGCCTGCCTCCATGGGTGGCCAACACTATATTGTTTCTTCTCCAAAACAGAAGATTCCGGGTGCATCTGGGTGACAAGTCTAGCAGATGGAGACTTGTCTCAAGTGGCCTCCCCAAGGGCTCTGTTCTGGCTCCTACGCTATTTAATATTTACATCAATGACCTCCCAGAAACTTCTTCAAGGAAATTCATCTACGCCGATGACATCTGCTGTGCAACTCAGGCATCCAAGTTTGACATCCTCGAGGAAACACTCACAAAAGACATGTCTCTGATATCTGATTACTGTAAAAAATGGCGACTAATCCCTAGCACTGCAAAAACGGTATCATCTGTTTTCCATCTACACCATGCCTCGGCCTCGCGTGAGCTTAATGTGCAGCTTGGTGATACGAGAATCCGGCATGAAGCCCAGCCAGTCTATCTTGGCGTTACTCTCGATCGCACTCTGTCATTTCACAAACATCTCATAAAAACTGCAGCAAAGGTGGGCGCGAGGAATAACATCATTGCAAGACTGGCCAGCTCCTCATGGGGCGTGAGCACTTCCACACTACGATCATCATCCCTGGCATTATGCTATTCCACTGCAGAATACTGTGCCCCAGTATGGTTCCGTAGCCCCCATGTCCACTTGGTTGATTCCAAATTATATTCCTCCATGAGGATAATTTCTGGAACCATCCGTTCTACCCCGGTTCCATGGCTGCCAGTTCTTAGCAACATCGCCCCGCCAGATATTGGTCGGGATGCGGCATCATCTAAGTTCATTTCCCATGTCTACGCTCGACTGGACCTGCCAGTATAAGCACATATCTTCACCCACCCTGTCCAACGCTTGATGTCTCATCATCCAATCTGGTCCCCTAGGCCTACACTGAACTTCTCTGTTCCAGTCTCTTGGAAACAGAGTTGGCAGTCAGCTGAGGTAAAGAACAAACACCTCATCACAGACCCCTGCAAGCGTCAACCTGGCTTTGACCTAGCACATTATGATTGGGCCTCTTCAATCGCTATCGAACAGGCCATGGCCGGTGCTCCGCTATGTTCCATCTCTGGGGAGCCAGAGATGACCCGAACTGCCCCTGCGGCTGCAGACAGACTATGACCCACATAGTCAATGACTGCCACCTCTCCAGATTCAAAGGAGGTCTCGAAACTTTACATCAGGCTCAACCTGACGCTGTTGACTGTTTATGGAAGAAGGGCAAACACTAGAAGAAGAAGATTGTATCTACTAAATAAATTAAGTAAATATTTGGGGCTGGGAGGTGGCTCACTGGTGTGCACAGAATTTAAAGTGCAAGGACCCACACAAAGATCCCAGTTTGAGTCCCCAGCTCTCCACCTGCAGGGGGGAGGGGTCACTTCATAAGCATGAAGCAGGTTGCAGGTGTTTATCTTTCTCTCCCCTTTATACCTATTCTTCCCTCTCAATTTCTCTCTGTCCTATTAAATAGAATAGCAAAACAAAAATTTAAAAAAGAAGCTATCCACGCAACCTCCAAAAAGTTGAATGATCTACTTTATGCATACAGGAAACTCATCAAGTCTGAAGTCAGGAAACAGTATTCTCATAGCCGATAAAATAAGCTTTAAGTCAAAAAAATTACAAAAGATGAAGACAGATACTGTATAGTGATCAAAAGAATACTTGACCAAACTGTCATTAGTAAATATGCATCTAAAACAGATGAAACTAAGTATAAACAATAGAACCAAAAGGGAGACACTGATAACAACACAAGAATAGTAGGACACCTCAACACACCACTTACAGCAATAAACACAGCATCTAGAGAGATAATTAGTAAAAAAAATTTATGTCCTTAGATGAAATAACTGATCAGATGAAGTTTGGAGGCATCTACAAAAATGTCCCCACCAAAAGAATGAAACACATTATTCACAAATGCAGATGAAATATCATCAAGAGATCACATTGTGGGACATGAAAGAAGTCTCAACAAATAAACAAAGATTGAAATAAAATCAAGCTGATTTTATGACCTCAGTAGTTTGAAGCTAGAAATCAACCAAAAATAAATTAAAAAGAAAGAAAGAAACTGGAAAGATTGAACAAGTGAAGCCATAGCAACACACTTATTGATAACTATTGGGTCAACGAAGAAATCAAAAGAAGTGAAAAATTTCCTTGAAACCAATGAAAATAAAGCAGTGATATATCAAGTCCTGCATGATTCTGCAAAGGCAGATTAAGAGCAATGTCCACAAGTAATATAGTCCCACATCAGTAGACAAGAAAAGTCCCAAATAGACAATATAACTTTACATCTGAAGTAAACAGAAAAACTAACAAACTCAGAAGTTTGGGTTTTTTGTTTTTTTTTAATTTCTTCATTTGGGGTTTAATGGTTTACAGTCAATAGTAAAATACAGTACATTGTACATGCATGGCATTTCCCAGTTTTCCACATAACAATATAACCCCCACTAGGTCATCTTTACCATCATATTCCAGGACCTGAAGTTTCCCCCCACCCCAGACTCTTTTACTTTGGTACAATATACCAACTAAAGTCCAACTTCTGCTTAGTGTTTTCTCTTTTGATCTTGTTTTTCAACTTCTGTCTATGAGTGAGATCATCCCATATTCATCCTTTTGTTTCTGACTTATCTCACTTAACATGAGTCCTTCAAGCTCCAGCCAAGATGAGGTAAAGAAAGTGAATTCACCATTTTTAAATTTTTTTATATTTATTTATTTATGTTCGCTTTTGTTGCCCTTGTTTTTATAGTTATTATTGATGTCGTCATTGTTAGATAGGACAGAGAGAAATGGAGAGAGGAGGAGCATGGCGCAAAGTGCAAGGACCGGTGTAAGGATCCCGGTTCAAGCCCCTGGCTCCCCACCTGCAGAGGGGTGGCTTCACAGGCAGTGAAGCAGGTCTGCAGGTGTCTTTCTCTCCCTGCTCTGTCTTCCCCTCCTTTCTCCATTTCTCTTTGTCCTATCCAACAAAGATGACATCAATAACTATAACAATAATAACCACAACAATAAAATAAGGCCAACAAAAGGGAATAAATAAATACTAATAAAACATTTTAAAAAAGAAGTTGTGGAGTGTATACTGCATGGAGTATACATGAATTGAACTCTGCAATCAAAAAAGTTGATATCATGCCATTTGGGACAAAAATGGTTGGATTGAAAGTGATTAGACTTAATGAAATAAGTCAAGAGATGAAAGACAAATGGTTTCATTTACATGTGGAATCTGGAGAACTGATACACATGAACTTGAAAAACAAACAAGCCCCCACATATATGGGCATCAATTTTTTGATAAGGGAACCCAACTATCAAATAGAGAAAGGAGGGTCTTTTCAATAAATGGTGCTGGGAAAATTGGGTTGAAATGTGCAGAAGAATGAAACTGAGCCACTATATCTCAACAGAAACAAAAATAAACTCCAAATGGATCAAGTACCTAGGTGTTAGACCAGAAACTATCAAATACTTAGAGGGAAATATTGTTGGAACTCTTTCCCATCTAAATCTCAAAGGCATCTTTGATGATACAGGCCCAATTGCAAGGAAGATTAATAAAAAAAAAAATAAGCCAATAGGTCTACATCAAATTGAAAAGCTTCTACAAAGCAAAAGAAACCATCACCCAAACAAAGAGATTCCTCACAGAATGGGAGAATATCTTCACATGACACACATCAGACAAGAGGTTAATAACAAAAATATAAAAAGAGCTCACCGAACTTCGCAACAAAAGCAAATGACCCAATTCAAAAGTGAGGGTAGGATATGAACAGAATATTCACTACAGAAGAGATACAAAAGACCAACAGAAATATGAAGAATTGCTCCAAGTCACTAATTGTCAGAGAAATGCAAATAAAGACAACAATGAGACATCACTTCACCCCTGTGAGGATATCATACATAAAAATCCACAGCAAGAAAAAATTCTGGAGAGGTTGTGGGGTCAAAGGAACCCTCCTTCATTGCTAGTGGGAATGTAAATTGATCCTATCCTTGTGGAGAGCAGTCTGGAGAACCTTCACAGGGCTAGAAATGGGCCTTTCATATGACTCAGTAATTTCTCTCCTAGGGATATACCATAAGGAATCAAACACACCCAACCCAAAAGATGTGTACACCTATGTTCACAGAAGTACAATTTGTGTTAACCAAAACCTGGAAACAACCCAGGTGTCCACCAACAGATGAGTGGTGGAGAAAGTTGTGGTCTATATACACAGTGGAATACTACTCGGCTATTAAAAATAATGAATCCATCTTCTTTGAACCATCTTGGATAGAGCTACAAGGAATTATGTTAAGTGAGATAAGCCAGAAAGTGAATGATGAATATGGGATTATTCCACTCATAAACAGAAGTTGAGAAAAGAAGAACAGAGAGGGCAAAGCAAAGCAGAATTTGACTGAGTACTGTACCAAAGTAAAAAACTTGAGGAAGGGGAGGGTAGATTTTCAGCTCCATTGTAGGGGGTTGGGGATAGGGTAGGATCACAGACCTTTGGTGGAAGTAATGGTGTTAATATATACTCCTATCAACCTACAGTCTTATAAATCAGTATTTAATCAATATGAGAGGGGAAAAATAACTCCCTCAAGCTTTTTAAGGCATAGCCTTCAATTCTGAATATATATTCCTTCATTCTAAGCACTTAAGGTTTCACATGAGTAAACTGATTGAATTTTAACACTTGGCTTAAATTGTTGATACATTTATAATAATAACTTTTAAAAAATATTAAATCACCTATATTGTTATACCAAGGAGACCAGAAGTAACTGGTCTCGTCAGTATATAAAATATAGTTATTTGTAAATAGCATTAAGTGACACAAATCATGGTTAGGTCTTGTGTGGTATAGTAAGTCCTAACCAAGGTATTTTAAAAGAAAATCAAGTTTACAAATAACTTGGTTATAATAATTATTATTTATTGCATTCTTAAACTCTAAGACAGCAAGGATCTTTCCTCATTCTCTATAAACCCATATTTCTCCCAGTCCTGGAACCTCTGGGGCTTTGTTTTTTTTCCTTCATGCTTCTCTTGATCCACACCATTTGATACTGCATCTGCTGAGCTCAACCAAGTCAATACAGCCAGTGCTACCTTGACATGTTTCACTTTGAACTGTGTCCAGAGACACCAGGCCTGTGATGTCAACCCTCCAGCTCCAATACTTTGGTGAGAATTAACTAGCTCATATATCTCCTTAGTTCCATTTTGCTTGGTGTACTTCCTAACAAAGTTTCAGAACCTAGATATAGACCAGGGCCCATGAGATAAGACACATGTGCACATATATCCATAAGTTGGAGGAAAATATATACCTTAAAGTAAAAGTAAAATAGTCGACAGTGTCGCAATAAATGCAGCAAGCAGGTAGAAAGACCTAAAAACAAAAAAGACACCATCAGATAATCAAATATTTTCTACTGAGAAGTAGATACCCTACTCACCTACTCCTTATTTCACTTCCCTCATCACTCTAAGTCCAACCATGTCAGATGAAGTAAGGATTACAAAAGCTGGATAAAGGCAAGAGATTGGCACACTTTAATGATGGCCCTTTTGGTCACTACCAGGCCACCCCATTATCCGGGGCCTTAGTCAGGGAATCCTTGGATACCCATATAGATATGATGGGCCTAGACCTCTAAGAGATCCCTCTCTACACTGCTCTGCTTATCTCCATCAGGAACAACATAAATCCTCTTGTGGGTCCTTTATATTATCTTGCCCTCAGTTTAGAACAACAGTGGTAGAAATTGCTTCACTCTCTGGAGAGAGGCTGGGTCAACATACTCTGCCACTCAAGGAAGACTGGTCCTGAAATAAGTGCAGCCTAGAATGTTCCCAGCTATGACCATGAAATGCAAGCTCAGACTGGGATGCAGAGGTTACACAGGCTTCTGTGCTGAATGAATAGACATGGACCCCAGATCAGATCAATAGGTTTTACAGTTAATGGTATTTATATACTTTTCCCATATTTGGGAGCTTCTCTCTGCTCTGACCCAGCTTTCTAGTCCTATTCCCAACTCTGACACCCACCATCTTCCTAGACAATATTCCTAGTCCACCTTCATGTTAGCTGTTGGGCTCAGGCAAAAATTAGTAAAGTGAAGGGCCCCTTAAAATATACCTAAAATAGACTTCCTTCCAACAGGAAGACCCCAAATCTCATCTGCTATACTTTTACTTTTAAATTCCTGATTATTAAATTATTCTGCTTTATATCTTAATCCTTTTTCAGCCACCAAGTTGCAGATACTACCATGATGCCAATCTGACTTCCCTGGGCAGACGACCTCACCAATGTGTTCTGAAACCACACCTCCCCAGAGCCCTACCCTACTATGGAAAGACAGACATAGGTTAGGGGTATAGATTGACCTGTCAATGCCCATGTTCAGCGGAGAAGCAATTACAGAAGCCAGACCTCCCACTTTCTGCACCCCATAAAGATCTTTGGTCCATACTCCCAGAGGGATAAAGAATAGGGAAACATCCAATGGAGGGGATGGGATATGCAACTCCCGTGGTGGGAATTGTATGGAATTGTACCCCTCTTATCCCACAATCTTGTTGATCATTATTAAATCACTAGTGAAAAAGAGAAAAATATAAAAAGAAAAAAAGAAAAACAAACAAATACAAGCAAGCAAAACCAGAAGCAAACAAACCGTAAGACTTTAAGAGAACTATGGTGATTATCTTTTGGAGGTGAGAGTGTGGGGACATAGAACTTTGGTGGTGGGTGCAGTGTGGAATTCTGTACCGTGATTTTACAATCCTGTGTCCAACTACTAATCACAGCATTAAAAAAATGAAAAGAAATAGAATAATAATAATAAATGTACTCAATTACTAAATGACCCAGAAATTAAATAAAATAATAGAACAGAAATAAATGAAATAGAAATTTAAAAAGACAAGATAGGTTAGCCAAACTGAATGCTTCTTCTTTGGAATAATAAACAAAACTTGCATATCCTTAATTAGGCCTACTAAGAAAATAGAGTGAAGTGGTCAGGAGGGGATGCACACATATCATTATAAAAGAGGACTTGGGTTCAAGCCCTTGGTACCCACTTGCTAGGATGAGGACTAGCTTGATATAATAATCACAAATACAGAAATTGAAGCAGTAATCAAATGTCTTCCTAACAAAAGAAGCCCAGAAGCAGATGGTTTCACAAATGAATTCTACCAAATTTTCAAAAATGATGTAATACCTATCTTTTTCAAATTCTTCAAAAAAAAATTGAACAGTTGGAGCAATTCCAAATACATGTTATAAGGCCTACATTACTCTGATTCCAAAAGGAGACAAGGATTACACACACACAATAAAACTATAAATCAATATCTTAAATAAGTATAGATACAAAAATCTTCAGTGAAATATTGGCACATCAAATCCAACTATACGTTGAGAAAATCATTTATCATGATCAAGTGGAGTGAATTTCAGGGATGCAAGGATGGTTCAACATACATTATTAAATCAATTAATGCATTAAATCACATAAAAGAGGGAATGATAAAAATCATGTGATCATATTAACAGATACTGGAAACACATTTGACAAGATTCAAACCCCAGCTATACTCAAAAACTCAACAGATTGGGGATAGAAGATACAGACCTCAATATAATAAAGAGCATATATAACAAACCCACAGCTAACATTGTATTTAATGATAAAAATTGAAGACATCCCTCTCTCCCAGTATCAGGACTAAGACAATAATGTCCACTCTTACTAATACTGCTCAGTGCAAATCTGGAAGTCCTAACCAGAGAAATTAGGCAATTAAAAAAAGATGGAATAAAAAATGTAAATTAGAAAAGAACTAAAATTATTGTTATTTGCAGATGACATGATAAACATTGAAAAAAATTCTCCACCAAAACACTACTAGAAGTAATATATGAATACAATAAAATTGCAGAATACAAAATTTATATATATATATATTAATTTTCCCTTTTGTTATCCCTGTTTTTATTGTTGTTGTAGCTCTTATTGTTGTTATTGATGTCATCATTGTTGTATAGGACAGAGAAATTGACAGAGGAGGGGAATACAGAGATGGGGAGAGAAAGATAGACACCTGGAGACCTGCTTCACCGCCTGTGAAGTGACTCCCCTGCAGATGGGGAACCTGAGGCTCAAGCTGGGATCCTGACACCAGTCTTTGCATTTTGCGCCACATGTGCTTAACCTGCTGCTTTATTGCCCAACCCAGAATACAAATTTATTATACAAAAGCTTGTTACACTTCTTTTTTTAAATTTTTATTTTTTGATTTAAAAATGATTGACAAGAGCATAGGACAAGAGAGGTGCAATTCTACACAATTCTCACCACCAGAGTTCTGCATCCCTTCCACTGGAAGCTGCTATTCTATATCCCCTCTGGGACCATGGATCTAGGATCTTTATGGGATGCAGAAGGTGAAATGTCTGGCTTCTGTAATTGCTTCTTTGGGAGGGTTGGGAAATTGTGAGGATGTGGTTGAACTTGGCAGGGCTTGACCTGAGGAGTGTGTCTATCCTATCAGTCTTTCTCTCTACTGAGAGGCTGAACAAGCAGGGACAGGAGTAACCCAAAAGGTTTGCCCCATCTATCAGACTCCCTGCTTCACAAAGCACCTTGCATTCCTAATACTATGGCCATTAGATAAAAAGAAAGGGGGAGATGTCAGGTAATTGTGAGGAGCCTCAGAAAGCACCCTGCATTCCTGATACTATGGCCTATCTACATAATCATTGTTTTGCCGGAGAGATCCCCACCCATCCCATTCCTTTGATCTATCTTCTTTCTACCCTCAAGACCCTCCCTGCCTGCAGGGTAGTATTAATCCTACCAGTTAAAACCCTTGCAACAGTTGCTAAGGAAGTTTCTACCTTCCCAGCCCCCTTTTGACTTTCTCTGCCCCTTTCTAAGCCATTTCTGTTTCTGACTTGCCACTTCCAGGTCTGCCTTTTAAAAGCCTTGGCTCTCTGATCAATAAAGACATTACATTGTATCGCCACCACGTGTTTGGTTCCTGAGTGAGTAGCAGCCCAGATTGGCTCTGGTCACATTCTCTCCAACCCAGAGAGTACATGCCCAGGAAGAGGCACCCCCATGCTAGCCTGGCGGGGAGTAAACTTAAATTGAGTTGTTGAGTTGTATGACTTCATCATTTATTTTGGATATTAATCACTACTTGAGTGATATAGTATGTGCAAACATCTTTTTCCTGTCAATAAGTTGCATTTTTTTTTTTTGCTTTTGTGGTGATTTCCTTTTATATTTCTCTTCTTTTCTTTTGTCATTGACATTTACCGTCTCCTCCTGCTCCTCTTCCTCATCCTTTTAGTTTGGTTTAACCCATTTATTTGTTTTTGTTTGTCATTGGAGTCAAGGTCTTAAACACATCTCTGTAGTCAATGTCCATGAATTTGTTACTTACTTCAAGTCTGTATTATGTTTTCCATCATCCGGGTCTTTACCAGTCCATGCCAACTTTTTAGATAGAAAGAAAGTGACAGAGAGAGGGAAAAGGGAAAGGGGAAAGACACCATGACATCCAAGTTTCCAACAGTATGGTGGGGGCTAGGTTTGAATCTGGGTCATGAACATGGGAGACTATGCTATTTTCCAGATGATCTATCTTACCAGCTCTTCTCTGCTCTTCCTTTAAATATGTTTTTGCAACTCTAATATCACTTTATTGAGGTAATGATAATTTACAGGATATGTGTTGTCACAAGGGTACATTTCTACATTTCCCCAAGATAGATATCAGTACATTTCACTATCAGTCAAACCATCATCTTATTCTACTGAGGGCTTGAATCTGTTTCAATAGACTTTATGGTCTGTGGAGGATTCACCCTGCATTGTCTTTGCTTCTAGACCCTATCAGTGAGTGAGATCATCCAGTACCTGTCATTCTCCTTTTATTTTATCTTGCTCAACATGATTCCCTCTAGATCCATCCATATAATAGCAAGGGAAAATGTGTGGGGTTTGTTGTTGTTGTTTTTTACAGCTATATAGTATTCTATTGTGTGTATATGACACAATCTTTTTTATTGTTGTTGTGGTTATTATTATTGTTGTTATTGATATTATCATTGTTAGATAGGACAGAGAGAAATGGTGAGAGGAGGGGAAGACAGGGAGAGAGAAAGATAGACACCTGCAGACCTGCTTCACCACCTGTGAAGCAAGTCCCCTGCAGATGGGGAGCCAGGGGCTTGAACTGGATCCTTACGCCAGTCCTTGTACTTTGCACCAAGTGCACTTAACTCACTGCACTACTACCCAACTCCCCCCACAATTTTTAAAAATTATTTATTTATTTATTTAACCACAGCACTGCTCAGCTCTGGTTTATAGTGGTGTAGGGGATTGAACCTGGGACTTTGGAGCCTCAGGTATGAAAGACTCTTTGCATAACCATTATGCTCTCTACCCCCATCCTTTATGTCGTTTTAAAATATTTGTTTGTTTTGATAGGAAAGAGAGAAATTGAGAGGGCACAGAGAGATAGGAAAGGAGGGCACAAGAGAGACCTGCAGCACTGCTTCATGGCTCATGAAATTGGGGACAGGAGCTTGAACTCTTGTCCTTGTATATTATAACATGTGTGCTCTGCAAGCAACCCAGGTGTCCAATAACACATGAGTGGCTGAGTAAGTTGTGGTATATATACACACAATGGAATACTACTCGGCTATTAAAAATGGTGGATTCACCTTCTTCTCCTCATCTTGTATAGAGCTTGAAGGAATCATGTTAAGTGAGATAATCCAGAAAGAGAAGGATGAATATGGGTTGATCTCACTCATAGACAGAAGTTGAAAAATAAGAACAGAAAGGAAAACCAAAAACAGAACTTGGACTGGGTCTGGTGTGCTGCACCAAAGTAAAGGACTCTGGGGTAGAGGGGCAGGGTTCAGGTCCTGGAACATGATGGCAGAGGAGAGCCTAGAGGGGGTTGAATTGTTATGTGGAAAACTGAGAATTGTAACACATGTACAAACTGCTGTATTTAACTGTCGATTATAAACCACTAACCCCCCAATAAAGAAAACAAAAATAACATATGTGCTCAACCTGGTGTGCCATCATCCAGTCCCTATGCTACAACTTCTTAAGATTAATTTATATGCCCATAATCAAGAGAGTGGTTTGTCATAAACACTTTGATTTGGCACACTCCTAGTGAAGGAGACTCTTTTCAGTTCTTATACATAGGTCTTTGATTCATTTTGTGTATAATATTAAATCATCCAGTTTCTCCTTTTTCTTGTCTTCTCTCCCCCACCCCCATTCTCTTTGGCATATGACTGTCCAGGTTTCCCAACACAATTTGTTGAAGAGGCTTTCCTTTCTCCATTGTGTAGTTTTGGCTCCTTTGTTGTTAATTAACTGTCAATGTTGTGAAAGACAAAGAAAGAATGAAGGACAGTTTTAGATTAAAGGAAACCAAATTAACATGACAAGTAAATGCAATGTATAATCTTGGATGGCAATTTTTTTGTTGTTGTAAAGATCCATTATTGAAACTATAGGAGAAATTAGAAGATAGACTATCTCTTAGGTGTACTATTATATCAATCATACATTTCCTTATTCATGACAAGATCAGAAGAGAAAACACTAAGCAGAACCTGGACTAGAGTTTGGTGTATTGCACCAAAGTAAAAGACTCTGGGATGGGCGAGGGGAAGAGTGCAGGTCCTGGAAAAGGATGACAGAGGACCTAGTGAGGGTTGTATTGTTATGTGAAAAACTGAGAACTGTTATGCATATACAAACTATTATATTTACTGTCGAATGTAAAACATTGATCTCCCAATAAAGGGAAAAAAAAGAAATGTATTTATACATATCTAGTAGTGAAGGGCCATGATGTCTATAACATCTTTAAATGGGCTAACAAAAATAATATGTCTGATACTATGGAGAGAAAGCATTACAGCAAATGTGGTAAAATACAAATATGGCAAGATAGGTCTAGATAAAAGCTATATGGTTATTTATTGTTATTTATTATTCTTGCAGAGTTTATGTAGGTTTAAAATTTTCATAAATTAATAGTGAAAAGGTCAGACTAGACCACAGCCACTTAGTGACATGTCCTAAATGTCCTTGGGCCTATACATCTCAGGCCCCTAGCTCACACCTACCTTGACGATTTGTCTGAAGAGGAGTTATAGCCATGGGAACTCCCATTCCCAGGAAGAAGTTTGATTATGTTTTAAAAGTCTTAGTAATTAATAATGTAGCTTATGAAGCCCATGGTCAAGCTTTTTACAGTTGCCCTACTGTGCTGTGCATCCTCTTTGCAAATTATCAAGTCCTTTAATCTTTCTGTTTTGATCTCTTCCCTGTCCTCCTTTCTAGGAGGACAAACAGTCTCTACCTCTTTCCTTACAATATTGTTGAGAAGATCAAATGACATGGTGGAGGTTTACATCTGTGACAGAGATTGCCAATTTTTCACTACTATCCTTTCCTTGCTGTGTATCCTAGGGAAAAAAAGTATGCAAAAAAGGAAATAACGGGGAGTTAGAGGGTAGCGCAGTGGGTTAAGCGCATGTAGGGCAAAGCACAAGGACCAGCATAAGGATCCTGGTTTGAGCCCCCGGCTCCCCACCTGCAGGGGAGTCCCTTCACAGGCGGTGAAGCAGGTCTGCAGGTGTCTATCTTTCTCTCCCCCTCTCTGTCTTCCCCTCCTCTCTCCATTTCTCTCTATCCTGTCTAACAATGACAACATCAATAACAACAACAATAATAACCACAATAGCAATAAAAAACAAGGGCAACAAAAGGGAAAATAAAGAAATAAAAAAAAGGAATCATCTTTTAAAAAAAAGGAAATAATGGTGACTCATGCTATTCAGAATAGGTCAAATGAGACAAGACTTGAGAAGTGGTCACTGAATATAGCAACATGGCAAGAACTAATGACCTTACCAAGCAATCCCAAGCAAAAGGAGTGGAGGGGCTGAATTTCAATTGGCAAGGACTAAGAAGGAAATGCAAACTGAGGAAGTGGAGAAAGCACCTTGAATCCTATCTTTGAAAGCAATTTTTATAACTTATTTTGGGTAGGACTGAATGAAATCAGTAATTATCTTTCATTCTGTTCTTTTATTATGGATCATTAACTAGTATCTATGACTATTTAAACCAGTCTGGCCTGGATTTAGTCCCAGAACTGAGTAAAATGCTTTTCATCGGTCCTAAGCACTTCAATCATCCTTAGACTCTGGATTTAATGTCAGTTTGGTGACAAAAGCTTATATATACTTTTTTTTTTTTTCCACTAATGCTGTATACATCCTCCAGCATTCTCTCAGACTTCTTGGTTGCCTCTTGCCACTCAGTTTCTGGCCTCTTCCTCTGTTAATTCACAAGGAAACTGGTAATAAAAAATAAAAATAAAAAAACAAGCAAACAAAAAAAACAAGTCCCGTTCTCCATAGTGGATTACCTCCAATCTCATAGAATTTTCTGATTTTTCACATCTAGTTTTCTCTTTTTTGAACTTAATTAATTCAAGATTTACTATTCATTATTGAAATATATATCTTCTGGTAGACCACTGAATACTACTTTCTTTTGAAACAAAGCATGAAATTTCTAAATCTTAGGTCCATACCAAACTACTGCCTCTAAGGAATATAAACTTCCTAATAGATCATTTCTTCCCCATTAAGCAAAAACCCAACAATAACTGGGTTTTATAGGATTTTCCTCACATATTAGTTTCAAATAAATTTCCCTTTAAGTTAGTTTTCAGAACTGATGGTGGCTATTCCAGTCATATTTACTACAAAGAATCAGAGCCTTCCTAAATCTAGTTTTCATATCTCCGTGTTTTTGTGAAGTATGATCAGAACATGTCGAGAAAGATCCAGATGCCCATATATATATATATATATATATATATATATATATATATATATATATATATATATACCTCCTGCTTAAAAGCTATGTATTACAAATGTCATCTCACTGTTGCTCACAGCAGACTTGCCAGGTTGTTAATTGTCTCCACCCTGTTGATGAGAAATCGGAGGCTTTGAGAGTCTAGACAACTTTCCAAAATCTAGAGACTGAGGAGCCAGTATAAAAATCTGTGCTCTTTACACTATGTCAGACTCCTTCACAAATGATTTTGTAGAGATGGCTTAGTGGGAAAACTTCACATTTTACTGTGGAGTCCTGGGTTCAATCCCTAATCCCCCACAGGAACACTACAGATAGCACAAGGGGAACTCCATGCATGGTGACACAGTGCTTTGATGTCTCTTCCTGTCTTTCTTTCTCTTCTTCCTCTTCTCTATCTGTTCCTCTCTCACTCTCTCTCTCTTTCTCTCTCTTTTTTTCTCTTCTCTCTCTCGCTTTCTCTCTTTCTTCTCTTCTGTCTCTCTCTCAACAGTCAGACTGAAGGAAGGGGTTTTGTTATATGTGTATGATATAACAAAATCTTCTTTTATTTTTTTAATGCAGTGAGTGAGGCTTTGGGTTTTTTTTTTTTCTAGCACTGCATTAAAAAAATAAAAAAAAGATTTTGCTTCATTCAGTTTCCTCAAAGAACAATGACTTCAACTTTAAAACATTTTGCTGATTTTTTTTTATTAAAGATTCAAATATGAACTCATCATACTTAAGAGGGATGTTACAGAGAGGTTGCATGTGAAGCTAGTCTTTGTAAATTGAATCACATTGTGAATGCACTGGCTATTTAAATAATTCCTGAAGCAAGTCATTTTATATTTGTGAACCTGGATCTTCATCTATGTATCCTGTTTGCCTGCTGCAGAAATTACCTGTTCTCAACTATCCCAAAATGGATGCAGAGACGATCATTCAGAAGCAGGGAATAGAATTTTATTTCAAGGGAGGGTCACTGACCCACAGAAAACACTCAAGATAACAGATAAATGAAACCCAGTTCACAAGTAGCTTTAGTTGAACATGGCTGGTATATAGGATTTATTCTCTTTGGTATCATCGACAGAGAGGGAGTCTCACAGACAGTGAGATGGAGGCAGCAAGGACAGAAGAACAAGATCCACAAACACAGAAAGGAAGAATGAGCAAAAGGGGTAGGAGAAAAAGAGAATGAGGCAGCTAAGATGAAAGCCAGGGACTGGGGAGAGCAGACAAACATTGAGATTGGAGAGAGAATGCAGGAGAAAAGATGATCAGTAAGGGTCCTGAGAGGAAGGAGGGTGGAAGAGGAGGGGAGTTCAGTGAGTGTGTCAGGTCCTGTCCCCACTATCCACAAGACTCTTAACACTACGAGAAGCTGTGTCCTCTGACTTCAGCTGTTAAGTCTCCCTGGACCCCCAAGTCTAGTTCCAGGCACAGCTGGCTTAGTATCCCTCTAGACTCCCACTCCTTCCCTAGTCTGAGGTTTCCTGGCTTTACAGCTATCATCCATTCCATCCCCGAGAAATCAGCTTTCTGCAATTTTTCACCCAGGAAGTCCCCAGACTCTCCCCTGAGACTTGAGGCTTCAAGGACATGCTTGTGAATGTTGCCAAAAAGTGAAGAGACTGAAAGGTTCAGTATCAGGTCTCTGATGGGCAGCCTTGTACCCGAAAGCCTTTCTATGCAGCTCCAGAGGCTAGAACTATGGCCAAGCACTAAGAAGCCATGCAGAGCAATTTCAGCTTATGAAAGATGACTCTTATCAAGCCTGCCACCTGAAGGGAGTCAGTTCCCTGTTACAAGATGTATGTCATCGACAAGCAGGAGAAGGAAACCAAACCTGCTCACACTCAAATTGAAGGACAGAGACTTATTCCATGACTCTTGATTTTTCTTAAAACCTTTGAAGAACAGCTTTTAAAAGTCATCATAATTTATGTGATTATCAAGATCTTTTCCTCACATCAAGTTCAAGCAGCAAGTTTATCCAAGTTCCTTTTTAAATTAAATGATCACAAGTCAGAATCCTTGGGTTCTGAATTTGTGGGGTTCCCCAGGGAAATTCAAATGTCCCACCCAGGAGACTTGGAAAAAGAAAGTTTGCACCTTCCCTGGGAACAGAGCCAAGGGAGGAGAGCGGATGGCAGGCAGGCTGCCTCCTGCATGTTCCACTGGGCCCCGCTGCTTCTCAGAATCTCAATGTTCCAGTCCCGGAACAGTTGGTGGAGACAGAATTTCAGGAAAAGAATGAAGCAGAGCTGCCAGTCACTCAGTCACTCAGACACCAGCACAGGGAGGGTGCTTTCCCTGGGGTAAGTGCCAAGACCAAGTTTGCCCTGACCCTTCCAGGAAGCTTCAGTCAAATGTCAGTGCCTCCAAGAAGCTTGCCTTGGCCCTATCTTGATCCTATAGCATTTACTCCTTTGCCCCACCAGTGCTCTGAGCCTCTCATTTACGTGGTGCGTTAATTCACATCATCCCTGCCTTTCCCCACTACTGTGCTTAGATACAAGCCACAGGAGGGCCACCTGACACATGCAGTGCAGACACTACATGACCTACCCGGACCTTAGAGCAGCAGTAGTAATCTTCCTTTTCTTACTGCTTGGATGCTCTGAGGACTCTTTGATCTAACTGGCCTGAAGTTATTCTTAGCTTTTTTTCTGTCTACCACCCCTTACCAACAGCCTTACTCCATTTCTGAGTACCTGGTTTTAGTTCTCAGAGCTACTACGTGCCCCACTACCATCTACTGGGTTAGATGGACAGTGCTCTGGTTTCCCAGCCTTCCTGGGAGTTGCCTGGATCCAGTGATGCCTTCGGGAGAGCTCCCTGTCCCTCTCAGGTTCTGTCTTTTTTGCCAAAGCATTCTTGTTTACTCCAGGTTTGTGCAATTCCAGGTCCTTTCCCTCTGCCCCTTAATCATCTGGACACACAGAGACCTCTATAATGATAAAGAATATCTCTCCTTTTTTATTTACTATAGCAGTTGCCAACATCAAGGGGGTGCTTAATAATATAAAAAAAACAGCAATGACAACAATTAAAAAAAAAACATCACATTAGGTCTGTGGAGACATCTCAGTGGTAAAGCAAAGGACTTACAGGTATGAAAATCCAAGTTTAATCCCCAGCACCATATAAGCCAGAGCTGAATGGTGCTGTGGTCTCTCTCATTCTCACATAAATAAAAAATAATAAAAATTATCAAGTTGAAATTAAACTGGAAAGTAGGAGGGAAGTAAAGGCTTCCTTCTGTAGGATAAAATTTTGGCAAGATTGTCTTAGGAAAATGAGATCTAGCTGAAAGATCAATGGGTTACCATTTCTCACTCTTGGAGAGTAATTGGCTATATCTTAACTGACTTCTTAAAAACTCCTGATGATAGATATATCAGGGGATAATATCCTTGTCTATCTCAATGCCTAGGCCACATGCTGCAAAGGACGTCATTATCACTTTATTCCATTTGCTTCTGAGTCTCCTCCACTAGGAGCGTAGGAGCATCCCAAATTACCCTCTTGATGGTGGGCTTTACTGGCATTTCCCAGTTAACTTACTATCTTCCTGGTCCCTCACTGCGTTTCCATTTTAAGGGGCCAGGATAAAGGGATCCTGATTCTGTAATTTATTTGTCCTGCAAACGCGATTTCACACTAATTCTGATTTCTACCCGCTGGCTGGCCCCACAAATAGGCTAGAGATTATTTTGTTACTATACATCACAATGGATTTGGCCAACTTCAGAAACACTCCACCGTAGAAGTCCTCTTGTTTTCTCTCCAGGTCTTTGTCCTTCACTGTAATCCAGCCAGTGAGAGGCACCAGGATTATTCTAGTCAGTAGTCTTCTCACTCTTCTTCCTTACAAAACAAGATTCATACAGTCCCTTTGGAGGCTGACTTAGATGTAGTAGTTAAATAGTCATTTGTAATTGGTTTCTTGTTCCCTTCTCAAAACACAGGTTCAGTTTAGGGCAGAATAATTCATTGCAGCCAGGTCCTGCCCAAGAAATGTTTGCTGAGTGTCTACTGCAGAAACACAATTTACTTAATGACTGACTTTTCGTTTGCCTATGTCACAGTCTAGGAGCTGAATTCAAGCAGCAGCAAGCAAAAGGTGAGCAGGTGCTCTGGCCATATAGGACTTGGATTTAGGACCACTGTTCTAAGTTTTTCATTCCATAAAAACTACTACATCTTGTGCTAGACAAGTAATGGTGGATAAGATCATTCCTGTTCCCAGGGAGCAGGAAATGGTTGGAGCCTATGACTAAAAAGAAGGTTGCAGCATCATTTGTGATGTGGAGTTCTGGGGAGCCCACTGGATTAGACAAGGCAGTTGATGGGTATAAGGGAAGGCTTTCCAGTATATGTGATGTTTGAGCTGAATCTTGAGGGATGAATTTGCACTTGCCAAGGGGAGATAGACAGCCGTGTCTAGCAGCGTATGACACATCACAGAGATGTGCAAGCCTGGGTGCTCAGGAAAGCTAATCACTTCAGCATTCAAGAGGGTGTGGGAGTAAGAGATGCAGCTGGAGAAGGAAACAAAGGTGAAAGTATAAGGAGTGTTTCAGATTTGCTAAAGAATCAGACTGTTTAATTTGCCTTTCTTTTTCTAGTTTCTAGGTTGAAGTTATATAACAGAAATGATCCCTTCCCTCCTTTCTGATATCAACGTCGCTTAAAGCTATAAATAACTCTCTAGGCACTGCTTTAGCTATATCCCACACATTTCAATATGCTATCTTTTAGTTTTCATTCAGTTCAAAATATTTTTAATTTTTCTTGTGGTTTATTGGCCCATCGGTTACCAGAAGAGTGTTAATTTCTAATTATTTGGGAACTTTCCATTTATCTTTCTATTAGCAGTTTAGTATTTACTAGTTAGAGGCAGAGAGAAATTGATGTGGAAGTGGGAAGTGTAGAGGCATAGAGAGACTCTTGCTTTGCCACTTGTGAAGCTTCCCCCCTGCGGGTGGGGACTGGGGCATGAAGGTCCTTGCACATTACAACATGTATGCCCAACCAGGTTTGTCGCCAGCTGGCCCCTACCTATTCTTAATTGAATTCTGCTTTGTCTGGAAAGTATAATCTGTATGATTTGATCCATTTCAATGTATTGAAATACTTTTCTAGCCCAATATATGGTCTATCTTGTTCCTTGTGCATTTCTCTTCCTCTTGGGTATAACTTTCTGAAAATGTCAGAATGTCAAAGTGATTTGTTAATAACACTGTTCAGGTCTTTTTTCTTTCTTTATTGGGGGATTAATGTTTTACATTTGACAGGAAATACAGTAGTTTGTACATATGTAACATTCTTCAATTTTCCACATAACAATAGGATCCCCACTAGGTCCTCTGTCATCCTTTTTGGAGCTGTACTGTTCAGGTCTGTATATGCTCTTCTAGCAAGCATCACAGACTAAAACCATGTGATTATTTTCCTATTAATTTTCATTATATTTTATTTTTAATACTGATTTACAAAATCATAGAGATTTAGTTCCATATCACTCCTATTACCAAAGTTTTGTACCCTCACCCCCTCCAGCCCTTTCCAGTGATATACGCCATAGTTTCCCAAAGACTTAAATATGGGTTGACTTTTTTTTCAAGTTCATATGTTTCAGTTCTTTATATTCCACATATGAGTGAAATTATCTGGTAGTCTTAACTTCTTTACTGACTTAACTAAACATAATTACCTCTAGTTGTATACAGTTTGCCCCAAAAGACAAAAGATCATGCTTTTTAATTGCTGAGTAGTACTCCACTTAACTTCTTTATCCAGTCATCTGTCAATGGACATTTAGGTTGTTTTCATGATTTGACTATTGTGAATAATGTTGCTATGAACATAAGGGTGCATATGTCCTTTGAATTAATGTTTTCATGTCTTTGGATCAATACCTAGGAACGGCACTGCTGGATCATAAGTACTTCCATTTGTATTAGGATTCTCTATACTGTTCATAATGACTGCACCACTTTGCATTCCCACTGGCAGTATACTAGAGTTCCTCTTTTTTCACATCCTATCCAGCACTTACTGTTTCCTGTTTTGTTGCTGAAGGCCATTCTGACGGGTGTGAGGTGGAATCTCAGTATTTTTAAATTTGCATTTCTCTAATGGTGAGTGAATTGGACCATTTCTGTATATCTCTGTGGACCATGTATAGTTCTTCTTTAGAAAACTGTCTATTCATATCTTCTGCACAGTTTTTTTTTTTTAATTGGATTGCTCTTTTTTATTTTGTTGAGCTATATGAATTCTGTGTATGAGGAAAAAGAAGACAAATGGAAGCATCACAATCCCTGACTTCAATTTATACTACAAACCAGTAGTAAATAAAACAGTGTGGTTATCAGAACAAAACTGGACACTTGGACCAATGGAACAGATAGAGAGCCCAGAACTAAACCCACAAATATATATGTACCTAATATTTGGCAAAGGGGCAAAATTGCCTAGTGGGGGGGGGAGAGAAAGTCTCTTCAGCAAATGATGCTAAGAGAACTGGATAGCCACATGTAGAAAAAGGAAACAAGATGACCAGTTAACATCATGCAGCAAAATTATAAAAGATCTAAATATTAGACCTGAAATATGGGTCTAGTGCGTGTTTGAGCATGGATGGTTGATACCCCGGAGGTCTGTCTGTCAGTCTTCCACTGGCATGCCAGCCATTGTGGTTGAGCGAGATGGGCTGGAGTACGAGGGGAATTCCAACCAGCCTATCAGTCTTGCTGCATCACTTCATGCCCCCTCCCTCTGGTGGGCTTCACCTTCTTTAAGTTTCAATTTCCTCATTCCAGCATCACCCTCCATACCTGCTCATTGCCTTGCTCTCTTTTTCCTTATAAGGAGATATTGGTCTCATTGGCCAGCTTGGCTGCCTTCCCCTGCACAGCTACCCCTTTATAACTTTGTAACTGAAACAATAAAGCGTTCAGCCCACTGCCACGGTTCCCTGAGGTACTGTTTGTTGTACTGTCCGCCAAGCCAGAAGACCTCTCAGCAAGCTCACCCCTGACATTGCTGGCCCAAGGTCCCCCACTCTCTGCCTGTCTCTGGTGGCCAACAGACTGGGCGGTGACGTGGGAGCCAGGCTGGCCCATTCCCCTGACACTGAAACTATAAAATATTGGGTTGATGGAAAAATGATGACACATTTTTACATAGAAAAAAAATATTTCAGGGGATGGATGGTGGCACACCTGCTTAAGAGTACACCTTACCATGTACAAGGTCCCAGGTTCAATCCCCCAGCCCCCATCTGGGGGGGGGAAGTTTCATGAGTGGTGAAGCAGGGCTACAGTCTTCTCTCTGTCTTTTTCCTTCTCTATCTCCCCCTTTCCTCTCAATTTATGGCTGTCTCTAGCCAATAAAGATAATAAGAATTTTAAAAAATATGTCATAACTTTTCCAACAACCCAATATAGAAGAACATATTGGTGAAATACTTTAGTACCTTAACATCAGGGATGTATTTGGAGAGTCAACCCCATAGGCAAGGAAAACTAAAACAGGATTAAATAACTGAGACTACATCAAGTTAAAAGGCTTCTACACATCAAAAGAAATGTCCATAAGGATAGACAGGAAACACAGTAACTAGGAGAAGGTATTTGCTCACCACAAATCTGACGAGCAGCTGGTATCAAACACTCATGTATTTATTTTACAAACATCCCCATTCTTGCTATATACCAATGACAATATATTAGTCCTACTGATGCCCAAATGTACTTCACTTCTTCTATTATTATAATGGCATATTAAATATCTGTTCTAACTCTTGATTTACTTACTCCAGATTACTGACAGAGTTGTATTTCTAAAATACCTACCACATTGCATAGTACCAAGTGAATGAATATTTCTAATTTTTGCACTGTAGGATTCTCAAAGATATATTACTTGAAAAATTACATATTTCTTTAAAAATACACATTTTGGGGGCTGTGTGGTGGTGCACCTGGTTGAGCGCACATGTTATAAGGTGCAAGGACCCAGGTTTGAGTCCCTGGTCCCTACCTGCAGGGGGAAGCTTTGTGCGTTGTGAAGTAGTGCTGCAGGTGTCTCTCTCTTTCTCTTCCTCTCTCTCCCCCCTCCCCTATCAATTTCTGGCTGTCTCTATCCAATAATAAATAAAGGTAATTAAAAAATTTTAAAAAGAAATTACTTTAAAAAATACACATTGGGGGGGAAGTAATCCTTCATTTTGGGGGGGTAAGATAAATATTTCAAAAAATTACATTTCTTGCTTTCTTTGTAGTAAGGATAACCAATGAGATAAAAGCAAAAGTTTTATGTTCAGTTTCTAGAAAAATAATTGCAAGTGCTGACTTCGTTGAGAAGTGTTTTTTGTTTGTTTGTTTTTAGCCTTTTTCATATTCTTTCTTTTTTTTCCAGAAATGGAGGCAGAATAACAACAGCTCTGGCTGCAATTTTGTGACCATGAGGTGACTTTGAAGATGATGGGACAGAGAAATGGAAAGAACTTGAGTTTTGGATGATGCTGTTGTGTGACTACTGACCCTAAATTTCTTTTTCTTAATTTATTATTAGTAATTTAATAATAATTAACAAAAATTGTAAGATAACGGGTACAATTCCATACATTTCCCAGAACCAGAGATCCTTGGCCCTAAATTTCTTGCCACTAAGCTTTGTGTTCCATGAATGCAAAGCAAACCTCCATCTGACTTCCATCATTTTGAGCTTTGAGTATTGTTGCTCACAGCTCAGCAGAATTCTTAGTTCTGCAGATAATGAGAAAGAAAGTTCAGATGGAGAAGCCTGAAAGAATGAAAACAGAGGTCTGGAATTATGCTTAGGTCAGAGAATAATCAAGAGTTCAGTGTGCCCAGAATCAGGGTATGTGGAAGGAGAGAGTTATCAAGAATGCCAAATCATGAATTGAAGGGGTTTGGCAAGATAGCCCACCTGGATAGTGTGCCTGCTTTATCACGTATAAAACCCAGCTTCCAGCCTGGCCCCCACTGCTCCACTGAAGGAAGCTTCCATGCTGTTGCAACTCCCCACCCCCCCTTGTCTCCCTATTTCTGTCTCCTGTTTCTGTCTATCTGAAAATTTTGACCTGGCAGAGTGAAGGTGAGTGGGAGGGGGGGAGGGTGAGAGGAATGAGGAGAGATAGCACAAAAGTACTGGAAGGAGGACTTGTGTCAAATCTATTTGCTTCCAAGAAATAAGATAAAGTTCAGGTCACTGTACACAGCATCTTAAGCCTTGTTCCCGCTTTTCCGGGCTGTTGGCCACTTCTCATGGACCTGGCATTCTAGACAGGTGGAATTACTACAGGCCGCTGAATAACATTTCATCCAACGTCATCTCATTAGAAAGCTGATGAGAAAAAGAAGCGTCCTGGCTGGTGTTGAATGAAACATTATTCAAGGACCTGATTTCGTCATTTTAGTTAAAGTTGCAGTTTTTAAGAACCTATTGACGACGTTAAATGAGGACTTGCTGTACTTGCCACTGCTGGAATTCATGAATTTTTCATCTTCCTATCTTGTACTTGTTTTTCCCTTTCTCCCATCTCTCTGTCTGACTAATATGTACTCAGTGCTTTAAACAACGCTTAAGATCACCCCTTGCCCCATGCCCCCACCCCACCATCTACCTCCCCCATCCTCCCACAGCTTTCTGCTATTTCCTCTACAAGAGAGCTCCTATTCCACTCCACTACTTGCTTATCTGCCCCTGCGCTGAGATCACAAGCTTGTAAAGGGGAAGAACTCTCTTATTTAATAACCCTGCTCACTAGATAGCAGAATGCCTACTACATGCCAAGTGCTCACTCCACAATTGTTCATCAAATAAATGGTTGAGTGAATGAATAGGATATAAAGCTTTGGATGCCAGTTAAAAGAATTCAGACGCTTATCCTGCAAGTTTCAGGAAGCAGCAGGATGAAATTGGAAGCGTGCTTTGTGGTTTGGGAGTTTTGTGGCTGCCCACAAACCAGTACAGAAAGGGACTGAGTACCAGGGGAAAGCCCAGAAGCAGGGAGGCTGAGGACCATCCAGCAGCTCCCAGAGAGGGTCTCTACCCTGTCCGGAAATGGTTAAGGTGGCTGAGGCACACGCCTCTGCAGAGGAGAAATTTCCCTGTCCTTGCTTAAGTGAATGGCTGGGATTAAAGTGACAGCCCACCTTAGTGATGGCGGCATAATTGGTTGTTCAGCTCTGTCCTTGTCAGAGCGCTGACAGTTCTGCAGATGTCCTGCTCAGCTCTCCAAAGGTTAGCCTCAGCTGGTGCGGCTGTTCATTAATCATTCCTCCCTGACAGGCCTTGGTGCAGCCCACAGCTGCCACACCAGCCCTCACAGGCCCCGCCCCAGCCAGCCAGGCTGGAAGCAGCCTTGACTCCCTTGGGGTCAGTCCCCACATGGGGAGACAGGCGGTCTGTATCCCCTCCACCCCGCCTACTCCCACCAGCTGAGCTGAGCGAGAAACACCGATAACGAAATTTCCCCGAGTTCCTCCTTCCCGGAATTAGGGTCTGAATCACCTTACAAGCACTCCTGACATGGCTGTCTTTCTCAGCTCCTGTCCTCTAACCTCACAGAAGCTTCTTGGTGAGATGAGGCCAATTGTAGCCCAAGAGTTCCAGAGAGACAAGAAGGCCAATGGACTCAAGCTGCTCACACTGGGAAGGCTGGGAGCCTGGCCTGACTCCTGGGCAGAGTATGTGTGGTATCCAAACCATGAGCCTCCCTCACTGTAAGTGAGACTCAAGCACCATGAGCACCATGACCAAAGTGGAACATGTGCATTGTGCACAGGCTGGCTCTAGTCCAGGATATCAAGGTAAGGGGCCACCCTACCAGTCCTTGGAGCAAATAAACTGACAAGAAACTAGAGTCTGATTCTCTGTTTTGGAAAGAAAATAGCCCCTCTTCTCAGACCTCTCCTTTTCCAACTGAAGTCAACGTACTGTGCAGAGCCAACCGTGGTGGTTGGAGTCTAGTCAGAGCTGTGAGGCTAAAGGACAGTTTAGGGTGTAGGGATGGGGAGAAGAGAGCACAGAGTTCAGGGTCTGGGATGGGCAGAAAGGAACCTGCAGTCTGACTCAGGAAGTGTGGTTAGAGTAGAGTGTTGGTCAGGGCAGCACGGTAGCACTAATTAGAAAACTCAAGGGGCCAGGCAGTGGCACACCTGGTTAAGCACACACTACAGTGCATGAGGACCCAGGTTCAAGCCCCTGGTCCCCAACTGCAGGGGGAAAGCTTCGTGAGTGGTGAAGCAGAGCTGCAGGTATCTCTCTGTCTCACTCCCTCTCTGTCTCCTCCTCCCCTCTCAATTTCTGTTTCTATGCAATAATAAGTAAGTAAATAAAATTAAAAAGTAAAGAGAACTCACTTGCCCCAAGACCAAGTGTGGAAAGTGCCTCTTAGTTCTTAGGCTTAAGGATCCTTGCAGATTATCTCTTGCCTTTCTCCTTGCCCCTTCTCTTGTCCCTGGTTTTTCCAGGCCTTTGTTCCGGCACTCTGTCTACTTCCTTCCCTCTAAATTCATTGCCTTGTCTGATAGGACCCAGTCAATAGGATCCAAGATTAGGCATTCTACCAGGGTTCCCTTCCCAGCCTCCTGCAGAAAGTAAAGCATGTTGCTGAGGCCTGGGCCTCTGCTCTGCCGTGGCTGCCAAGCAGTATGTGCACAGTGTAGGAGTCATCATTTCCCCCCATTGATTAGCTGTCCAGCCACAAAGTTTCCAGAGGAGCAAACAAGGACACTGGGATATTAGCATTCAGCAAGTCTTTTGAACTCCAAATCACAAACACCTGCACTTTCACATCCACAGACCCTCCACACAGTCAGTCCAGAAAGTCAGAGAGGACACGCCATGCTCCCTCTAAGCCCCAGGTGCTAAGAGACCTTTCTCCAGTGTCTCCTCATGGCAACAACCATCTCCTGAGTGTGTCTAGTCTTCTTTCAAACCCATTATTTAGCTTCATCTTCCTAGTCTCAAGGAAGGGGAGACCCATCCCCTCCCCATTATACGCCTGAAAGGACTGCAGCTTACAGAGGCTAAGTGACCGGGTGAGGTGCTATAGCCGGTGCACAAGGTATCAGTGTACTTAAGTCCTATCACCTTCCTTTTCACAGACAGTGTTGGAGCGTCAGGTCTGCTGGCAGTGACTTTAAATCAGGGAGCATCAACAGCAGGAGTATTGACATTTTGGGACCTCTAAGTGTTTTGTTGTGGGTACTGTCCTGTGCATGGTAATGTGGTAGCCTGCATCCCATTCCCCATCGTTAGATGCCAGGGGCACTCCCTCTTCCAGTTAACATCCCCAAATGTCTCTAGACACAGCCAAGCATTGCCAGGTGGGGGTAATGTCACCTCCAGTGAAGGTGCCTTGTAGTCTGTGACACTCTACTGGCTCTACCCGTTTACCTGCGGCCGGGGGTATTTCCCATGTATAAAATAAAGGTTTCTCATCATAGGAGGAATCGCCAAGAAACAAAGCAAGGCCAGACACCTTAAGAAGACAGATCATGACGAATAACGAAGATTATTTTTTAAATCACTTTATTAAGAAAATGTTGATTTATAAGAGTATAGCTTCACATCTTCCCAAGATAATTATCAACATACCTCATCCTCCATCAAACCTTCATCCTTCTTTACCAAAGAGTACTGAGTCCCCACCTTCCCCTTACTACACCCCTGGCCTCCCCTTCTCAAGCCCCCTGGATCTGTTGCAATAGACCCCCATCCACTGAGAAGCTTTTTTCCTGCATTAACCTTTGTTTTGTTTTTTGTATCACACCCATGTGTGAGAAAACTCAGTACTCAGGGAGAGCAAAAAAGGTTTTTTGTTTTGTTTTGTTTTGTTTTTACGCTGAAATCCAAAAGACAAATGTTGGGAGTTGGAAGTTAAATTATGCATTGATCTAGCCTTCCAGTTTTCCATCTATCAGTCTTTCCATCTTCCCCTTCATTAATCCTTTCATTATGTGTCTTTTGACATATCCTGCAACCTTTTCCCCCTGCAATATCCCCTGCTATAATGGCTGTGCCAGGCACCTGAGAAGAGAAAAAAGTCATCCAGGACCCCAAAGTGTCGAGGAAAATAGTTGGGGTCTCATTCCAGCCATAAGTGCCCAAGAATCTGAAGCCAATGCCTGAGCTGTAGTGCCCTAAACCTAAGGATACAAGTGCACATCTCTCAAAACCACAGTAAGAATATAACAAGCTCATGTATCTGAAAAGTGCTTTTCACACTACATAAATGCTATTATTATATGGGTATTGGACAAGTACAAGGCATCTGTAGTATCAGTCATTAAATGTTTAAGGAGACAATAAAAACTACAAAGGAATTGGACAACTCATAAAAATTCAAATGATCAATAAATACAAAAAGATGCTCATACAGTAGTAGTTTTTAGAAAAATGCAGGCTAAAACAAAATGAAATTTGTCACCCAGTAGTTAGGCATAAATGTAAAATATTTCAATTTAACACTTAAAAGCTGTCAAAGGTCTGAGGAAACAGATGCCGTAAACTTTACTGAAGAGTTACATCATTACATCTTATCTGGTAGTAACTACACCAATTAAGTATACTATGTCCTTTGGCCCAGAAAGCATACATTTGTGACTCTTGCTACAGAAATAAAAGCAGCAATATAAAAGAGATATGTGTGCCAAGATTGCAGAACCTGAATAGAGAACTTGAAGGCTTGAATAAACAGAGTGTAAATTATGAAGCCATTAACGTGAATTAGATTGAAACTAGGGAGACAGGAGGAGAGAAGGAAAGATACCTCCCCCAGTAGAGTAGGGTTGTGTCTGAGCAGGAGGTGGCTCCCCAGTTTCAAGAGTATAAGATTTGCTTATATGAGTCCCTTCAGTTCAATCCCTAGCACCACCACATAGGCCAGCATGGTAATCTGATTCTATTTATCTCTCTTTCTCATATATATACTTTTAAAAATTATTAAGTGAAGTATATATAGGCATAAAATAATGTCTATGATATATTAAGTTCTTACAAAGGTAATAGTATAATATAGCATGACTACACTTAAAAATGTGAAGAAAAACCTTTTATAGTTGTAAATATATGAATGACTATTGTTAGCATGTGAGCATGAAAAAAATTGGAAAATGCAGACAAAAACAACCATCAGATTGATTATTTATTGGGGTTTTGGGGTGATGGGGAAAATAAATGGGCAAAGAAGTAAATGTTAATGTTTTCCTTCTCTACTGAATAACACACACACACACACACACACACACACACACACAATTTTGTTACTGTGGGTCAACTTTTTCAGAGAGACAGAGGGAGAGAGGGAAAGAGAACATAACACTGAAGATTTCCCCCAATACAGTGGGGATGTGGGTTTGAACATGAGTCGCATGAATGACAGTGCAGGTGCTTTATCCAGATGAGCTTTCTTGCTGGCTCTTTCGTTGCTATATTATTTGCCCTTTATAAGAGAGTATTTTCACTTTGCTCAGTGAATGAAAGGATTAAATGTCATAATGAATGAACAGAAGAGAGGCAAAAGTTCAAAGCTGGAGATTTCTTCATCTAAGGAGAAAGTGACTGGACTTGAGATGAGCCAACTTAGAACCTTACAAACATGGGCGAGAAGAACCAACCTGAATTGCAGAATGAAAGATCTAGTCTAGAGGCCACGGAGAAGCTTGCTCAAGTGCAAAAGAGTAGTGTCAGCCCAAGCGGGGGCTGGGCTTAATCACAGAAAGAAAATGAATGTCTGCCCAACAACCAGCCCTGGGGGCTGCAGAGTCAAGGACAAGGCAAAGCTATGGTCATTCAAGTTTGACAGAGGCCACACAGTGAGCAGACAGCTGATTTCTCCACCCAGGAGCCTTTCAGAGGATACCTTTTCTGCATCCTGCACTGATGCTACAAGAGAGGGGGAAAGAAAATTGCAAAACCAGTTGGAAAATCTTTCTACTTTGTCTCCAGTATTAAAGAAATGCAAAGGTGATGAATTAGGCAAATTGGTTGATGTCAAGTTGTATCCATCAGAATGATTCAGAGCCTGGAATGAGTAATAGTAATGGGGAATAGCTGTTACTAAGAGTAACCAAATTAGCATTATCGAAAAAGACAAAGGAAAAGCAGGCGTCGGCAGGCACCACACCTCTGAGCTTGCCCCTCAGACTGCACATCTGGCTTCTGCAGGGAAGCCCAGCCTGGGGGGTGGGGATCGGGGAGGCTGCTCCTCTCCTGTAGGATTCCATGCGGGTCTGGTGCCTCAACAAGATCAAAGAAGGCTCACATCCATTTTCTTACCTGGTTGCTCTTTTTCTTTTATCAGTGACTTAGCATTGATTTACAAAACTGTAAGATAATAGGGGTTTAATTCCATACTGTTCCCACCACCAGATCTGTGTTCCCATTCCCTCCACTAGAAACTGCCATAGTTCTCCTAAATTCACCGGTATGGGCTGATTTTATGTACATCTGTATCTGTATCTGTATCTATTCCTCCCCCCCCTACTTTTTCTTTTCTTTTCTTTTCTTTTCTTTTCTTTTCTTTTCTTTTCTCTTTGTCTTTATTGGATAAAGACAGCCAGAAATGAGAGGTTAAGGGGACAATAGAGAGGGAAGGAGACAGAAAGACACCTGCAACACTGCTTCAACAATTGCAAAGCTTTCCCCCTGCAGGTGGGGACCAAGGGCTTGAACCCGGGCCCTTGTGCAATGTAACATGTGCATGCACTCAACCAGGTGCATCACCACCTGCCCACCCTACCCCCATTTTTTTCAGTGGTTTTGCTTTCACTTCCTTTCTAGTTCACCCCTATACCTATTGCTACTTCCTTTTTCCTCTTCTCACTCAGGTAAGTGAAACCATGCCTGGCTTCCTCTGATGTTTTCCAGATTTGCTTCCGTTTCATTAATGGTATAAAAACAAGATTCCTGATGACAAACACTTTGGGTCCTGGTGGGATGGAGGTGCAGAGTCCTCTGGTTTACCTTCACTATCACTTACCTCTCTGGGA
The DNA here is from genome assembly GCF_950295315.1 of Erinaceus europaeus. Taxonomy (NCBI): domain Eukaryota; kingdom Metazoa; phylum Chordata; class Mammalia; order Eulipotyphla; family Erinaceidae; genus Erinaceus; species Erinaceus europaeus. The sequence continues at coordinate 68,509,270 of NC_080174.1, read as the reverse complement.
GTGTGGACCAAAATTCTTTCTGGGATGCAAAAGGTGGGAGTTCGGACTTCTGCAATTGCTTCTCCACTGGACATGGGCATTGGCAAGTCAATCCATACCTCCAGTCTGTTTTTGTCTTTCCATAGTGGGATAGGAGACATGAGGTTCTGGAGACATGAGGTTCTGGTAAGCATTGGTGAGGTCATCTGCCCGGGAAAGCCTGATTGCTTTCTCAGAAGGTTGGTGGCATTAACTCCTCACAGGAAGGATGTGGAATCTCAGGGAAGTAAAAAGATCTGTCTAATGCCGAGGCCACACAGGTGGTAAATGCACAATCTAGCTTAAACTCAGAATGCAGTAGTCTGAATCCAGGGTCCCCAAGGGGGAACAGTTTAAAGTAGGAGCTACATTGACGAATAGAAAGGCCAAGTGAGAGATACCTATGCCTCTCTGGGTGCAACATAGCTCCAGAGACAATTCTCTAACTCATACCAAGATCAGAGGGACATGTTGGGTCAGCCAGGTGTTAAGTAGCAACACTTAAGTCTGATGTCTCTGGTCTTTAGAACTCAGGAAGTCCTGTTCTCATTCATGTGAGTCCCTATATTTCTAGTTACAACTGGTTGGCCCAAGACAACCCTGAACAATCAAGGACTGCTGGTCCACACAATAACAACTAAAAAAAGCTGAGGCCAGACACCTTTTATATCAGGGACTTGAATAGTAAATAAGAATATCATGTTCCAATAAGACTATATACTATATCAGGGTATATTCATTTCCTAGGGCTCCCATAACAAACTGGGTAGCTTAAAGCAAGAGACTCATTTTCTCTTATAGTCTGGGAAGTTGGAATTCTGAATTCAGTGTGTCAACAGGGCCATATCCTTCAAAAATCTGGAGAGTGGACAACTTCTGCTTATCCTTATCTCCCTTTGACTGCTGGCAGCATCACAATTTCTGTTCATATTCCACATGACCATCTTCCTTCTATTTGTTCTGTATGTCTCTTATTAACCAGTGACTGCATCTACAGTTCTCTCACCAAGTTTAGGGCAACCTTATTTCCCTTTGATTATAGTAACAGAGACTGTATTTCCAAATAAGACCACATTCATGGGAATCAGGAGTTAGGAATTCAACATGTCTTTTGGGGAAATTCAATTTAAACCACAACAAAGGTCAGAATAGTGTTGTAGAGTTGACATACAGACACTTGCTTCTAAGGATCCTAGCATTACTTTCAGCTCCTAGCTCCTGCTATAGAGAGGCCCCTACTTTTGAATCAATTTATCCTACCAACAACATCTTCCCAATACTCCCTTCTCTGTGATGACTTGATATGGGTTATCCTATCAACCAAAATGAGTTATAAGTAAAACTATGTTAAATGTTTATTTTTCTCTCATAAATGTGCTTGATATCATAGTTAAAATGAAAAGATTCAGGGCAGAGATAGATAGCATGATGGTTATATAAAGAGATTCTCATGTTTGAGGCTCTGAGTTTCCAGGTTCAATCCTCGCACACCACCATAAACCAGAGCTGAGCAGTGCTCTGGTGTAAAAAAAAAAAAAGTCACTGTGCATTTCTGAATTCCATTTGTTGGAAAGTGAATTCTTCTTCTATGTGCTGACCCAGCCTAATCACTGTGACATTTTTTCTTTTATTCTACTGAAACAGCCACCTTCTCTCACAAGATATACAAGATACCTTGAAGAAGCCTGAATTAGAATCACGGGTGCATTCCTAAAAGGACATAGGTTAGCCCTTAAAGAAAGGAGACTGGGATCAGTGTTCTTTTAGCAAGCCTTGAATAAGATACCCCCCACCTGATGGGGCTGACCTGCCTGAGTCATCACTGTGTAGGAAGGACAGGAGCAGCTGTCTCACCAGCCTGGGCTTGAATTTCCCTGTAAGTCATACTTCTTGCAAGCCAGACAGCCCCAAGGAGAAGACTGGGACCTGAAAGGGAACTCTGCTCTCCCACCCCAACCTCTCTAGTCGTCCCCCTGGAGCCAAATCAAACCACTCTCTGTGCTGAAAGTTTTTCCAAGGACCAGAGGCCCTTTGAGGTGATACTGGTGATAAATAACCTGACTGTGTGCAAAGAGAGGGAAGGACAAGATTTCCCTGCATTCTGAAATGATCAGCTGCCATGGCTATGCTAATTATTGATAAATACATTCTGTAACTCATCGTGTGTCTATTGAGAATACTGTGTTTGTGTGTGTGTGTATGTGTGTGAGAGAGAGAGACAGAGACAGAGAGAGACAGAGAGAGAGACAGAGGAGGAGAGAGAGAGAGAGAGAGAATTATACCACTTTGAGGTTCATAACCCTCTATCTGGTTCTTCCTCAACTATATGAGATCCTCCCAGTCCTGCTGAGCACCCCAGGGTAGCCTTGAATTCCTAGAAAGATTCTAGACCCAATGTTTTCAGCAACCACTGTTAATTTCCTTTGAGCTTTCATGGACAAATATTGCAGCATCCAACCCCCCTATCCTGTTTGTCCATAGATTTCAGTCGTTACACGTGGAAGAATCCAAAATTACTATACACAATAAGATATTGTGAAAGAGCAGGAGCACATTCACACAACTTTTAGTCAGGTGTAGTATTAATTATCTTGTATTCTGTAGTTACTGCTGATAGTTTCTTGCTGTGCCAAACTTTATCAGAGATATAGGAGTATACAGGGAAAAAAAATCATAGTATCTACTGGGCTCAGTACTACCATGTTTTTAGTCAACTATTTGGGATCTTGGAAAATATCACAAAAGAACAAGGACAAATTTACTCTTTGTCCAAATCAGAACAGCTACTATCCCTTTATAAGAATAGGACGATATGCACAGTAACTCAGTGGAGCAATGGAAATCTGAGATGAACGCTGGTGAGTTGTTGAGTTCTGCACCTCCTACGTATCTTTATGGCCTAGCTAATCCTCATTTGTATCCTCTACATCCTGCCTCCTTTTAAAAGGCCTACTATTAAGCTGAAGCAGTGGAAACTTGAATTCTGGTTAGGACTGGGGAAGACAGCACAATACTCATGCAAAGGAAACTCTCATGCCTGTGGCTCCAAGATGCCAGGTTCAATCCTCGGCACCACAAGTCAAAGCTGAGCAGTACTGTGATCACAATACAAAGAAGAAGAAGGAAGAGAGGGAGAAGGAGAAGCAGCAGAAGCAGCAGCAGTTCTTACTAAGACTAGGGCAATAGCTCAAGTGGTAAAGCACAGAATTTATAACCTAAGGTCCAAAGTGATGATCACTGGCACCATATATGCCAGAACTAAACAGTACTCCTCTGGTCTCCTCTCTTCCTCCCCTATTCTTTTTTCCATCTCATAAAAATAATAAAAAGTAGAAAACTTAATTAAACACACAAAATAATAAGAATATACTAAAATCAATGGGGTTTACAGTCAATAATATTTATACACTTTTCCCATATTTGGGAGCTACTCTCTTCCCTGATCCAGCTTTCTAGCCCTTTTCCCAGCCATGACATCATCTCCGCAGACAATAACCTGGGTCCACCTGCATATCAAATGCCAGGCTCAGGCAAAAACTAATAAAGTCATGGGCCCTTTGAAATTTACCTAGAATACTATAGCTATTTCCAAAATGGAGACCCCAAATCTTCATTTGCAATATTCCAGCCTTTAGGTTCATGATTAATCAACAATTTGTATGGCTTTATATGTTAACTCTTTTTATTTTTTTTATTTTAATTTTTTTTATTTAAGAAAGTATTAATTAACAAAACCATAGGGTAGGAGAGGTACAATTCCACACAATTTCCACCACCCATTCTCCATATCCCACCCCCTCCCCTGATAGCTTTCCCATTCTCTATCCCTCTGGGAGCATGGACCCAGGGTCATTGTGGGTTGCAGAAGGTAGAAGGTCTGGCTTCTGTAATTGCTTCCCCGCTGAACATGGGCATTGACTGGTCGGTCCATACTCCCAGTCTGCCTCTCTCTTTCCCTAGTAGGGTGGATCTCTGGGGAAGTGGAGCTCCAGGACACATTGGTGGGGTCTTCAGTCCAGGGAAGCCTGGCCAGCATCCTGATGGCATCTGGAACCTGGTGACTGAAAAGAGAGTTAACATATGAAGCCAAACAAGTTGTTGAGCAATCATGGGCCCAAAGCTTGGAATAGTGGAGAGGAAGTGTTAGGGGGATACTCACTGCAAACTCTAGTGTACTTCTGCTTTCAGGTATATATTTTGCAGTAGTTTACGGATATGTGTGAACATAAGCTCTCTCTCACAGAAACTGGTGTATATCTAGGTTTGGGGACTTTGTTAGAAAGTGAACCACCTGAGATGGAATTAGAGTATACTATGAAAGGAAAGGTCTCACCCGAGTAATGAAGCTGAAGGGTTGTCATTCCACACGTGTAGTCTCTGGACACAGTCTGAAGTGAAGCATGTTGAGGTGGCAATCGTTGTGTTGGTTAGGTTGTGATCGGCAGATGCAATATTATTTGATATGGATTGGGAGAGGCATACGGGAAAGTGGGCCCTATACAATGGTTCCAGGACTGGGGGAAGAAGAGGCTCTATAGTGGAGATGTGAGGTTCCTGCTGTCTTAGAGTTCAAAAAGACAATCAATAGTTAATGTTATCATCACATTATTTGGTAATTGGGTTAACTTTGAAAAGTCCTTTTGATAGGGTTTGCTGTACAGTACCCAGTATCTTGTATATAGCTGTGCTAATGTTAACTCTTTTTCAACCACCAGGTTCCAGATGCTACCATGTTGCCAACTGGATTTCCCTGGACAGACGACCCCACCAAATGTGTCCTGGAGTTCTGCTCCCTCAGAGCCCAGCCCCACTAGGGAAAGTGAGAGACAAGCTGGGAGTATGGATTGACCTGTCAACGCCCATGTTCAGCAGGGAAGCAATTACAGAAGCCAGACCTTCCTTCAGCACCCCATAATGATCCTGGGTCCATACTCCCAGAGGGTTAAAGAATAGGAAAGCTATCAGGGGAGGGAATGGGATAAGGAGCTCTGATGGTGGGAATTGTACCCCTCTTATCCTATGTTCTTGTCAGTGTTTCCATCTTAGAAATACATAAAAATATACTAAAATCTAACTAAATGGTAAAGAGACAAAAACCAAAGAATTAGTTATGAAAAGTGCATATTGAGCAATACGAGACTGATAGCATTTACACAGGAAATGGCTGGGCTCTTCTCCATCCATTGCCTCTGCTCTGCTTGATCCTTCTCCTTTCCCCTGATGCTGCCTCAGGAGGAACTCAGAACTCTTTTTCTTTGCACACAAAGAACATTCTCTCTTTCTTTTCCTCTCTCTCTCTTAATATTTTTATTTATTTATCATTGGATAGATAAAGAGAGAAGTTGAGAGGGAAGGGAGAGATAGAAAGGGAGAGGAAGTGGTTCAGGAGATGGCACAGTGGATAAAGGATTGGACTCTCAAGCATGAGGTCCTGAGGTCAATACCCAGCAGCACATGTACCACCAGGGTGATTAATGTCTTGTTTTCCCTCTCTTACCTATCTTTCTCATTAATAAATAAATGAAATCTTAATTTAAAAAAAAAAAGGGAGAAGGAAAGATAGACACCTGAAGCCCTGCTTCACCACTTGTGAAACTTTCCTTCTGCAAGCAGGAAGCAGGGACTTGAACCCGGGCCCCTGTGCACTGCAATGTGTGCACTTAACCAGGTGCACCATCACCTGGCCCCACAGAGAACATTCTCTATTTGGTAATGAAGACATTATCAGGTATGAATAAGTCTAAAGCTATTCAAATCAAAACCACCCAAATTGAAACTTAAGTCTTGTCTATGATTCATAGCTACTTTCCTTCACCCAGCTAAGGATTCACCTCTAGGTCTGAAAAGGGGCACAGTCTTTGGGTCATGGAGAGGACGTACAGTCTACTGGCCATGGAAGTGGGTTATGGCCTACTTGTTCTTTGTACCTTCTCATCCTTATTTCTCCTCTACACTTGAACCAGGTAGGAGAAATAGAGATTAGAAAAACTGAAGTCTTTGCATGCCTGAGGCCCCAGCGTTTACAGGTCCGCTCATCAGCACCGCCATAGCCAGAGCTGAGCAGCATTCACCTCCTCTCCCTCTCTCTTTCTCTCTCTGACTACATCTCAGTTCCAGGAATGGTGGAATCATGTAGAGTTTTAGCAATAACATTTCTGTCCAAAAAACAAATAGACAGATAAAAAATGTGTTCTTTTTTTATAAAATAAAAGAAGTCTTATCTTTGTTTTAACTGGTCCTAGAGTGCTCTCTTGAACAATGCTGTTTAGTGTTGATGCTATAGGTCTTCAAATACTTCTCACATCAAGTTTCTTCCTTTCTTGTTTTTTTTTAAATTTCTTTATTGGGGGATTAACGGTTTATAGTCAGCAGTAAAATACAATAGTTTGTACCTGTGTAACATTTCTCAGTGTTCCACATAAAAATTCAACCTCCACTAGGCCCCCCTCTGACATCACATTCCAGGACCTGAGCCCTCCCCCCACAATAGTCTTTTACTTTGGTACGGTACACCAACTCCAGTCCAAGTTCTACTTTGTCTTTTCCCTTCAGCTCTTATTTTTCAGCTTCTGCCTATGAGTGAGATCATCTCATATTCATCCTTCTGTTTCTGACTTATCTCACTTAGCATAATTCCTTCAAGCTCCATCCAAGATGAGGTGAAGAAGGTGAATTTACCATTTTTAATAGCTGAATAGTACTCCATTGTGTATATGCACTTTCTTTTTTTTCAATGAATGTTATTATATTACTATTATCTTTTAGATAGAGACTGAGAGGCTGAGAAAGAAAGACAGAGAGGGAGGGGGAGAGAGAAAAAGAAATGCAGCACCAAAAGCTTACTTTCATGCAATGGGGTCTGGGCTCAAACCTGGGTCATCACACTACAAAGATGCACAGATCCCAGTGAGCTATTTTGTAAACTGTTCATGTCAGATTTGTTTGTTTGTTTGTTTTGTATCTCCATTCCAAACTATTTCCTGATATAGGCAATGTGTCCTCTGGGTGACCCCTTAAAATCTTCCCTAACCAGGGCCTCTGCAGATAGAATTTCCTTGTGTGGAAGAGAATGCCTTCATCATCTAAGACCACCTATGTAGTTCTTTGTACCATAGCAACCACTTCCCTCACATACACTCATGTATACTTGCTGTCTTCAGTAAGGTGTGGGAGGCTACCTTTGGCCTCACAAATGACTCCAAATACTGCTTATCTTCAGAATTCTTCAAGCAAAATTTCCGAACTGCTCCACTGCCGGACATCCCTGGGTAGTTTTGGAAGTTTTTATAGCTCAGCATTTATCTGGCTAGAGACTGAAATGCCTCCTTTCCCTCTTGCTGGTGTTCCAGGTTCTGGGTAGTTCTCTGGAATTGCTGTCACATGGCTCTGGATAAGGAAAATAGTCTTTCCCTTTATTGTCACCAAGGGACAAAAACAAATAAACAAACAGAAATCCAACAGCTCAAAACACCACCAAGTTCCCTTGTTCAGTGAGCTCCAGTTCTTCTATCTATGTAGGCTGTAGATATTCATGGGAAAAGACTAAGAACTGGTTCAGTCCTTTTACTGGAAGCTCCAGAGAGGGCATCTAACTTGTACTATTTCCATGCTTGGTGCTTTTGTCAACACTTCAGGGCAGCAGGAAGGTTACTTAAGTACCCTATTTCACTTAAGATGTTTTTGTTTTGTTTCGTCTAGGTGAGGATAAAGGTTTAGTTCCTAGACTCTAAAAATCATATAGTTTCTCTCCTATATGTTGCGGATGACAATCTGAGGTCTACAAAGTGTCAGAACTTGGCCAGATGTCAGGAGCCCCCAGATCTGGGACTATCCTCAGGGGATGGAGACCTCTGCTGGACTCTGCCCTTGTTTTTTGGCTGGCCTGTCCCCATCAGGCCTAGGGACACTCTCTCCATGGCAAGACTGCCCAGCATGATACTTACTTACTCAGAGTCAAGATTTCTGGGAAAATCTAAGGTTGTGATACTGATTGGGGGCTGTAGGCAAAGGGTGGATCACTGACTCCAGGGACGGAAACAAAAACTAGTGCCAAGCAGGCCAAGAGCCCTAAAAAGGGAAATGTAGCAGTAATTAAGGAGGAAGCTGGCCTTCTCATCCTGAGTCATGACCAATCCCTACAGTCTCTACTGAGGTCACTTGAGATAGAAGATTGTATCCGGTCAGACTCTGCAGGCACAAGCCTGGTAAAGTGTTCAGAACAGCTTTATCTAATTCCCTGTCCATATGGAAATGCCCTTCACTGAACGGCTTGGGAGCCACAATCGCATTAGCCGTCTGGAGCTCCTATAAGCTCAATCAAACCATAATCAAGGATCTTCTGTGATTGTCCATTATCTGCCTTTCAGCCAGAGAGGTACATTCTTGGGAGAAAGTGATCAGAATGCTGCCTTCCTGGCACTAATTATGTTCTCGCCTGCATCTGTATACCTCCCGTGGCTATCAGGAGCCATTGTGGACAGCCCCAGGACTTCTCACCACCTTCTGCACAGGTGACTCTGAACAGTCTGTAGTAGAGTCCATGCAGGTCAATGAGAATATGACAAGGTCTCCCTGGTTGAAGTGTGTGTGTGTGTGTGTGTGTGTGTGTGTGTGTGTGTGTGTGTTTACACTGAAAGTACCCAGGATGCTTCTGGAGAGGGGCTAATGCTGGGTCAGCATAGAATTCACAGCAGGAGTCCACAGAACATCTGGGAATGCAGCAAAAACAGCCAGATGGGCATTTTGTGAGAAGGGCCAGGATGCGAGGAAGCAAGCTCCTGACATGCTAGTGTGCCCCTACCAAACAAAAGGCCATGCTTTGGGCTCTGAGGACCCAGACAAAAAAAAAACACTAATTCTTGCTACTCACTCTAACATCAGCAGTTTCCTAGCCACCATCTCTCTCACACCCACATCATGTGACCTCAGTTCCAACAACGGGCACCCCTGGTTCATTTCTTTTCCATCCTTCTGCCAGGTTGCTCACTTACTCTCAACACTGGATGCCCAAATGGTGGTTGGACCCCATTTCCAAGTCCAGCTTTCAATACAACAGCTGCTACAAAATCTTTTGAGGTGAGAGGTGGGTTTTGCCTCCGTTACCCAGCTCCCACAACCCCCATACGCTGTCCTGGCCTTCTGGCTCTTGGTATGTGCTATAGCCATGACTCCAGTAAACTTTTAAATGGATACTGACTTCAGCTTATTTTTCCTTTAAGATATATGAATGATTGTTTACAATTAATGGTTGATAGTGTACAGTAAGGGTATTTAAATACTTTTCCCATATTTGGGAGTTTCTTTCTGCTCTTATCCAGCTTTCTAGTCCTATCCTCAACTCTGACACTATCTTCCCAGAAAATACTCCTAGTCCACCTGCAAGTTAGCTGCTGGGCTCAGGCAAAAATTAGTAAAGTCATGGGTCCCTTGGAATATACCTAAAATAGACTTCCTAGCTCCCTCCAACATGAAAACCCCATATTTTATATGCTATACTTTTACCTTTAGGCTCCTGATTATTAAACAATTTGTTCTGATTTATAGCTTAAAGCTTTTTCAGCCACCAAGTTGAAGATGCTACCATGATGCCGACCTGACTTCTCTGGGCAGACAACCTCACCAATGTGTCCTAGAACCCCACCTCCCCAGAGTCCTACCCCAGTAGGGAAAAATAGAAACAGACTTGGTGTTGGTATGCATGAGACCCCTTCTGTTTCATTTGGTTTAAATCCCCCCTGCTTAACACTATTCTATTTACATAACCACTTCATTCTATTTATATAACCGCTGTTAACAAGCACCTCCCTCCAGGGCATTGGTTCAATCCCCACTGTTTCATGATATGTTTTTGCTCCACCCCCCCTCCTTGTCACACCCTGATCCTCTCCTTGTCACACTCTGATTGTCACCAGTCACTTTTCTCTCCACCCTCTCTATATCACATCCTGTTTCCACCCTACTTGGGAAGTATATATAAAGACAGCATTATGAGTTTTAGAGAACTGTACCTTGAATTTAGCTTAGCTCGTCTTAGATTGTGCTGCGTCCTGCATGAATAAAGAGATACTGTGTACAACCCAGACATGAGTCCCTGGTCATCTGTTACCCGCCCGTGAAGCCAGCCCGGTGAAAACAACATAACCCATCAAAAACAACATATGGTGCAACAACGTGGGACCAGACCTGCGCAACTCCCAGATAAGTGAAGACTTTGCCTACCTATGCACTATGGTCTTCTCTTCTACTTACGAAGAGGTTTGCCAAAGCCTCTACTGTTTCATCATGAGACAGTTACTCTGTCTCTGGAACATTTTGCTCTGGGCCAAACTTTGTTTCCCTGACCGGGAACTTTGGTTTCTTATGACTGGGATCATAGAGCTTGGGAGATGCACTGAGTTTTCTCCTTGGACTTTCTGGATCCCCTCTCCCATGTTTCCTGAGGAAAAGGACTACATTTTGCTCCGGGCCACAATTTGGTTCTTTATGACCGTAATCATAGACCTTGGGATATGCATGGGGATTTCCACTGGGACTTTCTGGACTTCTTCTCGAATGTTCCCCATGGAGAAGGACTACTCTAATTTGAAGAGCATTCTCCAGTACCCTGGCAGTTCCCAAGTATGGAGACACGTGGTTAGTTCTACTCTCCTGATTGGATTCTTTCTTCGATGGGAAGACACTTTTAAAAATGGGTGCCTGAAGCAATCCAGCAGGAACAGTCCGAAGCACCCTAAATGGAATTTCGAGGAGCTTTTTGAACTAGGTCGCCCTCCGGGGATTCTTAATCCTACATGATGAGATCTTGATAATCTGGTTCAAGTTGCGTTTCATAAGAGAATGATTTGAATGACTGAATTTTTGTTTGACATTGACTTAAAAAAAATGCTGGACGCAGCCATGATTTCTAGAGACATCCAGAAACAATTCAAAAATTGTTTTTTCCCTCCTATGATTTCTCTTTTACGTCTTGACATGAATCTGAAACGTTTAATCCTGAAAACTGTATGAGTTATGGGTGGGGCAGATAGTGCAATGATTATGTTAATTATTCTCATGCCGAAGGCTTTTAACCGTGGTTCTTCTGTTTACCTTTCCACATTTTATTGAGTTTAAACTGTTTTAACAACCTTGAAATGATACTAGAAAGGACTTCCAATTATAATGGAGTTATCAATTATAGTAAACTTCTAATCTGCTACAAGTTTTGTTTGACAAGTAAGTGAATTTCAGCTGTCAAGTCTTCACATGAAAAAGCATCTACTCAAATGGAATTCCCGGAAATCCATTTGGACCCCTGTTCTCTGACATCGCCCCCGGAAACCAATGATGTGACCTGGCACGACCTGAAGAAACAGATTCACAGACTCGAAAGCTCACTCTCTACAGAAAAGCAGAATTCTGGTGGCCAACATTCCCCATCGAGACAGACGTGCAGCGTTTCATCCTCCGGCATTTTCTTCTGTGGTCAGCTACTTTGGACTGACACCTCCATCGGACTTACTGGTACACACAGCTGTGTTTCTCAAAGACTAACTTCAGCCAATTGCCTTGAGACTTTATAGACCATGTCCCCTTGCCTGCAGGCTCTGTCCCAGAGGCAGAAAACTCCCCCTCCTTATTAGGTTATGCCCACAGAGGCAAGAGATGCCCCCAGAGGCATGAAGCACTCCCAGAGGCAAGAAATGCCCTTTCGCCTGCTAGGCCTTGCCCTTTGAGGCAAGAAAAGCTCCACTTGGCATCACACTGGTTATTGCTGCTCGCCTATTTTGTTTTCCATGTCATATGCCAGTTCTTTTGAAAACACCTGTACAATATACATTTCTGTTCACCCCGCAATGGCCATCAGTTAAAAAGAAAGGGGGAATTGTTGGTATGCATGAGACCCCTTCTGTTTCATTTGGTTTAAATCCCCCCTGCTTAAAACTATTCTATTTACATAACCACTTCATTCTATTTATATAACCGCTGTTAACAAGCACCTCCCTCCAGGGCATTGGTTCAATCCCCACTGTTTCATGATATGTTTTTGCTCCACCCCCCCTCCTTGTCACACCCTGATCCTCTCCTTGTCACACTCTGATTGTCACCAGTCACTTTTCTCTCCACCCTCTCTATATCACATCCTGTTTCCACCCTACTTGGAGAGTATAAAAACAGCTGCTCTTCTGATTAAAGACACTTGGAAATTGCTTTCCGGCTCCGAGAGTTCCAGAGTGTATCTCCTGCGGAAGTTGGTGCAGCACGAGTTCCTGATCCCTCTCCCACACAGCAGCCTAGATCAGCTCCAGTTGAGTTCTCGCCAACCCAGAGAGCACTAGCTCGGGAAGAAGTACCCTCAGGCTATCCCGGCAACTTGGGGTATGGATCGACCTATCAATGCTCATGTCCAGCAGAGAAGCAATTACAGAAGCCAGACCCCTCACCTTCTGTACCCCATAATGATCCTGGGTCCATACTCCCAGAGTTATCCCTCTGAATAGGGAAATTTCCAATGGAGGGGAGGGAATATGGAACTCTGGTGGTGAGAATTGTACCCCTCTTAACCCAAAATCTTGTCAATCATTCTTAAATTACCAATAAAAAAATTATTAAAAAGAAACAAAGGTAGGAAAAAATATAGGGTCTATTTCAGCAGTTCTAAGGATTCCAAAGAGGTAAATGAGATGTAGCCAACTGGGGGTTTAAGACTTAGTCTAACACGATAAACTAAGACAGTACTTTGGTAGTGGGTAAGGTATATTGATATATACATTGCAGAGATGTTCAATTGTACCCCTGTGATACATTTTATATACCAAAATTTCCTCAGTAATAGTTGTTTTCTGTTGTTTTTTTTCCTTTGTTTTGTTTTGTTTTTGTATGTCCCTGGATAAGAAACACAGGGTTGCCAACCAGGACTGGAGTTTCGGCTAAGAATAAGTGAAACTATAGTGTACACATATACTATACAATGCATTCTTTTGCTCATGTTAAAATGAAAAGAAAATATGACTGGATCTTGGGTGAAAATCAGCTGATCAATGACTTATGTATAAATAAAATTCTTCTCCTTCTTCTGTTTCATTTTGGTGATTTTCTTTTCTGGGAAATACCAGGGATGCTTTGTACAGAAATGCAGTGACGTTCAGAGGCTTATTCCAAAATCACTGTGAAAGCTAGTTTTAATCATGGCTGAATCTCCACAACGGATATTGACAAATTCTTGCTTCTCAGAAAAGTTAACTTGTGAAAACTGTCTCTAAGACTTTGTGAGAAATATGTCGGCTATCTATTGGTGGGGGTGGGGTGGGGTCGGGTGGGCACAGAACTTGGTGGTGGTTGCCATGTGTCACTATACACCTATAATCTTATAATCTTGTAAATCACTATTAATCCACTAATAAATCACATTAAATTAAAAACTCAAAAAAATATGAAAGATTGAATTGGCAAAAAAAAAAAAAAAAAAGCTCATTTGGATAGTGCATTGCTTTGCTATGAGCATGATCCAGGTTTGAGGTTGGCCCCCAACATGTTAAAGGAAGCTTGGGTGCTATGATATCTTTCACTCTCTCTGATTCTCTAATCTCTGTATCTGTTTAAAAAAAAGAAAGGAAGTGCTCAACAATTTGTTTGACTTTGTATGTTAACTCTCTTTTCAGTCACCAGGTTCCAAATGTCATCAGGATACCGGCCAGACTTCCCTGGACTGAAAACCCCACCAATGTGTCCTGGAGCTCAGCTTCCCCAGAGACCCATCCTACTAGGGAAAGAGAGAGGCAGACTGGGAGTATGGACCAACCAGTCAACGCCCGTGTTCAGCGGGGAAGCAATTACAGAAGCCAGACCTTCCACCTTCTACAACCCACAATGACCCTGGGTCCATGCTCCCAGAGGGATAGAGAGTGGGGAAGCTATCAGGGGATGGGGTGGGATATGGAGATTGGGTGGTGGGAATTGTGTGGAGTTGTACCCCTCCTATCCTATGGTTTTGTTAATTTATCCTTTCTTAAATAAAAAAATAAAAAGAAGGGAAAAGAAATGAAGGGAGAAAAAGAAAGAAAAAGTGAAAGATTACATGAAAAGACAAGGACAGGAAATCTTTTTTTTAATTAATTTATTTATTCCCTTTTGTTGCCCTTATTGTTTTATTGTTGTAGTTATTATTTTTGCTAGATAGGACTGAGAGAAATGGAGAGAGGAGGGGAAGACAGAGAGGAGAAGAGAAAGACAGACACCTGCAGACCTGCTTCACCGCTTGTGAAGCGACTCACCTGCAGATGGGGAGCCGGGGGCTTGAACCAGGATCCTTACACCGGTCCTTGCGCTTTGCACCACGTGGGCTTAACCCACTGTGCTACTGCCCGACCCTCTGATTGAACTTTCTATTCCATACCATGATCTGGCAGTGGATTCCTGCAACAACAGTACAACTCCATGAGAGGAGGGTTATTATTTTATACCATAGTGTTAGAACATTACCTAACACATAGTAGGTATTTGTCGATATTTGTCAGATATTTGTTGACATAATGAATGAATAAGTTCTTGTACTGCTGTATCTGCTTGGGAAAGTCTACTCACCCTTTACAAATATTCATTGTTAGATTCAGGTTTTATTTCTTCCAAAGTCATTCAGAGTGTCAGGGCAAGGAACTGAGAAATTTGAATCAGCAGCAGATGAGTCTGGAGACACAGCACTCCATGCTACAACAACTCCCAAATGAGAGGAGGGAGTGGAGTGTTATTTTAAACCCCTACCATTTTTTAGGGACTAGAAGTCTTTACTCCCACAAGTTCCTTATTATCCAGGTCAAACCATGGGGCTCTGGACAGGAAGGGATTATTTACCAGCTAGTTCTCTGCTTCATAATCTCTAAGCAGCTCAAGTTTCTGTGAGTTTGGGAGGCCCAGGAGTTTGTGAGAAGGAAGCAGACATCCCTGGAGTCACCCTTCCCTTCCAGAGATCCACAGCCGCCTGCATTACAAACTACCCACCCACCAACCTGCTCTCCCTTGCTTTATATTTAATAGATGCAAATACATGATTAATATTTTCCTTCACTGATTCTGATTTCATTCTGTTAGTGATTATACTGATGGCAACAGTTGAGGGGATTAAAAAATCCCATTTAATTCATGTTAGATACTTTTTTTTTAACTTTGCTGACAAATTTTAAATGTCAAGTGCTTTGGCATCTCTCACAAGATGCAGAGGCCCAATAAGGAAACCACTGGTAGTGGTGGGAGCTCAGCTAAGAAACAGTTCACAGAAAGGAGGAGCCCAACCTGATGACCCATATCCACATGGTTTGTGGAAACAGAGCCCCAGAGCCTGCTTGACAAGGGTGCTCAGTACCTGAAATCCTAACCATAACTGTATCTTTTCTAGTTAATAATTCATAGCAAAGGCACCAGGGAGATTGTGCAATTTGAAGAAACTTGTTAGGAAACTATTTTGTAAAGCAAATGCCCCTTGGTTGATCTTTATATATTGCTATTACACCTTCTTTTAAAAGTCAGTTTGTTTATTGGATAGAGAGAAATTGAGAAAGAAAGGGGGACTATATGTTGAGAGAGGGGGGAGAGAGAGAGAGAGAGAGAGAGAGAGAGAGAGAAAGACCTGCAACTCTGCTTCACTGCTCTTGAAACTTCCCTCCTGCAGGTGAGGACTAGGGGCTCAAACCGGAGCCCCTGCACATTGTAACATGTGCACTCTACTGGGTGCACCACCACCAGACTCCTAGTCTATTTTCTTAACTAAGATAGAAAAAAAAACTTAATTTTCCTACTTCTTACCCCAAATCTACTGTG
Organism: Erinaceus europaeus; assembly: GCF_950295315.1. Classification (NCBI taxonomy): domain Eukaryota; kingdom Metazoa; phylum Chordata; class Mammalia; order Eulipotyphla; family Erinaceidae; genus Erinaceus; species Erinaceus europaeus. The sequence goes on along the minus strand of NC_080174.1, from coordinate 68,493,460 downwards.
CCTCAAGTCATTTCTGCCCCAAACTCTTGCCATCCCTAATTCTAAGTTCCCATTCTTTTAAAAAAATTTTATTTATTTATTTGTCTGTTTGTTTATTATTGGATAGAGACAGGAATTGAGAAGAGAGTATTTAAATAGAGAGACAAAGATAGAGAGATACTTGCAGCCCTACTTCACCACTTGTGAAGCTTTCCCCCTGCAAGTGAGGACCAGGGGCTTGAACCAGGGGTCCTTGTGCATTATAATGTGAGCACTTAACTAAGTGTGCCGCCGCCGCCTGACTCCTCTAGGTATCCATTCTTCAAGAAGTGAAAGCTCTAAGAAGAAACCAGATTCTCCATTCCTTAGTTCCTCAGCTGTGGGAGCTGGATTATTAGAAGACAATAGAGCCAGTGAGAATCTGAGAAATGGGTTTGTTTAGAGTTTTTTTTCTGAGCATCACCACAGCTCCAGAACGACACTCCTGTTTTTCTTGTACTGATGACCAGCCTACCAGGAGAAAAGATGGCTTTGCCAGAACACTTATTCACTCAGTCAGACTTGGTGAGAGTAGGAACAGGAAAAAGTGCATCTGAACAAATGCCAGTAATGAAAGCTCTCCCTGCTTCCCAATGTCCTCCTTGGTCTCTGTGTTATTCCGAATGGTTTTCTAGGGCTCTTTTTCCAACCCATTTTATGCACCTTGTGGCTCTGTGGGGGCAGGCCACATCTTAACATAGATGTAGTTATCTGAGGGTATGAAGTGAATCTATCAAATATTGTTAACAAAGTCTAGAAGGAAAAAAAAATCCCTGTAATCAACCCCTAGAGCCTTTCTCATCACCGAGGATCTCTGCGCACTAGCAACCCTTTATTGATAATCCTCTTCCCACAAGCACCAGCCCACATTGCTTTATATTCAGTAGCCAATTGACTGCATATAGCATCTGATCTTTACTGTTGTGCTGAATATTCTTCAGGACAACAGAATATGTTTTCTTCTCTCTTTTCTAACTTCCTTACAGTAGCCCACCCATCACCACCTCTTGCTACTTGGGATCTTTTTTAGTGCAGAAGACAAACTAATATGATCGGATATCACTCCAGACCACTGAGCTAGAATATCCCCTGGTAAAACCAGTCTCTATCCTTGAAGACAGTCCTCAGGGAATTCTGATGAACCCTCCAATTTAAAAACCTCTGCCCTAAGGCATGTTGAGGTCAGAATGATGGAGAGAAGAGGGATACGGAGAGAAGAGGGATACCAAGAGAAGAAAAACAAAAATGTATAAAAATAAGGAGGGCGGAATTACTCTTAGTCTCCATATGCTTCTAACTTAATTTCATTTGTCTGTCCTTGATCAGATTTGCATCTTCTCTTTCCCGTTGAGCACTCAGTCTCTACAAAGTTTAAATACATAATTTTAAAAATAGGAATGAGGTAGACAAAGAAAGCACATTCCATCGTCTATAGATTCCATTCACTTTGCCTTTGTTTTTCTCGTGTGGTACCAGGAATTGAACCTAGGACCTAATCTATGCAGGGAACATGATCTACTGCTAAGTCACCTCTCTGTTCAGCACTTGTCAGCTAACTTCTACCCACTGCCTCCCCTTAAAACACACACACACACACACACACACACACACACACACACACACACACACACACACACACACATCCTCTCTCTCTCTCTCTCATTCCATTGTGTTTAGAACACAATATTCCTTACTATAATCTTTCTGACCAAGTCGGTCCATGTCTTTAATCACATACTACCCCCTTCTTTCTTACTTTGCTCTAGTCATACCAATCTTTTTGCTCTTCTAGTCTGTTGATTTCTATAGTGACCCTTAGGCCACAGGTGTTCTTAGAGCACTTGCACCAGCATAGTTGGTCCCTATTTATTCACATCACTGGTTCCTTTTTGTGTCTCTAGATCAGTTCTGATGTCACCAAGTAGACCTTCCTTAACCTAATACACACTCACATGGTTAAATAACACTTCTCACTACCAGAAACTACCTTATTTACTGGGTTGTGCTTTGCCTTGAACTATCTGTCTTCTGTGACTGAAAGCTAAATCCCAAGAAAGTAGTATTATTTGTTACATTCATTGCTGTATTCTTCTTGGTGCCTTGCACAATGCCTGCCATATGAGAGAGGATTTATAAAATGTTTGCTGAATGAATGATTTATGTTCTCTTTATTGATAAATATGATCTACTTTACAATGTTTCATTCAAAAACATTTCCAAAACATGTAGCAAAAAGTAGAAATATTTCACATTCAAATTGCAAAGGAAAGAAATGTAATTTTGCTAATTTCAAGCATATACTTTGTTAACCTGTATTTCTAAGTACAAATTCTAACAATGTTACTTTAATTAGTAGACAAACTTATCTATAATTAGTACATCAATTATATGCAAATTAAACTGCCAATAGCCTTGAATATGTTTTGTCCTTTCAAGCAGTAGAAACATTCTACCCCCACCATATAATTTTGTTTATAAGACAATTTTGTTTAGCTGTCTCCTAACTCATAAACAATATATAAATAAAAATCAGCCTTGTACCATCTTAGTTATCATCCATTCCAGAACACTGAAAGCCCAGTTAGGAAGTGATGCAATCTTTTCTGAATATGTAACAAGCATACTATAGATTAGCCAGAAACCTGAATTGTACTTGAAGAAACATGAAGATGTTTCTGAGACTATCATCTCATTTCTTAAAATCTTCTAGCACTTCTTCACATGTTGGTGGTAGCATTAATAAAAACTTTTGAAAGAAGGACATTGCACACAGTTAGTCATTTGAAAGGATATAGCCTTCTGGTAACTGAAATTAAAGATTAGCTCTCACCAGTGGTCAGGATGAGTTGAAGATATACCGCTCTCCCAGCCCCCTTTTTACCACCAGGGTTATCACTCGGGCTCAGTGCCTGCACAGCTCCACTGTTCTTGCGAGCCATTTTTGATAGGTGAGAGATAGAGATAGAGATTAAGAGAGACAAAAAAGGAGAGAACTGCAGCACTGCTCCAACGCTTGCAAAGTCTTCCTTCCTGCAGGTGGGGGTTTAAGGGCTTCAACCCATATCCTTGTGTATGATATATATGTATTCTGCTAGGCAAGCCATCACCCTAGTCCAGAGATAATCTTTAAATTACAAAAAGGAAATTTAGTAATAGTTAGCCCTTGGAAAGAACTAAGTTTTTTTTTAATATTTTTATTTATTATTGGATAGAGACAGAAAGAAATTGAGAAGGGAGGGGGAGATAGAGAGGGAGAGAGTCAGAGAGACATTTGCAGCCCTGCTCTACCATTCATGAAGCTTTTCCCCTGCAGGTGGGGACCAGGGGCTTGAACCTGGATCCTTGCGCACTATAATGTGAACGCTTAACCAGGTACCCCATCACCTGGCCCTCAAGAACTAAGTTTTAATAATAAATATAAAAGTTAAAACTGTAAAAATATTGGATGAAGACATGACAAAGACTCATGATGTTAGATTTGGTGCCGCTTTCTTAGCACACCAAAAGCACAGGCAATAAAAAACAAAAGGAATAAGTTGGACTTGATATAAATTCACTACTTTTGTGCATCAAAAGATATAACCAACAGAGGGAAATGGTAGTCCATCAATTGGGAGGAAATATTTGCAAATCTTATATTTGGTAAAGGAGTTAATATTCATAACATGTAAATAACTTCTACAACTCAATAACAAAACAAATAACCTGATTTTAAAAGGAACAGATGAGGAGCTCAAAAGATAGCTCATTGGATAGGGTGCATGGATTGCCATACATGCAGTTCAGATTCAATCCTGGACTCTACATGGGGTTACCAAGGTGGCACAGGGAGAAGTCCCAGTGCTGTGGTTTCTCCCTACCCCCATCTATCTCTCTCTCTATGTCTCTATGTGAATGAAGGAGTCAGTACAGGAGTACTAAAATAACTCATGCCCAAGGACCCAGCTTGCAAAAATAAACAAACACATTTAAATTAGAAAAGAACTTAAAATGGACATTTCTCCGACTAAGTTGTACAACTGGTCAATAAGCATGTGAAAAAGTCTCAACATCACTAATCATCAGGAAAATGCAAGTCAAACCCATTGTGAGATACCACCTCACCTTACATCCGTCAAACAAATAACAAGTGTGGGAAACGATATGGAGAAATGGGAATCCTTGTGTACTATTATTGGGAATGTAAGTCAGTACAACCACTATGGAAAACAACAGAGTGGCTCCTCAAAAATTAAACATAGATTTAACATATGATTCAGTAATTCCACTTCTAGGCACATACTGAAAATAATTGAAAGCAAGGACTCACACAGCAATTTGTAGTCCTATGTCCATAGCATCACTATTCACAATAACTAAAAGGGAAAATGCCACCCAAATGTCCATCAGGTAAACAGATAAATAAATTGTGGTATCTATACACAATGGAATATTACTCACTTTTTAAAAGAAAGTTTCATACATGCTACACAGTGGTTTAGCATTATGCTAAGTGAACTAATCTAATCACAAAAGAACAAGTACTATATAATCCAATCTGTTTGAGTCACATGTAGCAGCCAGAGTTATAAACAATGGTCATTGTCATCGTCTGTGGAGAAGGGATTTGTCATTTAATGGGTATAGACGTTGAGTCTTGCAATAAGGATTTGTGTGAATATATGTTGCACAACACTGTAAATATACATAATGCCACTGCACACTTACAGCGGTTAAAACAGTCATTTTGGTGTGTGTATTTTGCATTGATTAATTAATTAATTATTTTTACAAGAACATGGTGGTGCTGGGGACTGAAACTGGGACCTCAGGCACAAAAGTCTTTCTGCATAACTGTTATGCTGTCTTCCCAGCTTGTGTTTTGTCATAATGATGTTTTGCCATAATGTTTTTTTTACTTAAAAAAAATCCCTTTATTGAGGAATTAATGGTTTACAGTTGACAGTAAAATACAATAGTTTGTACATGCATAACATTCCCAGTTTTCCACATAACAATTCAACTCCCTCTGGGTCCTCCTCTGTCATCATGCTCCAGGACTGGATTGCTACACTGTTTTAATTTGTTTATTTTCCCATTATTCCTATCAACTGTGCTCTCCCTGAAATTTAAATGGTACCTGGCATCCAGTATACCTCAGTCAGTGTGTAAAGTGAATGAGTGAACATAGTCCCAGAGGTAGAAGCTAACTTAGAAGCCAGTTGCAGACCCTTCTACACAGTGGGTGAGTGCCTTCTGCATTTCCCATCCCTGGTGAGTTACTACCAGGATATAGGACACTCAACACTGCTCAGAGCACTTCATCTATTTATACTTCTTTCATTGGGAAATTCATCTTAATGCCGACTTGAAATATCACTTTCCTTTTTGATAATTTTAATACTTTTTATTTATTGAATAGAGAGAGAAATTAAGAGGGAAGGGAGAGGAGGGAGACAAAGAGAAACACCTGTAGCACTCTTTCACTATTCATGAAGCTTTCTTCTGCAGGTGGAGAATGGAGTCTTGAACCAATTCCTTGCACATGGTAACATGTGTGCTCAGTCAGGTGTGCCACTGTCCAGGCGTCCTGCAATATACTTCATATATACCAGGATACTTCATTATCCTGGTCCTAATTCTGTCTGCAGGGCTCAGAGTGAATGTACAAATTTTGAACACACCTGACCATTCTTATTCAATGAAAGACAGAATTCCATGCAGAAGGATAGTCAAAACCTCACTTAAAATGCATCTTTTCCTAGCCAAAAGACATTCCTTTTGTATTTACACACACACACACACACACACACACACATACACACACACACACACAAATTGCAAAAGAAATCTTTGACCCTCCATTTCAGCAGACCTAAGAATTTTCAAGTAGGATTGGGGACAGAGGATTAAAAGGAAGCTGAGGACCCAGCATCCTCAAGTGGAGGGAAAGGACACTTTGATATTGAATGAGGCATGCAGACACATATAGTGGAGATATGAAATTATAGCCTTTTGGCAGGGTATATTGCCAAGTGATATTTCCTCAATAAAATTAATTATATGTTTTAAAAGTCTGACCCTGATTCCTTCCAGAGACTCTAGAAATGGCAAGAACATAGAGGAGTATTCTTAGGGAAGGGGACCCAAATAATTGAGGAATGGAAAGTATTCTCCCAACAGAAGAGATCTCAGAGGAAGACACTATATATCCTGAGGTCTAGTATATGGAAGAGGAAGCCTTGTTCTGGGGTAAGTTCATGTGGTAGATGGTAAAAGCAGACAGAATCAGCTGAATTACAAGAAAGACTCCACAGCTGTTCAAGCACATAGAAACTTATAAAACACTATGTGACAAATTGTAGGTACTCTATAAATTGTGGCAATTGCTATTATCAGGCTCCAAATTGAACTTTATTGCCCCGCTGAATTCAGAATATACACACACATACGTATATTCATACCTGACACAGAACTTTCTAAGTGTTTCTTTCTTTCTTTCTTTCTTTTTTCAATACAGATGCACATAGCACAGCTAGTTAAAAACCAAACAATGAAATCTGTTACTATTGAGGAAGGTCTAGTCAATAAATGAATGAATGACCTTTGCTCTCAGATTCCTACTGACTCAAGAGTACCTAACAAATTCCTTCCCATTCAGCTGTAGTTAAGGTTCTAACCTGACTCCTCCCATAGCTGGGATCCTGTGACCTTTTATGTCCTGTCACTAACTGCTGTGCATTTTGGTAGTGACAGGATTTCTGATTCATCGCTGATCTCAGCCGCTCAAGCTTCTCTCTCCTTTAATTCCTTCCATGGCTGACCAAGGCTTCTGCTGCCCCTTCCCTCCCTAGAGCCAGCTCTGTGTTTGAACAGTGACCATGCCGAAGGGGAACTAGCTAGCACTCTCAGCCTCTGCAGCAGGTCTGTCAATCTGATTTTTAGTTGATGGAGGAGGCTTAAGGATGAGGCTCAAGGCAGTATCACCACTCTCCGAGTGATGCAAAGATCAAGTGAAAAGTGTGTGTGTTTGGGGTGGGGGAGGGGGATCTCCTGAATATGAGCATATTCACAACACTCAGAGGACAGAGAGGTATTCAAAGTGAACTGGAACAAACCTGCAACATCAGGTGCGTTCTGCCTACAAAAATAGCTGCCAGTTAGAAAGGGTTATTTACATATTGATTTCATGCTAACTTTGTAATGGTATGTGCTGCCTGCCTGCCTAAGACCTAACAACTGTCATCATAATTTTTTCTAAAAATACAGTCGAAGAAAAAACACTCAGTGAACCCTCAACTGGAAAGTAAAAGACCCCAGATACATAACGTGTATCTGGCAGACCACCACCACGCGTAGGGAAGGCCACTCAGTGGCACAGCAGAGGGAACATTCCACAGCTACTGTCTTCTCCTAACCAGTGGTCACTCTGTTTTTTGTTCTCCTTCTAGAAAACCTTTCTTATTCTAAACTGAGAGAGAAGACTGCCTCTATTCCTTGAAGAGCAGACCTTATGGAAATTCCTGCTCACCCCACAGTCAAATAAATGGACATGAGGAAGGCAGCTTAATGGTTATGCAAAAAGGCTTTCATGCCTGAGGCTCTACAGTCTCAGGTTCAATCTCCTGCACCACTTTAAACCTGAGTTGAGCAGTGCTCTGGTCTCTTTCACTCTGTGTGTATAATTAAATAAAACAAATAAAATACATTAAAAAAAACACAAGTAAATAAATGAGAAAGAGGCCATGGGAAAGGGCTGGTGGTCATTCTACCAGAACCAAGGCCCTGGTAGAATGAGTTTGTTCTCTACTACTTGAGCCTCTTCTTCTGTTGCCTCCAAAGAGCTAACTTTATTTTTTAACTTTATTTTTCCCTTCAGCTCTTTCTGAGCCCCCGGGATTGTGTCTGTACTTCCTACAGAGCTGATCCTCCGCAGGGCTGTCTGTCAGTAACAACAATTTAGATTCCTCTTTGCCAGGCCTGATGGAGCTAATTCAGTTGTGATCCTGGGCATATGGATGGCATATCTTCTGAAAGCCCGGTGAGAGTGGCCCAGAAGGATGGCAATCCTCGAGTTACCTTCCCTCAACACCCAGGGCAGGTGGCCTTGTGAGCAGTTAAATGGGCTGAAGCCAGCCGGAACTGCTACCCACTTTGCCGCCTGGGCCCCCACTGCTGGGGACAAATCTTTCATTCACTAGAGTTGCTTGTTAGGCCAAGTCCAAACTCTAAAGCCACTTAATTAAATTGTGGAAAGTTGTTTGGCCCCGGTGGGAAATTTGCACACAGAGGCATGGTGTCTGGGACTCCCCCCGGGCCAAACAGCTCCACAACAAAACCATGACCTTGCAGACTCCTTGGCCTCCCAGCTCTGCCCCTCTCCTCTCAGCGCCCCCTCATTAGAGGGCATTTGTTAGGAAATGTTTTCCCAGGGATTCACTGACAGACCTTTCATTCCTCCCTCGGTAATCAAGGGTGGCAAGTGCAGGCTGAGAGCCCTCCAAGGCCTGATTGCTGAAAGAATTTCCAAAAGTAGAGAGTGTAAACAGGGACATTGAAAAAGCCTCTTTTGAACAATTATGTAAACATTCCAAACACTATTTGAAAACTTTCACAGTGGAACTGTCAGATCAGAGCATTCTTGTTTAATTGCATGGGCACAATGGCTGCTCTTGCTGCCTCTCCCAGCTCCCTGCAGACCCAACTCTGGGAGAATGGAGCCAGATTCAGGAGCTTTAGAGAAAGGAGGCAAACAGGGCTGTAAACAAATGAGCTTCCCTCTCAGGCCATCAGCATCTCTCTCTGTGTACTTCCTTCAGCATCAAAAAAAAAAAAAAAAGAAGAAGAAGAAGAATGTCCCAGGAGCAGTACAGGTGTAGTCTGACTTCTTCTGTCTGGCATTTCTCCAGGACCCTGCACACATGGTCAGCTGATAATCCTGGATACAAGATGCTCCCAGATTCACTTCTGTGTCATTAGGTACCTGAGATAACAAGCCCAAAAGCTGGCAGTGTTCACTGAGGGAGACTTTCTTGCTGGCTTTTCTCCTTTTCCTCCTCTAGTTTGCTATCTTCCTCTTCTTCAATGCAGCTCAGATTCTCACAAATCCCTTATTTAGCCCACTACCAATGTCCCTGATTGCCTTACAAGAGGGTGGAAGAGTTTAGGTGACATGAGAAAATGGCTTGACCCCTACTGGAGACACTAAGGGTTCTTGGAGCTTTTCTCACCAGTCCTTCCTTGACTCAGCATAGTCAGTCTTCAGTCCCTTGGGACTCTCATCCTGGGCCTGTCAAGCCCTACAGGGCTTTCTCTGAATTGTAACTGTGCTTCTGACAAGTAGAACATGGTTTGTTTTTATTGTTGTTTCCTAAAATCTGTTTCTTAGAAACCATGGGAAAGGTATAAACACTCAAGAGCAGGATTGGCGTAGCAATACAATGAAGTTGTACAAATGTGTAGTATGGGGCTGTGTGGAGACATGGAAAATATTTATGAAAGCAAAGTGAAAATCATGCCACACAATTATATTTATCCTGCATTAGTAAATAAAATAAAATAAAAAGGGAAAGCATGACTGCATGTGGAAAAGCATTAGGAAGGACCTCTGCAGAATGAAAACATTTGTTCTGAGAAGTAGGAGCCCCAGCATATGTGACTTACAGAGCAAGCCTGTCTTTAATGCCATCACACTGTGTTGTCAAGACAGAGCTAAGGAATTCTGGAAAGCACCAGTGTACATACAAAGTTGAACATGAAAGACCAACAAAGTAACCTGCAGAGAGTAGTACACAGCAGCCTGCAGCACTGCACCTCCACACCAAGGATGGGGATCAGAGCTCCTGAACAGATTGTTCAGGTCTAAAGAAGGCGCTGAGGCTTGTCTGCTTGCTGAGTCCCCAGGCGGCAGACACAGAATCACAGGTACAAGAGAAATCAGAAAGGAGGTTGGTAGGAATGAGGATATTCCACAGGCTCAGTTGCAGAACTGGAGCCTGAGAGAAAAATTACTTTTCTCCATCTCATGGAGCTCCTTGCATACAAGACTCAAAGAATCTCTGAATAGCCTATATCGTGAGCTTATTGAATTTGATGAATGGCAACACTTACACACGTGTCCTGTGTGCCTTGACATGTGCTATATGCTATGGGCATATGTGATAGGATAAATAATATTTAGAAAGTAAGGAATAACACACCATCCTTAGAAAGCATATGAGTTCACTAGGTTTTCACAAAGGTGAAAAGACAATTCAGTGGCAAAGAAGAATCTTTTCAAGAAAAGTTGTAGGGGCAGATATATATATATATTTGCATGCAACAGAGTGAATGTAGACCCCCTACCTTACATTGTAACCTAAAAATAGATCAGACACAAAGATAAGTGCTCAAAGTGTAAAACACTTGGTAGAGCACACAATGTGCAAGGACCTAGGTTCAAGCCCCTGGTCCCCATCTGCAGGGAGAGACTCTTTGCAAGTGGTGAAGGAGTGCTATTACAGGTGTCTCTTTTTTTCCCTCTTTGTCTCCCCTCCCCTACTGATTTGTCAGTCTTCAGTCAATAAATAAATATTTTTAAAGATCATAAAAAAATACTATAAAACTTTCAGAAGAAAATATAAATACAAATCTTCATGTACTTGGTTAAAGAATTCTTTTTTTTTTAGATATGAGATCAAAAAGTACATGCAACCGAAGAAATACATTGATAAACTATTCTCAGTCAAAATGAAGGGTGTAGAGGTGGTATAGTGGCTGAGTTCTAGACTTACAAGCAAAACTTCAAATAATAAAAAGACAAAAAATCCAATTTAAAAATTCACAAAGAATTTGAGTAGACATTCTGAAAAACAAAACAAAAACATAGATGACTGGTAAATAAATGAAAAGATGCTCACCACCCTTATCTGCTAGTGAAATTCCAAACAAAACCTGAGTGCGATCACACTTCACACAGACAAGGATGACTATAATCAGAAAGACAATGAAAAGTGTTGACAAGGTTGTGGAGAAATTGGAACTCTCATGCATTACTTGTAGAAATTTAAAAAAGTGATGCAATCATCACGGAAAGCATTTTGGTAGTTCCTCAGAAATTTAAGCATAGGGGACCAGGTGGTGGTGCACCTGGTTAAGCACACATTTCCATGTATAAGGACCTGGGTTCCAGCCTCTGCTCCCCACCTGCAGTAGGGGAGGGGCACTTCATGAGCGGTGAAGCAGGTCTGCCGCTGTCTATCTTTTTCTCTCTCTTTTTGCTCCCCCACCTGTTCAATTTTGCTCTGTCCTATAAATAAAACAGAAAACAAAAAAAAAGAAGATGAAGGAGAAGGAGAAGGAGAAGGAAGAAGAAGGAGGAGGAGGAGGAGAAGAAGAAGAAGGAGAAGGAGAAGGAGAAGGAGAAGGAAGAAGAAGGAGGAGGAGGAGGAGAAGAAGAAGAAGGAGAAGGAGAAGGAGAAGGAGGAGAAGGAGAAGGAGAAGGAGAAGGAAGAAGAAGGAGGAGGAGGAGGAGGAGAAGAAGAAGAATGAGAAGGAGAAGGAGAAGGAGAAGGAGGAGGAGAAGGAGAAGGAGAAGGAGGAGGAGAAGGAGAAGGAGAAGGAGAAGGAGGAGAAGGAGAAGGAAGAAGGAGGAGGAGGAGGAGGAGAAGAAGAAGAATGAGAAGGAGAAGGAGGAGGAGGAGGAGGAGGAGAAGGAGAAGGAGAAGGAGAAGAAGAAGAAGAAGAAAGAAGAAGAAGAAGAAGAAGAAGAAGAAGAAGAAGAAGGAAAAAATGGCTACTAGAAGTGGTGGATTCACAGTGTAGTCACCAAGCCCCAGGGATTATCCTGGTGGCATATATATATATATATATATATATATATATATATATATATATATATATATATATATATATTTAAATTTAAGCATAAACTTACTTTACTATCTAGCAATTGCACCAGGAGAATTAAAAACAAATGTTAATAGAAAAACTTGTACATGAATATTCACAGCAGTGTTTTTCATATCATCCAAAAATGTGTAAACAGTTCAAATGTACCTGTACCAATAAACAAAGAACATGTGATGTAGCCATATAAAGGAGTTATCATTCAGCCATAAAAGGAATAAAGTACTGATACATGTTGTGCGCACAACAGAAATGGTCACATACTGTGTGCTTCCATTTACATGAGATGTCCAGAGCAAACACACAAACTGGATTTGTTGTTGTCTGTGCTGAGATAAGGGAAAATGGAGAATGACTGTTAAAGAAAACAGGACTTCTCTTGGGGTGATGAAAGTGTTCTGGACTTAGACAATGATGATTCTTGCACAACCACATGACTACACTAAAAACCACTAAATCAAATATGCTAAGAGAATGAATTTTATGGCATGTGGATTATACCTTTTTTTTTGTTTTGCCCCCCAGAGTTATTGCTAGGGATTAGTGCCTGTACCATGAATCCACTGCTCCTGGAGGTTATCTTTTTCCATTGTTGTTGGTGTTACTGTTCTTGGATAAGAAAGAGAGAAATTGAGAGGGAAGGGATACAGAGAGGGAGAAAGACTATCTTTTTCTCTCCTACTTTGTCTTACTCTCCTCTCTCAAATTCTCTCTGTCCTATCCACTAAAAAAAAAAAAAAAAAAGTCAGAAAAAATGGCTGCCAGGAGCAGTGGGTTCCTAGTGCCAACACTGAGCCCCAGCAATAACCCTGGAGATGAGAGAGAGAGAGAGAGAGAGAGAGAGAGAGAGAGAATGAGGACACAGCAACAAAGTTTCCTTCAATGCAGTGGAGACCAGGCTCAAACTTGGGTGTCATACATGGCAAAGCAGAACATTATCCACAAGAGCTACGATGCCAGCTATACCTCTTTTATTTTTGTTAAGTGCATGTGAAAGTTCCTTTAAACTTTAAAGAGCTATATAAAGTACAACTTCTGTAACAAGTGAAGGAGGTCCTAACATGAACCTTCAGAATGTTCATCAGTCTAATGCTTAAGGCCTTTCAGCCATGAGCAATTCAAGAGGTAAGTTGAATCCAGCAGCAATCCTAGACCTTAGGACAATAATTGGGACAGCTTTGTATACTCTGGTCTTCAGGAAAGCACTGGGGCACATGATTTCTAGATCTGCTGAGCCCTACTAGTGCCCAAAGAATGGAGAAATTACAAATAGACAATAAGTAGGCAATAGCCTTAGAACCCAAGCGTAGCTTTTGTCAAAATAGTACTTCTCAGTCTGCCCTGGACTTGCTGCCAGATCTGAGCACTTGTCAGAAGGTCCTGAGAACGCTATTCATCACAGTTAGAGACTGGATATACATGGGAGCACACTCTGCCTTGCTAATCCTTCAGTAGATCAGAGAGGCTTCCCAGTTTCTGAGCATGAAGTCAGAATGCCCATGTCCTAGTTCTGGCCTCACCACCTCTGTGCAGTTATGGGGAGCAAAGATGCCTGTCCTCACATCCTGGGAAGAGGGTGAAACAGTGATGCAAAGTAAAATGAAGATGATCAGGCCACAAGGGTGACCTCTGCTTTCATTTGACAAGTTTGTGGTGTAATGGGAAAAGCACAAGGTTTGAAGTTTTGAAATTCTTGCAAGAGTTCCAGACTCTTCAGTTAGACGCTCTGTGATAGACAAACCTCCTAGATCCTCTGAGCTTTGATTTTCTGAACCATCAGGTGAAGGTAATGCCCCCAACCCCCATACCAGTGGTGCACTGATTTCAGGGACTCAAGAGCAGTGCAATCTGTTAAAACTTGACACAGTTTGTACACATGAAAAGCCCCCTCCCCCCCCAGAAAAAAAGCATATAAATGATGAGATTAGAAGGAAATTGACCGACTGCTATCAAGAATGAATATTCTCTGTGCCTTGGCATTCTCATCTTTTTTTAAGCAAGGGTAGAGATCATATCCCTAAGTGGTAGAATTATTGTAAAATGTGATACAGATGAAGTGCTCAGAACCCTGTCTGGATCATGGAAAGCTCTTAGCAGAAGCTAGCTATTACTGTTGTTGTCATTATGAATGTCATGTATCCCTATTATGTTCTATAAATAATGAAGCAGCACCTAAGAGGTGTTGACTTACCGCCTCCTCTTGGGCAGAAGGATGATCTATTCACATCCACGCTACCCTAGCATCCCTGTCAAGGAGAAATGACTCACCTGTCACTACAGCTCCCTCCCTGGACATGCATGTCAGCCAAAAACCTGTTTCTGTTCTCATATAGGAAAAAGAAATGCATAAAAAGGGGTAATAGGTTGCTTTGCCTTTTCCATGACAATAAATGTTTGCTATTACATGTCCCTATGTGAATCAGTAAGGAAGCTAAGAAATAATTGTTTAGAGAAGATGTAACTGCCTCAGAAGTGTCCAACCTAGAAATTCTGGGGGTCCTTGGATGAAGGGAAACATGTCTTCCCCTCTGCTTGCTTTTAACAGTGGGAAAAGGACAGATTCTTTCCCTATGTACAGCGGGAGGTAGAGCTAAAGCCAGGGTTATAGATGTAAAGAACCCGATTAAAGTTCAATATTTAAAAACACTTCCTACTAAAAGAGCTGCCTGGAAATGGAATTACCTGACTCAGGAAGAAGGGTGTTCCCTGTCAGTTGATGTGATCAAGTGGAAGCCCCTGCTGCAGAGGAGATTAATTCACTGGGTAAAGGTCTGAGTTACATTACTTTTATGGTCCCTTTCAATTCTAAGATTCCTGACTCTCTAAGTGTATGAATTGCCTAGATAAGAAGGAAGCCATACTGACCAGAATCTTAGATCATGATTACATGTACAGAAATGAAAAGATCTCAACAGTTGCTTCTGGCTGCCTCCATTACACCAGCTGAGGGGCTAGAGAACCCTCTTTCTATTCTTCCTCTAGTATTGGGACCCCAGCCTCATCTCTCTCCCACAGCAGGTTGCCTGTAACCAGTACACACCACCAGCTGCCTCAATGCCATGAAGAATAACTGGAATCATGCAAATGTTGCCCAACTTGCCATGATTTCATTCATTCACCAAATGCTTATCCAGTACCTGTTTTCTGCCAGACACTGTACTAGGTTGGGTACTGGTGAGAATGAACCAGCTGGTAAATATGATCAGTGTGCTAATGGATCCTGCAGGATGACAAGGGGGAGACAGAAGTTAAGGGGGAGATAGTATGGTGCAATGAAAGCAAGTGAAGGATGCTCTGGGGGTAGGTGTTGAAACTAAACTGGGACAGCTTCCTGGAGGAGATGGCATGAGCTGAACTTCAGAGGCTACAGAGACATTATCCAAGCCAATACCATTCAGTAGAATTTTCTGCATTGATTTGATTTATAGCCTGTCGATATGATATATATATATATATATATATATATATATATATATATATATATATATATACTGGTTATTTCATTTTGGTAATGCTGAAATGTGGTTGGATTCGTCAGGACAGACAGAAGATGAGGGAGGGATACTGCAAGCAAAGAAAATTCTGTGAGGGTGTGCTATATTGAGGACAGCCAGAAAGTGGCCAGTGGAGGGAGCACAGAAGTTGAGATGGGGCTGAGCCAGAGGCTGGTGTAGAAAGGACGTGTATTAAGCAAAAGAATCTGGACTTTGTTATCCTGAAAACTCTAGGAAATTGCTAAAGGGCTTTAAGCAGAGCACCATAAAGTCTAGCTTGTGGTCTAGAAACATTAATCTAAGCAACAGTGTGGAAAATGAGTAGGTGGGGAAAGACTGGAGGCCAGAGAACCAGTTGTGGGGAAGCTAGGAGCCTTTTCTAGAAAGTGACTAGTGGGAAAGAAGAGGCAGAGACAGATAGAGCCTCAAGACTTATTGCTGACTGGCCTTGTTGGTTAGGGAGTCAGGAGAAAATAAGTCACTGGGATGAACCTGCTCCTCAGGTTTCTGGTACAGATGGTGTGGATGCCATGCTGTGGACTTTCAGGTGTGATTGGGAACTAGACCACACTAGCATCATCAGAAAAGAAAATAGAAAGGAGTCCTGGCAAAAACAGACAATTTTTTAAGGGTGCTAGAGAATGAAGTAATCAGGATTCATTCTAACTGACTAACTCCCTCATCAAATTATTTTTGAGGTAAGAGAAAGGAAAGAAAGAGGAAAAGAGAAGAGACACCACAACACTGCTCCACCATGCATGGAGCTCCCATGTGGTGCTGGGACTCTGCCAGGGCCTCATGCACAGCAAGGCATGCCTTCCACTAAGTAAGTTACCTCTTAGCCCCACGAATTGCATTTAAAAGAATGAGTCAAGACAATCAGAGAAGCAAAGAGAAATCTAGAAGACTCCTGTGATTGAGGGAGGAAAGAAACTTTTCAGTGGGGAGCCACCAAGACTGTTCAATGTCAGAAACACAAAAATATGATTGTAGGGGGTCGGACAGTAGCACAGTGGGTTAAGTGCACGTGGTGCAAAGCTCAAGGACCGGTTTAAAGACGCAGGCTCGAGCCCCCGCCTCCCACCTGCAGGGGAGTCGCTTCACAGAAGGTAAAGCAGGTCTGCAGGTGTCTATCTTTCTCTCTCCCTCTCTGTCTTCCCCTCCTCTCTCCGTCTCTCTCTGTCCTATCCAAAAACGACATCAATAGCAATGATAGTAATAACCACAATAACGATAAAAACAACCAGGGTAACAAAAGGGAAAAAATGGCCTCCAGGAGCAGTGGATTCATGGTGCAGGCTCCGAGCCCAGCAATAACACTGGAGACAAAAAAAAATAATAAATTGTGTACTTCAAGTATATATAGTTTGTTTTATGTCTTTACAATTTAACATAACTGTCTTAAAAAATGTGAATGTAAATTAAAACACCGTGTGTGTGTGTGTGTGTGTGTGTGTGTGTGTGTGTGTGGTGTGTTGGGTAGGGTCATAAACATAACAGAACTTGTTGGTGAACTTCACAGCCACCTGAAATTGGTAATTCAGACCTTTTCTTTTCTTCCAGAATTAACCAGTTCTCTGACAACCCAGGTGTCTATATCTTTCAAACAGTGTGAGAATTTTTAACATTTCAGAGTCAACAATACCTTTGACTATCTAATAAAAGCTGTATATCCTCTCTATCAACAAACTTATGTACAAATAAAATGTTGCATTTCATTGTAAGGACTACCATGGACCCACAGAATAAAAATGTAAAGTATAAAAATATTTATCCATGAGAAAGAGAAACAGAAAACAGAACTTGGACTGGGTTTGGTGTATTGCACCAAAGTGAAAGTGAGGTGTGTGTGTGTGTTAGGTCTTAGAGTTTTAGAGTAGGGGTTGGGAACAAAGACTTTTGGTGGTGGAAACAGTATTAATTATATTCCTATTAACTTATAATCTTATAAATCACTATTAATTCAATATGTCAGGGGAAGTGGAATATTTCAAGTTCTTTGACTGCCTAGATTTTAGTTCTGAGTATATATTTCTTTAATCTAAGCATTTAAGTTATCAAATTTGTGAACTGAGTGAATTCTGACATTGGGCTTAAATTGTTTCAGCATATCTAATTTTTCTTTTAATTACTAAGTTACCCACAACTTTAGACCAGATAGGTTAGAATCATTTGGCCCTGTCAGTATCTCAGATATTGTTTATTTGTAGATATTATTATTAAATAACATAAGGTGGGAGTCGGGCGGTAGCACAGTAGGTTAAGCGCACCTGGCGCAAAGCGCAAGGACCGGCGTAAGGCTCCCCACCTGCAGGGGTGTTGCTTCACAGGCGGTGAAACAGGTTTGCAAGTGTCTATCTTTCTCTCCCCCTCTCTGTCTTCCCCTCCTCTCTCCATTCTCTCTAACGATGGCATCAATAACAACAACAATAACTACAACAACAATAAAAAAACAAGGGCAACAAAAAGATAAAATAAATACAATACAAATTTTTTTTTAAAAACCATAAGGCATGGTGAGGTCAACTGCAGTATGGTAAATCCTAAGCATAGGGTTTTCAAAGAAAAACAAGCTCCCAACTAACTTGGTTATAATAATAATTATCTATTGATTTTTTTAAACTCTAAGATTACAAGGAACATTTTCCATTCTCTTTAAAATTCACATTTCTCTCAGTGCTGGAATCTCTGGGACTTTGCTTGTATTTCTTAATGTCATTCCTCTTGACACTTTACCTTGTTATATGGTCTCTGCTGACCTTAACTAAATCAACACATCCAGTGCCACCATGCCACATTATGCAGCCACTGCCTTTTTGCTTTGGATTGTATCCAGAGATGCCAAGCCTGAGATGTCAACCTGCTAAGTCCAGTGTGGTAAGGTCTTTGCTAACACATAGGACTACCTAGTTCCATTTAAGATGGTGCATTCTTTGACAAAGCTACAGATCCTAGATACAAGTTAAAGCCTCGGGGACCAGGCATATATATATATATATCCATAAGTTAGGGGCAACTCTATACCTCAAAGTAAAAGTGCTTAATAATCTTCTGTGATTAGACTCAGACCTAGTAAGTTTGGCAATCTAGTAGAAAGACATATATAAGATACCATAATCTATTACTTAGGCCAAGACACCCTCCTCTCCTACCTCCTACCTCCTACCTCCCTTCCTTCAATTACTCTAGTTACTCAACTAACTACACAAAAGAAAGCAAGTGAGATATATCTCTTAATCTCTTCTGACAGCATCAGCATTATTGTCACCCCCTTATAATCTTTAGAAGAGATATTGTATACAATTGACCAAGACATACACTGGCAAAAAAATCTATATCAACTAAAGGACAATTATTGTCCCTATGACAATATTTATTAAAATCATCAAGCAAGTGGCAAACGCTAGAAGAAGAAGAATCAAGCAAGTAAATGCAGTAAAACCTGAAGTTAACTTAGACTCCACTAAAATCCTACATCTATTTCATCCCTAACTTGAGGCCAGACCCCATAAACCTAAAATCAGTTTGGATACAATGTTTTAACCACTGGGAGAAAGCCTAAATTTGTCAGGTAAAAAAGAGACTACAGAAGCTAGACAAGGGCAAGAGACTGGCCTTTTTGGTCACTACCAGGATACTCCATCAACTGGGGCACTACTCAGAGAATCCTTGGATTCCACCATAGGCAAATAGCTCACTTGATAGAGACTTCCAGATGCATGACTATATAGTAGGAGCTGTTTCAGACCACTCTCCTATGAAACTAAGAAAAACAATGGAAAATAACCTGAAAACTCAAGAAAATACAACCAGGATTTTTTTTTTTTTTTTTCAGAAACCCACTAAGCCATAGATGGCTAGTAGGTGGAAAAGGAGTGAAGAAGAGATCTTTGGAACCCAAGAAGCCATAGTTGGTGATGGCTGCCTCCAAACTAGGAGTGGAGCAGCTGAGCACATTACTAGTGGTGGGAGAAGACCAAGGATAGCATTCTAGTTCTTCATCAGACTCTCTCTGAGATAAGAGACTGCTAATCCAGTGCTAGGCAGGATCTAGATATAGCTATTGGAAAATAAGGGAGATAAATATGAGGTCCAGCTTCAATTAGTCACATGCCTGTTATGTGTTCAAATCTTATCCCTTTCCCAGTCTGTTTTTTCCTTTTCTAACCTTTGTTATATCTTTTTAAATTTTTTCTTTTTAAAAATATTTTTTATTTATTATTAGAGATAGAGAGAATTTGAGAAAGGCGGGGAAGGTAGAGAGGGAGAGAGACAGACAGACACCTCAACACTGTTTCACCATTCATGAAGTTTTACCCTGCAGGTGAGGACCAGAAACTTGAACCTGGGTCCTTTCAAACTTTAATGTGAGTGCCTAACCAGGTGTACTACCACCTGGCTCCTTATCTCTATTAATCACAAGTGAGTGATTAAATAAAAAAATTACCTATTGTTTGTTCCCTCTTATCGCTATTATCATTATTTCTTATCTTTGTTTTCTCTCTTGGTCACTAGTGAGTGATTAAGTGAAACATCCAAATATTATTGAAGCCTCCAGGGCCAAAAAGAAAAATAACTTCAAACCAACATTCCAGCAACAAAACAAGGAACTATAAACTACTTTGTTTCAACTCAGGGATTGAGTTAAAGCAAATATACTGTTAAATTTTACAACTGTGACCTTTCAAATAACTCACATAGCCACAAGTTGATTTAGGCAAGCTTGATCAGGGGATTGAAAAGGTGTGAAAGAGAGACCCCCCAACACTTAAGAAGCTGTGCTTAGAGTAAGTAGGCACAATCTTGTTGTTCCAGTATTCTACTTCTCTCTTCAACTTGAATACAAGAGATCCTACTTCTCATCTTCACCATTAGATGAAGAGTTCCACTTACTCCTGACACTCACAAAAAACTTACTGGCTTTAGGGTCACAGGAACCAGCAGGCCAGAGGCCAGAGGTGACCTCACCTGAACAGCAACAATACTCAGCAAACAAATTTCAAAAGACACCAAATATAAAGATCAAATGAAAAAAAAAAAAAACATTGCAGAAATTAACCAGGAGAGAATCCCAGAAAAAAATTCTAACAAGCCAGAAGCAAATAAGAATGAGGAAAACAGTGGTCCGGGAGGTGGCACAGTGATAAAGCTTTGGACTCTCAAGCATGAGGTCCTGAGTTTGATCCCCGGCAGCACATGTACCAGAGTGATGTCTAGTTCTTTCTCTCTCCTCCTATCTTCCTCATTAATAAATAAGTAAATAAAATCTTTAAAAAAAAAAAAAAAAAAAAGAATGAGGAAAACATCCAAACACTAACAGATGCAATAATCACTGGAGTGAGGAAAGCTGTTGAGGGAAATATTATCAAAAATGGATAAATAACAAATAAGTCTCTGAAAGAAAATACAAATGAACTTGAGGCATATAGAGAGTTAAAAGCTGAGCTAAGAGTACAATGAGCCAAACAAGATAACATAGTAATTATCTAGAACTAAATATATAGAACAGGGTAAATAAATAAATGAAATGAAATAACTGAACTAAAGAAAACGGTGGTATTGAGAGCAGAATAATTGAGGCAGAAAACAGAATTAACAAGATGGGGATGAATTAGAGAAAACTAAGAAAGAAGTAAGAGAACCAGAAAAAAGTTTAAGAGACTGAACACAACAACAGAGACATATGGGATGACCTCAAAAGAAGTAACATACATATTATTGGACTGCCAGAGCAAGAATACTTGCCCACTCTAACCAACAGAAAGGACATAAAGATTCAAGAAGTCCAGAGCATTTCAAAAAGAATCAACCCAGACCTAAAGACTGTAAGAGAAAAACAGAGTCACATACAGAGGAAAACCCATAAGATCACCAACATATTTCTCCACACAAACTCTAAAAGCCAGAAAGAATAGAAAGATATATATCAAGCACTCAATGAGAAAGGCTTTCAACCAATACCATTGTATACTTCTAGACTATCATTCAGATTAGATGGAGGCATAAAAACCTTCTCAGACAAGCAACAGTTGAAGGTATCAACTATCACCAAATCTGCTCTGTAAAAAATTGTAAAATGTCTCTTATAAGCAATCACAACATAACCAAAAACATGCCATATATCAGAAAAGTTTAGAATATAGGCAATGAGATATCTTAAATCCATAATACCAATAAATGTCAATGGCATGAATTTGCTCATTAAAAGGCAAGAGTAGGAAGATAGGTCATAAAACACAATCCAATCATATATTATCTGCAGGAATCCCACCTAACTCAACAGAAGATGCACAGACTCAAAGTGAAAGGATGGAAAACTATCATACAAGTTAATGGACCACAAAAAAAAAAAGGCAGGAATAGCTATTCTCATATCTGACACGATAGACTTTAAAATAAATGAAATAACAAGAAATACAGATGGACATTATTACATTGTGCTCAGAGAATCAGTCAACCAAGAGGATTTAATTATTAACATCTATGCACCCAATAAGGGGGCATCTAAGTACATTAAATATCTACTGAGAAAACTATAAAAAAAATCAACAGTAACACAGTAATAACAGGAGACAGATCATCTAGACAGGAAATTAATGAATAAATTAATAAATAAGACAATTAAATGAAGAGATACATAGACTAGAACTATTAGACATTTTCAGAGTCCTTCACCCCAAGGAACTAGAGTACACATTCTAGTCATGTCCACATGGGGCATTCTGAAGGCCAAATCACATGTTAGGACACAAAGACAGTGTTGACAAATTCAGGTGCATTGAAACCATCCCAAGCATCTTCTCAGACCACAGTGGAATTAAATTAACACTTAACAATAAACAAAAAAGTAGTTTTTAAAACTCCCGAAATGTGTAAACTCAACAGTATACTACTTAACAACTATTGGGTCAAAGGTGAAATTAAGGACTAAATTAAAATGTTCCTTAAATCAAATGAAGACATGAACAATGAAAATATTTGGGACATAACTAAGGCAGTACTAAGAGGGAAATTCATAGCCATACAGGCAAACATTAGAAAACAAGAAAAAACTAAAATAAACAGCCTGACTATACCATAAGGACTTGGATTCCCCCATAGAAACAATGGGACTAGACTTCTAATATATCCCTCTTTCCACCATCATGGTTACTTCCATCATAAGCTCTTTTGTGAGTCTCTCCAAGATTTTGCCCTCACTATAAAGTAGCAATGATAGGGACTGCCACACTTTCTGAAAAGAGGCTGGGTCAGCCTAATTTGGCACTGAAAGAAGACCAGTCCTGAAATGAGTTGAATGAACTTAGAATGTTGCCAACTGTGACCATGGACTGCAAGCTCAGACTGACAGGGACTCAGAGAATGAACAGGCTCCTATGATAAATATGAATATACATGGGCCTGGGTCAGATTGAAGTTATAAACAGCTAATTACATATAGATAGATAGATGATAGATAGATAGATAGATAGATAGATAGATAGATAGATAGATAGATATCTTCAAGTTTGGGAGCTACTCTTTGTCCTAATCTGGCTTTCTAGTTCTATTCTTAACTCTGACACCATCTTTCCAGATAATATTTTCAGTCCACCTCCATGTTAGCTATCAAACTCAAGCAAAAATTACTAAAGTCCCCAGGGATATACCTAAAATAGACTTCCTAACTACTTTCCAACCTAAAATCCTTATTCTCATCTGTTCTATTCCTACTTTTTGGTTCCTGTTTATTAAATATTTTGTCCTACTTTATATTTTACTGCCTTTCAGTCACCAAGTTGCAGATGCTACTATGATTCCATCCTGGACTCCCTAAGCAAGCAACCTCACCAGTGTATTCCAGAACCTCACCTCTCCAGAGCTCTACCCTAATAGGGAAAGATAGAAATAGTCTGGGGATATGGATTAACCTAACAACATCCATGTTCATTGGAGAAGCAATTACAGAAGCCAGAACTTCCACCTTCTGCATCCAATAAAGAATTTTGGTCCATACTCCCAGAGAGAGAAATGTTAGGAGGAGATGACCAGAGGGCTCCGAGTGAGTGCCACCCAATTCCATTAGGACCTGGAGGAGAAGAGGAAAAAAAAAAAAAAAGGACAATCAGAAGTAATAATAGGTGTGACTTAGAAAGGAAGAGAAGGCAGGACCATAAAAAGAAAAAAATTAAAAGAAAGAAAAATTAGATTAATATATAGATAGTTATCGAGATAATAGTGAATATGTATCTGTGCCCTTGGGAGAACTACTGCAATTTCCAATGGAGGGAATGAGGACATAGGACTCAGGTGATGGCAATGGTGTAGAATTATACCCGTTATCTAATGGTTTTATAACTCAATATTGCTGTAAATTAAATTAAATTAAAAGACTAGGTTGTAGTGCATGAAGGACTTAGCTGTGGCAGCTGAGAGTGGGTTTAAACAATCAAAGCTTTATTAGGGCAATACAATTGTGGGAGATGTATAGTTTAGCTATGCCAAGATAAGCAATCATCAGCAGAGGTAGAGGCTACTCATTATGGCTGTAGAGGAGTCTTAAGAGTTTACCAGCTAGATTTCCCAGGAGAGGCAGCCATGGCGGGCACCTCCAGCATTCAGGAAAGTACGGAGCCTGGAGCCAGCAGTCTGGAAGGGACAGCAAGTAGTGTCTAGCAACAGCCTGCTGGCTTGCGCTGAAGTTCCACCCTGACGTCAGCCCATATCTAAATTAGTCCATTTGTCAAATATATGCTAATTACATCACAACACAATATCAAATCACTAATAAAAAAAGTTCATCCATAAGCCTATGATACAAAAATGTTGAAATTGCTGGGCAGTGGCACACCCAGTCAAGTCCACATATTACCATGCACAAGGGCCCAGGTTTGACCTCCTGCTCCCCACCTGCAGGAAGGATGCTTCTGGAGCTCTGAAGCAGGTTTGCAAGTGTCTGTCTTTTTCCCCCTTTCCTCTCCTTTCAATATCTGCCTGTCCTAGCAAATAAAATAAAAATAAAAACAAAAATGCCTGCCACGTGCTGCAGATTCATAGTGCCAGCATTGAGCCCCAGCACTAACCCTGGTTGGCAATTAAAAAAAAAAATTCCCAATAAAGGAAAAAAAAAACCTTTCTTCAAATAAATAAATAAATAAATAAATAAATTGTTGGAAGGACATTGGAACCTTGGTTTTTGGCCTGGGCCTGTCATATGGATTTTGAAGAGGTGTGAAATTCTTCCCTTAAACATATATAGACTTAGCTACCTGTGTTATCTCAATTTAAAAACAAGTCTAAATTGCTAAGCTAGTATTTGCTGGGTTCTCGCTGCAGATATCTGAATGACAACTAAGCATTTGAAGCTAGACAGAAATTTTCAGTTCCTCCATCCCTGAAGCCCTCAGCTCACGCTTGGTTCATTCTTTTTTTTTTTTTTCTAGGCTTATTGTCCTGCTGCCTGTCAATCAAATCCAAGCCATTACAGAAATTAGCATCTCTAAAGACCATCTTGGAAGCCTGAGTATTGAGATGTGTTTCCCAGGGTCCTCAGCCTGGGGTAAAAGAGGTCATAAAAGTAGTTATAAAACTGGGGAATGTTTGTCACACACTCCCTCCTTCCCCACCCCACTTCCTGCTGACCCATGCCCCCGGGGTGCTAAGGGGAGGGGGTACTTTGCTCCTGACATCCTAGTGTTCCAGCATAAACATGTGACTTTCCTTATTTACCTACTGGCCTCAGGGACCTACTTTGGCCCACTGTTATAGTTCTTGAATTTGGTTTGGGTCATAGAATCCAAAGAAGGAATGTTAAATAAAAAATTTTTTAAAAATTATTTTTTTTGAGAAAAAAAGAGAACATGAAAGAAGAAGGAAGGAAACAGGGAAGAGAAGGGAATAGAAGAGAAGGGGAGGGGAGGAAAGGGAAGGGAAGGGGAGGAAAGGGAAGGGAAGGGGAGGGAAGGGAAGGGGAGGAAAGGGAAGGGAAGGGAATAGAAGAGAAGGGGAGGGGAGGAAAGGGAAGGGAAGGGGAGGAAAGGGAAGGGAAGGGGAGGGAAGGGAAGGGGAGGGGAGGAAAGGGAAGGGAAGGGGAGGAAAGGGAAGGGAAGGGGAGGAAAGGGAAGGGAAGGGGAGGGAAGGGGAGGGAAGGGGAGGAAAGGGAAGGGAAGGGGAGGAAAGGGAAGGGGAGGGGAGGAAAGGGAAGGGGAGGAAAGGGAAGGGAAGGGGAGGGAAGGGAAGGGAAGGGGAGGAAAGGGAAGGGAAGGGGAGGAAAGGGAAGGGAAGAAAAGGGAAGGGAAAGGAAGGGAAGGGAAGGGAAGGGAAGGGAAGGGAAGGGAAGGGAAGGGAAGGGAAGGGAAGGGAAGGGAAGGGAGGGAAGGGAAGGGGAGGAAAGGGAAGGGAAGGGGAGGGAAGGGAAGGGGAGGAAAGGGAAGGGAAGGGGAGGAAAGGGAAGGGAAGGGGAGGAAAGGGAAGGGAAGACAAGGGAAGGGAAGGGAGGGAAGGGAAGGGGAGGAAAGGGAAGGGAAGGGGAGGAAAGGGAAGGGAAGGGGAGGAAAGGGAAGGGAAGACAAGGGAAGGGAAGGGGAGGAAAGGGAAGGGAAGGGGAGGAAAGGGAAGGGAAGGGGAGGAAAGGGAAGGGAAGGGAAGGGAAGGGAAGGGAAGGGAAGGGAAGGGAAGGGAAGGGAAGGGAAGGGAAGGGAAGGGAAGGGAAGGGAAGGGAAGGGAAGGGAAGGGAAGGGAAAGGAAGAGCCATTTGGTCTTTTTATTTTGAATTCTCCCCCGCCCCCCACCACCAGGCTTATTGCTGGGGCTCAGTGGGATGCATTGGATTGACCTTCTCGTGGTGCATCCCGTGAGTACCCATTTATTGGGGAAACTGATGATCTTTCCCAGCCGACTGAATCCACATGGATCCCAGTCACTTTCAAAGCCAGCAACAAGCAGACATCAGGCTCAACCTGACGCTGTTGGCTGGCTACGGAAGAAGGGCAAACGCTAGAAGAAGTGCCTACATGACAAATTCACTGCTCTCATGGCCATGTTTTCCTTTTTTTAAAAAATTTTTTATATTTATTTTATTTATTTATTCCCTTTTGTTGCCCTTGTTGTTTTATTGTTGTAGTTATTATAGTTGTTGTTGGATAGGACAGAGAGAAATGGAGAGAGGAGGGGAAGACAGAGAGGAGGAGAGAAAGACAGACACCTGCAGACCTGCTTCACCGCCTGTGAAGCGACCCCCCGCAGGTGGGGAGCCAGGGTTCGAACCGGGATCATTATGCCGGTTCTTGTGCTTTGCGCCACCTGCGCTTAACCCGCTGCGCTACAGCCCGACTCCCTATGTTTTCCTTTTTTATCCTTTCACTCTGCCATTTTATTTGATAGGACAGAGAGGAATTGAAAGAGGAAGGGGAGATAGAGAGGGAGAGAGAGAGAGAGAAACTTGCAACACTGCTTCATTATTAATGAAGATTTCTCCACCAATATCCCCTCACTCCCCAGCAGGCAGGGATCAGGGGGTTGAACTCAGGTCCTTGTGTATGGTAATATGTGCACTCAACCCAGTGAGTCACCCCAGATTCTATCTTGAATTCTTAAATCAATCTTAGTTGTAAAGCCTTTACAAAGTCAAATAAAGCAGCTGCCCCCCCCCCCATTATCCACATAATACCACCACTATAGCAGAAATTGCTACTGTTTCTGTTCTTGAATCAATTTCTCAAAAAGTGTCTCCTGGTTGTCCTCTGGCAGAGCTGAAGTGAATGGCGATTCCAACAAATTCAGGCTTGGCTAGTGTTCCTGAAAGCTTGGGAAAGTCAGCAAACTTCCCCACAAACCCACCCCAAACAAATCCACACATTAATTCTAGAATGTTATCTGCTACAGTGTGTCAATACAGGATGGGGCTCCCCAGAAGGTGTTAGCTGTTCTGAGCCATACTGAGTGTGATAATGGCCCTTTAGATTTCACAGACACCCTCTCCAACTACAAACACACACAGACACACACAGACACGCACGCACATGCACACACACACGCACACACACACACTCACACTCACATACAGAGACCCACACACACGCCTACTCCCCCAGCAGGCTGTGTGGTGCGTGCAGTCAGAAGCCTGTGTGAGAAATGTGCAATCACACCTCACTTTTGGAGGCAGTGAAATCTTATTTGGTTTGGGAACTGCAACAGTTTGCATATTGAGAGGGTACAGGAGGTTTCCAAGCATCTGGGTGGAGTTGGTGCTCTGGCACAGCTAGCTCTCCAAGTTTCCATTTTGCCAGATTCTTACTGAAGGCCCCCCACACAGCCTGGGGAAGGCCCTCAACACAACACAAATCTGTGGTTCCAGTTCGTTTTTCCTCAAAGATAATAATGCACATAAAGGCTCACTCAATATTTGTCAGTTTATATAGATGATGTCTATTTCTTAGATGATTTCTTTTCCAAAGGCTTTTCAAGGGAGACCAAACACATCTTTATGGAGCAAAGTGAAGTGAAATGCGAATAGGCTAAACATAAGGTCATTAGAGGGAAAATTATTCTGACACTCTTTAAAAAAATTGGGGTGGGGGGACTTATGAGGTGGCACAGTGGATCCTGTTGGACTATCAAGTGTGAGGTCCGAAGTTCTACCTTCAGCATTACCTATGTCATAGTGAAGTTCTGGTTCTCTCTTTGTGTCTTACAAATAAATACATCTTAAAAAGAAAAAAGTAGATTTCCTTTAAAACCCTGGTAGTAGGAGAGAGATTGGACTCAGCTCTAAATAAATACAGCAAGCACTCCTGGGGTCAACCAGCAGCAAAATGAGAATGGTCAGTGGTTGGAAAAGTTTTAAGAGGTGACATCCAAAGTAGGAGGATTCTTGCTAAAGACAGAACAAAGACTCAGACTTCAAAGATGGAGGATAAAGCACTTGATTGGGGGAGGGGGAGGGAAGAGGGGGTGCCCTTTACACTGACTTAGCAGTATTCGTGCTAAAACTTACTATGCAGGAACAGACAAGAAAAGACAAGGTTAATATTTTTCTTTTTCAAGTTTTGGAGCTACTCTCTGCCCTAATCTGGCTTTCAAGTTCTCTTCTAAACTCTGATACCATTCTCCCAGAGAATATTTTTAGTCTACCTTCATGTTAGCTATCAAGCTTAAGCAAAGATTAGTACTAAAATCGTGGCCCCTAGGAACATACCTATAATAGACATCATAGCTTCTCTCCAACCCAGGGTCCCTATTCTCATCTGTTGTATTCCTAGTCTTTGGTTCTTGTTTATTAAACATCTGTCCTGCTTAATAACTTACTGCCCTTCCACCACCAAGTTAAAGATGCTACTATAATTCCATGTTGACCTACCAGGCTAGGTGACCTCACCAACATGTCCCCAAACCTCCCCAGAGCCCTAGCCCACTAGAGAAGAATAAAAACAGGCTGGAAGTATGGACACACCTGCCAACATCCATGTCCAATGGAGAAGCAAATACAGAAGCTGTAACTCCCACCTTCTGCACCCCAAAAATAATTTTGATCCATAACCTTAGCGAGGGGAAAAGACAGAGCAAGATCACCAGATGGCTCTGGACCCCAAATTCCACTAGGACACAAAACATTTGTCACCAGGAATCTTTGTTTCTATACCATTACTGAAAAGGAAGCAAATCTGGAAAACATATAAGTCAGATACTATTTTGCTTATCTGAGAAGGAAGAGAAAAAGGAAGGTCACTTGAAAGTAGTAATAGATATAGATATAGATATGACTTAGAAAGGAGCTGAAGGCAGGGTCATAGGGAAAAATGTGTGTGTGTGTGTGTGTGTGTGTGTGTGTGTGTGTGTATTCAACCCATATCTGTGACCTTGGGAGAACTATTGCAGCTTCTACTGGAGCAAGGTGGGGACACAGAACTCTGGTGTTGGGAACAATGTAGAACTACACCCCTATTATTTTATAATTTTGTAAATCACTACTAATTTTTTTAAGTCAAGGTTAAGGCCTAGTCAAAAAAGGCTAAAAAATATTTGACTTCTGTTTGATCAAATAGAGTTTTTATCACAAGTGGCAGGGTTGAGACCAATCTGGTTCCTATGATTCAGTGATTCCCTGGTCAGTCTTTGATTATACAATCAATTACCATTATCTAATGTGCTGGCTCTTTGCTGCGTTTAAGGAACTAACAAGTCTCACTCAGGTCAAGAGTCTGACTTACCAACCTTTTCCATGGAAACTGAGTCAGTGAAAAGAGATTGTTCTAACAGATGGTATCAGCAGAAAGAAACCTCAAACATACAGACAAAACTCATTAACTAAAGACCACATATGTACAGGAGATCTTAAGAAAGGTTTTCTTTTCTTTCTTTCTTTCTTTCTTTCTTTCTTTCTTTCTTTCTTCCTTTCTCCTCTCTCTCTTTTTTTCACCAGTTATCATTGGGGCTTGGGGATGATTCCATCTCAACCATTGTTTTTATTTCTCCTAATAGAGACATAAATAGAGAGGGAGGAGGAAAGAGAAAGTGAGGCACCTACAGCATTACTCCACTGCTCATGAATTTTCCTGCCTCATTGCTGCCCCCTGCCGCCAGGAGGGGAGCAAGAGCTTGAACCCAGGTCCTCACATATGATTTCAGTTGAGATACTTCTTTTGTCTTGGGATGATGTACTTCTTTCTGTATATAGAAGAACCCATCTTAAGAGTATAAATAGCTTTTCTAAATAAGAGCCCTAAATCTCTTATCCTTCCTACTATAAAATAGAATTAAAAACCCAAAAATAATTTTCAGCTTTGCCTATATTTGACAGTTGTGGAATTTTTCCAGAAAAAAATCTCTTCCTAAATACAACTATTCTGAACACTAACCTGAGTGAAGCTCAGTGCTCACAGCCTCCATTCTCCAAAATTAATGTTAATACATTAAGCTGTGTAATATGTGTATATTTGTCACAACCTAAAATGTTGATTTCCATTCTCCTTCTTCCCCTCAAATTAAGAAAAAATGAGAGAAAACTGGGAAATTAAGAGAAATCTCCCTTGACTCTTCTTAGTGAAATGGATTCTTTCTAGTAATTAGCTCTTGGGAATTTTTGTTCCTTTTCTAATGATTAAGCATACACATGACAGATCTGGGGAGAAAATGTAAATTAAAAGAAAATGCTCTTTAAAATGACGCCATTCTAACCACATGTTTCAATTGCAGGATCAATAACACAACTCAGCCAGATGATCACTCTGCTCCTAAGTAGCAAGATAATAAAGTGTGGAACTGGGGAATCCCTTTAGAAACCCCGAGTCACCCACTTTGCAAAGGCTGAGCTCAAATTGTTCAGCCAAGACCACCAAGGATAAAGGGTTGGTAGTAGACCCTAGTCCTATGCTGTATCCTTTGCAAGTTTACTTTAAAAACTATGAGAACAGAGCAAACATTGATGTGTTCATCTTCCCTTCCAGTCTCTGATAATGCAATTCAAATTAGTATAATAAAATGCCTCCTAGAAATAAAACTCTTATGAAGTATCTTAAGCGGATGGACTTGGAATCTTTCTTTGATTTCCTCTCCATCTATCCAGGAGACTACACACTTTCCCCTTGGCTATGGCTGCATAGCAAGCTTCCCACTGCTGCTACTCAAAACTGTGCTCAGGGCACAGAGATAGATTACCATGTAAGTGCACTTTTTATCTTTCAGGAGAATCTTGTTGGAGCCACTGGATGGCACATGCCAGCACTATGCAAAGGGGAAGCTTTGTGAGCAGTGAAGCAGTGCTATGGTGTCTCTCTTTCTGCCTCTTTCCCTCCCTCTTTGCCTTACAACTTCAGTCTGAAAAATAAAAATAATAGTCCTCTGGGAGCAGTGGAATCATGCAGGCATGAAGTCCTGTTGGTAAAAAGAAAAAAAAAAAAAGCTCAAGTTCTGTTGTGCTAAGACCTCTAATTACCTTAGTTGTGCATACTGCTCACAGGCCCGCCAACACTCCTCCTCAATACATCACCCCACTGCATGCCTGCTCTAGGGAAACATAGTTTACACACCTCCAGAGAAATACTTACACAAGCGTGGTGATGAGAAACACCTCTAGCCTTATCATAGCTGTTTCTGGCTTCTCTCTAATTCTTGCACTAGAAATAATATAATTATTTAACTCTTTATCAGACCATGCAAAAGGAAAGCCCAATAGGATGTGTAGGGCACAAGCTTCTTTAGGTGATTTATTTTACTTATATATTTGTTTATTTACTCATCTATTTTTTTGCCACCAGGATTGTTGGGACTCAGTGCCTACACAATAAATCAACCCTAGTGGCCTTTTTTTTTTTTCTTTCATTTATTCTTTCTTTCTCTCTTTCTCCTTCTCTTCCTTTCTTCTTTTTTATTTGACAGGATAGAGAGAAATTGAGAGTGGAAAGGTAAACAGAAAGGAAGAGAGAAAGAGAGAGACCTGCAGCACTGCTTTACCATTTGTGAAGCCTCCTCCCTGCAGATGGAGACTGGCATCTTGAACCAGGGTCCTTGTACACGGTAATATGTGTGTTTAACCAGGTACAACACTGTCTGGGCTCCTAACCTAGGTGCTTTAATTGATGTCCAACTCTAGAGCCACTTAAAATTAATTTTTATTTACTCTATGAGTTTCTTTTATCTCTGCTCTTAGAAATCCAAGCATAGATGAAGCAGAAATGAGACCCAACTATATGTGTGTGTGTGTGTGTGTATATATATATATATATATATATATATATATATATATATATATATATATATATGGTTAAATTATCCAAATACCAATGTACATCCAAATGCCAAAATGTTCAACTTTGGAATTAGGAACAGGGTTTATTTGCATGATGGAAGGGAAGTAAAAATAGAGTGAAGGGAAGTATTTCGCCAGAGCTGACATCCATAAAGTAGAAATCAAAAAGCCAATGTTAGAAACCCAGCACTCTGATCCCAACCCTATACTCTGGAACAAAGACTTTTTGTCCTTACCCAGTGTCCTGAGACACTAACTTTGCTGCTGTTCTGACAGGGGAAGGAGGTGTGAGGGGCTGAAGGAAGATGTCACCTACAATTGTCAAAAGGATAAGGAGCTATACTTTGGGAAGAAACACCTTGACTTTGCTGAGGCATACACTTCACAGCAGGAAACCATGATTTCAGTGACAAAGCTTTGTTCAGTTGACATTATCTCTTAATTATCTGCATAAGAATGCATTTGTCAAGTTTCGTGAGATGGGACTGATAACAGTAAACCTGCTTTTCTGCACGATACTTTAATTCTGAAGGCAAGAGCAGCACAGCACACAAGGAAAGCACTGTAGGCAGCTGATATGGCTTGTTGCTGGCTGTGCACAGATTCCAGCCCCTTAAGCATAGCAGTCTTGTGATCCACTCAGCTGAACCAGGCTGCCAGGAAATACCTGGGCTCTGTAGCCACAAGGCTAACTGAGACCCTGGAATGGTAGACCCAGAGACCCCCCATCCTAGGAAGGCACCTTTCATTACCACCTCCAATTCATAGAACCCACCTGGCTCTTTTGGCCCCATTTCTCACCACAATCCCAAGATGCAGGGTAAACATGGAGTTTTTACTTTCAGGTAACTCCTGACCTAGTTAGAAACACTTCAAACCCCAGCCTTTCCTTCCTTATTCTTTTTGCCCAAGTGTGAGATGAACCTCGCTTCTTTTTAAACACCAAATGATTTTTCCTTTTGTGCCACTAAGACTGCCTTTTTGCAGTATATTCACCAGGACAAGGTCAAACAGTGACCCCAGTGGGGTATAGTTTGGGTGACTTGGACTTCTCTGTAAACCATAGCTCCTTTTAGAACCCCTGAAGACAACTTTTTAAACAAATATTTATTTATTTATTTAATCAAGGAAGAGAGAAAGAGGGAGAGAGAGCCTTACATATATGGTGTTGAGGTTCAAACTCAGGATCTCACACTTGCACTCTGCACACCTTATTGATGCCCCGCCTTCCAGATCACCAAGAACACGTCTTGATTCTTTTATTCTTCTGAGGATATTTAGAAGACATTATTCAAAGGACTGGACCATATATTATTTCAGGGTCTTCACTTCAGGAACATTGAGGCTCACATGCATACTTTAGGTCAGCAATTCCAACATTGCAGAGTTTCTGGGCTAGGGTACAGGTTCATATCCCCAATAGGACCTGCATCATGGGAACCTTGGGGCAGAACATTAGAGAACAGAGACACTTAAAGATTGACTGGGGGAAAAGAATTCACAGAAGTTGGCAAGGAAAACAGAGCATCTGTGCATGTCTGCCTATAGCTGCCCTTTTGTGGCTGACTCAAACATATCAAGCATCCTTGAGGTCAGAAACCAAACTGACTGTTGTAGTAAATTCTTTTCTTTTTTTTTAACAGAAGACAAATTTTATTCATAGCACTACATAGTTATTTATGTATGTGACAGGTATACATGGATCTGTTTACCAGAAAATCTAAACACAAATGAGCCCTTGCAATTTAAACCCACACTGCACAACTGTACTGTATATCAAAGAATTATTGACACCCCCTTTTGTGGTCCTGAAATTTCTTTATTTTTAAATTTTTTATTGGGGAATTAATGTTTTACATTCAACAGTAAATACAATAGTTTTCCTATTTATGTTCACCTCCCTTTACCCACACCCTTGAGAAGTTCACTCTCTTACTGACTCTAAGCTTATTCTTGTCCTTGTATTGGCCAAAGGCACAACAGCTAGCAGAATACCAGTAGAGATTTTAAAAATTGTTTATGCTTAGTGTCCTATGACTGTCACCAGGAAAGATGCCCAGGCTAGTTTGCTGGATGACCAGAAGTGCATGGCCCATCCTCTGTTGACAGTCTGCCAACACTCAGATGCATGGATGCGACTCTCCTAGACGATCAAGCCAGCTTTCCTGCTGATTGCAGCTGGTGCGTGAGCTCAGGGAGGATCAACCGAACAGCCCAGAGCAGAAGGACCACACTGAGTGGTTTGTTTTGCGTCTATAGACAATAACTGAGCACTGACCAAGATGAATTCAGACTAGGGACCCCAAGGGTGATGGTTAATTTTATGTGGTGACTTGACTGGTCCATGGGGGTGCCCAAGCATTATTTAAGTTCTCCGTGTGAGGGGTTCTTCTGGATGAGATAAATATTTGAACTGGTCAATCTAGTAAAACAGATTGTTCTCGCCAGTGAGGCTAGATTTCATTCATAAACTGAAGACTCAAATAGAACAGAAAAAAAGTGAGCAAGAGGGAACTTTGATTGTGTGACTATTGAACTGTGTATTGCTTTTCCTCTGCCCTTGGACTTGAATTTTCAAAGCAAGCCCATTCATCTCTCCTGGATTTTCCAACTACTGAGCTCAGGACTTTTCAGCTTTCATAATCATGTGATCCAATTCCTAATAATAAATCTCACTATCTCTTTCTAGGTAGATAAATAGACATAAAAGCAATAGATATATTTATTATATGTTATATTTATCCAATGATGAATTTATAAATTTATAATAGAAATGTGATAGAGAGACAGACAGACAGACAGATAGATAGATTGAGTTCTTAATGGCTTTATTTCTCTGGCTAACTTGACTTAATGCACCAAACTTCCTGAAAACTGGGGTTCTCTTCTCAGGTGCTGTTTTTCTGGCTCTCTTGGCATGATTGATTCTCCCCCACTCCCAACTCCACCCCCAGGAGCTGAGACAGACTGCAGGTGGGACTCAACCCTTCCAGGCTCCTTTGTTCTAATTGCAATCAGCAGTGACTTTCCACTCAGTGGTGCCACCCATTAGCTACTCTGTTCCTTCTCCTCCATCGAGGGAGTGTAAGGGCACCGTGGCAGTGCAGTCCCTCAGCTATGGAGGGAAGAAGAACTAGAGGAGGGAGGTTAAGTCTGATTTATGTGGCATAGGGACCATTCTTTTTCCTCTCTTTCTTCCTCTCGCAGAACTGAATCCAAAATAAATGAACAGATTCACCCATTCCTGAGTTTTAATGGAACTAATTATCTGATTGCAGAGTCCCAACTCTGTGACTGCTTCCATTCTGGCTGGCGTTAGATTGCATTACTATTTTCATTTGTTTTCATTATTATTAGCTTTTAGCAATGAAATGGAGTTAAAATTATTACAGTTTGTAACATGCTTTTTGTACTAATAATTCAAGTACTTTTGAGTAGGAGCTGAGAGCATTAATTTGTCAATCACTCCTGCTTTGTATCTAGTCCTACTTTAAATAGACTAAACAAAAGAAATGAACACTATATATTTCCCTAAGGAATAGAACTTGTAAACATTCAGATATGTTAGGCTTTCATGAAATTATAAACCGTAATTCCAAGGTATATTGCACAAATAATAGGGTATTTCAAAATCAGTGCAGCTGACACGCCAAAGCTTAAACTCAGGTTCAGATAATAACACAGGGCAGCCATCTGTGCTCCATCTCCTAACCTAGTCAGGAATCAAAGTGAAGGTGAATAAATACAAATGTGTTTGGAGGTTGGGCAGAAGAAACTCTTGAGTCAGGGACCTATGCATTAAGGGAAATGAGAGCCTTTTCTAGTTTCAACCGCCCACTCAATCAGAAGCGGCATTTTGAAAACAACAACAAAATGGGGATAGCCTGAACTACCACTAAGAAATGCCACATTAATTCTCCCAGGAGTGTTTACAACAAAGAGAAAAGGAAGCACGATTCAGAGCTAGAAATAAATGTGCTGTTGTAACCACATGTAGATGTGGAACAACCTCTCTACTAAATGTGATTATAAAGATCAGTTTGTATCCTTGGAATGCCTAGATTACAAAAGACTTTGAAAATAAAGAAATTCTGGTCCCGTTACCTTAAAATGCATAGAGCACTCAATCAGATTAGGACAATATTAGTCCTCTAAGACCTAGCTTAATGAATAAATAGAAAAAGATAACTAATAGTCAAACCAGAGTCTCTATTAACTAGGTCTTTTGGTAGCCCTGAAAATAGTTTATTCTCTTAACTAGATTAAGTTCTCTTTCTCTCTCTCTCTCTTTGAAAATTTGTGGATCTTTGTTTCTCAAAGCTTTTTCTTTTTTCCCCAGGGCAAAAGGAATCTATAATTCAGCTCCGTCGCTGATGTGCACAGTCCCGGATTGGATAAGCCATACAGAACAGTGGACCATGGGTGGATTTGTCCTGGTCCACTGAAATTGTCTGGGAAGAAAGTCAGAATAGTGTGACGGTGGATGAACCACTTCCAAGAAAGCACGGGAATTGATATGTTACTGGCGTTCCTTCTCACTGCTTATGACTGTGATTTGGATAATCTCAGATTTCTGACTAGAATTCATTTTGTCATTAGTAAGAGACCATGTTGCACCTGTTCACTAAAGCATTTTTTTTTTAAGTTTGGGTTTTCTTAGGCAGAAGAGACCTTGGAGATTGACCAGTTGGTTTATCTGTTGACTCTTCCAGTCCCCTCCATGTGCCCTGCACCCCCAACCCCCACCTCCCAGGCTGCTCAGAAAATAGCTTTTGACTGTGGCCTTTAACAATATGATAATTTATTTAAAACAGATACAGTCCTGAAAGTGACCCACTTAAAATTATTAAAGAGATACTGTGTTTATTTTTGCTGTCCATAAAACAGAAAATGGTTTATGAATATGCAAACCGATCTGATGTAATTAGCATGATTGGCTCCTACTGCACTCCGTTTTATGTGGTTAGAAGAGTAGATGCAGAAACTAATGAGGTCATGTTAATGTGCCTGTGAAGAGAGCTTCAGCTGTCAGAACGACGAAGGCGAATGTCTGGGAGAATCTTTTCTTTTTACAGAATCACTGAAAGTGGGCACGCACGGGGTGAGCTCCTGCCTGTGTGCTGAGATACTACCCAGTCTGGGAGCCACTTTGCCACCTGCATGAAAGGATTCACAATGAGAAAGAAAAATCTCTGTCCAGTTGGAGCTATGATTAATGTGGTATTTAATTATCTAGAAAGTCTTCAACAAGTGCTAATAGCTGAAACTCCTCCGGCAGTCGGCAGCACATGCCACATGGTCCCATTAGACATGCTAACACCCTGTCCCCTGGCCCTTCTTAATTAAAAGGAGAGGCAAAAATGTTAATTGTTCACCAACTACCTCTTGGGATTAATCTGCCCTGATCACTGGGCCCGGCTAACCTGTGAAAGCAGGTTTCTCATTGGGGCAGGATGCTGGCATACAAGGGCCCCCCTCTCCCCAGACAGCTGCCACCCCCCTGGGACACAAAGGCCCCTGTGAGGGGAGGGAAAGAGAAGACAGGAGGCAGGCAGGGACTGGGCAGGGAGGCTTTTTAATCAGAATGCTGGAAGGCATGTCGCAGAAAGCTTCTCCAATATTGAACAGGACACACAGGCCGCCACTGAGCTTTTTCCTCTGCATCTCTTCTAAAACATAAACATATGAACTTGAAAACCTTATTTTCAATTTCTGCCAGCTCCTTTATAGCTCTAAAAATACACCTTGCCTCCTTGTACCCCCTCCCTCCAGCATATGCGCTAGCTCGAGCACGCGCAGGCATGCACACATACACACACAGACACATACACATACACAGAAACACACACATACACATACAGACTTTGCAACAGAAACAAAGAACATCTTGAGAGCGCCAATGTTAAAAGGGGAGGGGACCAGTTGAAAGTGAAGAATAAGGTTTTGGTGCTAATGAAAGATTCAGCTGACTTCATTGTTAAGGGATCTTACTGGAAAGACATCGAATTGGCTCCTTGTGAAGAGGCTTGAACCCAAAATAAATCAAGTTAATGTTTTTCAACCCGTACCTGGCAGCAACCACAATCCCCACCTTTGACAAAGCAGCTAGCTCCTTTCTGATGGCCTCACTGGATCTAGTCCCTTAAAGAGAAATACTTTTCGAATATTTACTGTGTCCTTACAAAGTAAGAATCCTCATCCCCATTGTACAGATGAGGGAGCTGAAGCTTGGGGTAAATAACTTACCACAACCAAAGAGTTCCAGATCCAGATGTGCTGTGTTATCTTAGGATGTGGGACAAAAAGACAGAACAAGCATGAGGAGACAATGAAGAGAACATCCCATCCTGAAATGCCCCGAGGACGGTTTGTTCAAGGAAAAAAAATAGCACAGAACCAAAAATAGTTCTACAACCTTGAAATCTGGTTAAAATTTGACAGTGGGAAATGACAAGGTAGCTCATTCAGGGGTAAGGGGTTGTTAGCAGGAAAAAAAGAATTGGATCTTCTTCAACCTGACTTCTCAGTACTCTCAACCTTTGCATGCTATATCCTGGTCACATGGAATTCACTTGCTACTCCCCCAAACAGGTCACAAATCTTCTTCTCCCCAAACTTTGTCACCCCTGTGACTGGCAGTCCTTTATTCAGCAGTCTACTCTGTCTCTCTCTATATGGTAATCAGCCTCATTGCCCTTTTTCTATAAGATCACATTTTTACAGAGGCAAGCAGGTTGAACCTTCCATTTTACATTATTATCAGACTAGATTACAGCTTCTTGCTCATACTCCCAGCTTCTTAACTGTATTGACTGCACATTCTTTGAGAGAAAGGACATGGATGTGTGTCTGAAGCACCTGACTACTGACATTGGAAGACACTCCATAAACGTGTGTGGAGTATATACATAATAAAATGAATAGGGGCCAGGTGGTGGCACACATGGCTGAACACACATGTTACTCTAGTGTAAGCCCCCAGTCCCCACCTGCAGGGGGAAGGCTTCATGATTGGTGAGGCGATGCTGCAGGTATCTTTCTATCTCTCTTGATTTCTCTTCTTCATTATCCAATAGAAAATAAATAAAATAGGCTGCACTAGGTTCATCACACAAGTACAGAGCACAAGACCTGTACAGGATCCCAGTTTGAGTCCCTGGCTTCTTACCTGTGGGGGGTGGGGGTTTCACAAATGGTGAAACAAGTCTGCAGGTGTCTACCCTTCTCCCCTCTTCTCTATTTTTTCCATCCTCTCTCAATTTTTCTCTGTCCTATCCTATTTTTAAAAAAAAAAGAAAAAAAAAGGCTTCCAGGAACAGTGGATTCATGCCCCAGTGATAACCATGGAGACAAATAAATAATAAAAAGAAGTCCTCTTTTATATAAAGAATGTACAAAGGAACAAACACATATTTAAGAAGTGTGCTTTTGATAGAAACAGGCTGGGGGTATGTATTGACCTACCAAGGCCCATGTCCAGTGGAGAAGTAATTATAGAAGACAGACTTTCTACTTTCTGAACCCCATGAAAAATTTTGGTCCATACTCCCAAAGAGAGAGAAATGTTAGGGGGAATTGATCAGAGGGCTCTGAGTTCCAAATCCAGCAGGACCTGGAGACAGAAGAGGAAAAAGGGAGGGTATCCAAAAGTAGCAATCGTTGTAGGTGTGACTTAGAAAGGAAGGGAAGCCAGGACCATAGAAAAATGGGCAAAAATATATGTAAACACAGATAGATAGTTACAGAAATAGTAGTAAATCCATATCTGTAACCTTGAGAGAATTACTACGATTCCCAGTGGAGGGAATGGGGACACAGATATCTGGCAGTGGCAATGGTGTGGAGTTGTACTCCTGTTATCTCATAATTTTGTAAATCAACATTAAGTCACTAATAAAATTTTTAAAAAGAAGTGTGCTTTCCTTCCCTTTGGGTTATCAAGCAATCCAAGGAGTATAACTGAAACCATTTATTTCCTTTGCACATAGGAGCCCTGCACATGGCGGAGAATAGTCCCTATGCAGGAGAGCACATGGGGGACAGCAGAGATGGCTAAGGTCCTATCCCAACACCAGATTGCTAACCCACAAAGGTTCCCAGTGTCTCAGTTTTCATCCCGATTTCATAGCACCATGTACTCTCATAAATTTTTATCACAGTTGTAATTTTGCATTTAGTTGAGTGGCTTTTTTGTTATGAATAACTAGAAGCCACCACCTCTACTGGGTTAGGCTGTTCACAAGGACAGATTATTTTTTTCTTTCCTCTTTTCATCACCACTGTAGCCTGGTACCCAACACTGAGCAGAGATTCTGTAAGTATCCACTGACAGGCAGTCTTCCCATCTTCCTAGCCCTGCCTTTCTGTAATGCTGTCATAGTCCCACATTCAGAGTCACACCTGGGAGTGAAAGTGCTGAATCTCCAGAAGACCCAGGTTAAATTCAAATCTATGACCCAAGCAAGGGCACATTAATACAAGAGATACAAGAGCAAATGAAGGTGTGGCAGATTGGTCAACTATCATTTACCATGGCCAACAAGATGGATATGCTAGTGATGGTGAGGACAGCTGAGTCAGGAGGAGACTGAGTGGGAGGGTACAGATTTAGTTATAGACATCAGCAAGAATAGCAGAGAAAGCAGGGTATAAATTCCTAGGGTTGTCAAAATGCCAAAACACTGAGACCTAAAACAACAGTGTTTTTTTTTTTAGTTATAATAAAAGAGAAATCCCAGTATTTGTGAAGCTATAGATAGACCTAAAATAATTATACTAAGTGACATAAGTCAGAGAAAGACAAATACTGTATGATCTCATCTGTACATAGAATGTAAAACACATAGACAGAAAAGAAGCCAAAAACCCAAAATCACAGACACAAAATTCAAACGTATGTTTTTGTGTTTACCAGCGACAATGGTGAGGTGGGGAGAGGAAATTAGAGGAAGATGTTTAAAGGGTATAAACTTGGAGTGATAAGATAAATAAAAACTAAGAATTACTACCAGTCAATGCCCATGTTCAGCGGGGAAGCAATTAAAGAAGCCAGACTGTCGTATGCTTTACATTGGTTTGTTCTAGCCCTCCCCCGCCAAGAGAATTGGATCAGTCCAGTTAATTTCGCAGGCCCGCTTGGCCCCGCCCCAAGGGACCCCGGGAGAGGGTTCCTGAGTAAGAGAGTTCCAGAGTTCTAGAGTGAGAGAGTTCGAGGGTTCCTGAGTTCGAGAGTAAAAGAGAGAGAGTGCTTGCGCCGCCGCAAAGAGACAGCAGAGTTCTGTTTGGTGATTAGTTTGTCTTAGTTTATGAATCGTGGTTACTGAATAAAGAAATACAGCTGCCCTGCCCAGCCGTTGTCTCCGCGTCTCTGTTACCCGCCGTGAAGCTAGCCCGCCCAGCAAGAGCCTACGAAATTTTAACAACACCAGACCTTCCACCTTCTACAACCCACAGTGACCCTGGGTCCATGCTCCCAGAGGGATAGAGAATGGGAAAGCTATCAGGGGAGGGGATGGGATATGGAGATTGGGTGGTGGGAATTGTGTGGAGTTATACCCCTCCTAGCCTATGGTTTTGTTAATTTATCCTTTCTTAAATAAAAAATAATAAATAAATAGATAAAAGAATTATAATTAATAAAAAAGAAAAGAAAAGAAAAAGATCCTGCAGCTTGGGAGGTGCAGCAGTAGGCACAGGGTAGAAGCACTGGAGGAAAAAGCTCCAGCAGCAAAGCAAAGAACTCCAGGGGATGGGAAGACAGGAAGGGACTCAGTGTACCATAGGGGAGAAAGAAGTTGGTGGTTGAAGTGTGCTGACCGACACCTATCATGGGGAGATAAGAAATTGGACCCATGTGACCAGAACTGTAAACCATTATTTCTCCCAATAAAATGATGAGAATTAAAAAAAAACAACAACTAAGAATTACTAAGGGCAGAAAGTACAATATGATGACCCCAGTTAAGATTTTTTTCTTTTTTGATGTATAAGAAAGTTGACCAGAGATTAAATCCTAAATCCTCAATGCAAGGAGACTTTTTCATTTCTTCTTTTTTTAACGTGTTGCTGGGAGAGTGAACTCAGAGCTTTATGCATGTATGATAGTACTGAGCTAGTTTGCTGGTCCAGTTCTGATAATTTTGTGTGTGTGAGAGAGAGATGTGGGGGGAGAGGGAGAGGTAGAGAGTGTGTTAAGACAGAGAGAGGTGGTGGAGAGAGATATCACACTACTATTCCACCGTCCACGGAGCTTCTTTAGTGCTGTCCATTGTATTCTCATGTGGTGCTGGGGGTTAAATTCAGGACCTCATACATGGTAAGGCAGTTCACCTTACCATCTGAGCTATTTCCAAACTGAACACATTCTCTCACTCCATGTCTCTCTCTCTCCACACACACACACACACACACACACACACACACACACAGCTTCATTTTGTTTTAATGAGAGGGTGAGAGGGGTACAGAGAGAAAGATGGAGACCAGAGCACTGCTTAGCTCTGGGTTATGGTGGTACTGAGGATTGAACGTG
Source organism: Erinaceus europaeus (assembly GCF_950295315.1). Taxonomy (NCBI): domain Eukaryota; kingdom Metazoa; phylum Chordata; class Mammalia; order Eulipotyphla; family Erinaceidae; genus Erinaceus; species Erinaceus europaeus. The sequence continues at coordinate 68,450,829 of NC_080174.1, read as the reverse complement.
GGACCTCAGAGCCTCAGGCATGAAAATCTTTTGCATATCCATTATGCTGTCTCTCTAGCTCATTTATTTTATTTTAAAGTATTTTATTTATTTATTTCACAGAAACAGAGAGAAATCAAGACTTAAGGAGGAAATAAAGAGCCAGAGAGAAAGATATCTACAATACTCTTTTTAATCACTCATGAAACTTTCTCCCAGAAGCTGGAGACCAAGAGCTTGAAGCCAGGTCCTTGAACATTGCAAACATAAGCTTTACAGAGTATACCACTGGCCAGCCCTCTTTTTACTATATCTATATGGGAAGATGAATGTCAGCTAAATCTATTGAAATCTTTGCACAGTATGTATAAATCAAGCCACTATGTTACATACCCTAATTTATACAGTGAGGTCTGTCAATTATTTCTCAGTAAAACTAGAAGAAAGCCCAAGTACTCATTGTCATTTAGTTATGGAGGCCAGAAGTCTGAAATCAAGGTGTTGGCCAGGACTCTGCTCCCAATAAAACCTTTAGAGGGCCAGTCCTCCTCACCTCTTCCAGCTTCTGTAGGTCCACTAATCCTTTTCCATTTATTTTATTTTTTATTATTAGTTATTTACAAGATTATAAAATAATAAGGGTATAATTCAATACCACTTCTACCACCAGTGTTCTCCAGTGGTAACCCCCATAGTTCTCCTGACATCCCAGATATAGGTTGACTATATATATACTTTTTTAACTTCATTGGTTTCAGTTGTCTATATTTCACATGTGAGTAAAATCATACAGTAGTTGTCCATCACTTCCTTACTTACTTTACTAAACATAACCTCTGTTAGTTCCATTCTATTTTTTTTTCTATTGCCACCAGGGGTTGGGGCTCAGTGCCAGCACTATGAATCCACCACTCCCAGTGGCCATTTTTCTTTTCTTTCTAATTTTTATTAGATAGGAAAGAGAGAAATTGAGTGAGGATGAGGAGATAGGGGGAGAGAAAGATAAACACCAGCAGACCTGCTTCACTGTTCATGAAACGAATCCCCTGCATGTGGGGAGCTGGGGCTTGAACCTGGGTTCTTGAACTTTGTAATACTTGTGCTTAACCAGGTGTGCCACTGCCTAGCTCCGTGGTCCATTTATATTTTTTCAAGTATCTCTATTGGGGGAATTAATGGTTTATAGTAGACAGTAAAATACAATAGTTTGTACATGCTTAGCATTTCCCAGTTTTCCACATAACAATACAACCCCCACTAGGTCCTTTTTGTTCCACTCATTTTTATCCCAATGGACACAACATAATCCTTTTAACTGCTGAATAGCACTCCATTGAATGTATACCCCATGACTTCTTTTTTTGTATTTATAAGACCCAAATGGGTGATTTTTATTCCATTGTTAAAACCCTTCCCCCATACCTTATCTAAGTATTCCTCATTTTTTCAAATATTTAAAATTTTTAATCAGGAAAATGAAAAGGCAAACATAGCATGTAGGGCATTCAGGCAAAGATAAATGGTACCAACGGGACAACATCTTAGCCAGTTCAGTATGGCATGGATCGTCCTAGCTTGATCAGTTATTGCGTAGGTACTAGTTCAGTTTGAAATCCACTTTTTCCACAGTTCTGGAGTACATACCAAGTCAGTACTTTTAGACACTTGCTGCCTAAAATTTCTCCCCTACCTGATTATCAGGCAAAACTCTCCTTGTCTTTTATAACTCAGCTCCAATGTCAACTGCTTGCTTTGCATTTTCTTCCAGTGAGACGTCAGCTCATTGTTGTTACTATATTAAAGATACCCTGTTGTCACCAGTTGCCATGGCCTGTCTCCTCTGCCAGACCACGGCTTCTGGGACTCAACATCCGGGCCTCATTCATTTCTGTATCAACAGTAACCACCTCGATGTCTCACATGTGTAGACATTTCATAAATGCAACTGACCACAGTGCTGAAGAGGTATTGGAGAAGAAATCAGAACTATGAAAACCCATTAAGGTGATCTCATAATGGGACTGGCAAGAAGTGATTACTCTTGAGGTCCTGCTATGACAGTTCCAGGTAAAAAAGACTTTCACTCCCATGAAGGCTAGAAAGTCAGACTTCACAATCTAGCCTCTTATACCTGGAATATCTTTCTCATATGCCAGAGGTTATCAGTTCCAATTCTGGAAAAGAAGCACTAAGACACAGTCCTAAGCCTGAGGCTCAGTTGCAGAAATGTTGGGCCCTGGCACAAGCCAAAGCTGTCCAAAGCTCCCAGGTAAGTTGCCTCCTGCTAACTACAATCTGCCCTCTCAAAGTCTCACTAGAGCTCAAGAGAGACTATGCTATGTCACCTCACTGGGCCAAGAGAGATGCCTAGTGCCCAGGAAATAGTCCAGTTCAGCTTTCCACTGAGGGTTCTAGTTAGTGACCAATCTGCATTGTACCCCAGCCTCTTGCTAAGTATAGCCAAGGCCAAGCAAGTCTTTTACAGCAGATAAGATTCCTGCTATGTTATAACCACACTAGAGCTGGTTCCTACTACCTTCTTCCTCTCTTCTCACCTCTCACACCTTTAGGCTGGCCCAGCCACTCCTGTCTTTCAGTAAAGAATTCCCACCAAATACCATGGTTTTATCTTCCATAATAAAAGTCAGCTCTGCCACATTCAATATGTGGTGGGTCAGAGGTGGGAGACTGGCACTGCAGAGGCTGTTGTGGGAGCTATTTTGGCACAGTTCCTAGAGATCGCCAGGGAGTGGTTTATGCCATCTCACCAGGTTGAAGGACTTGAGTCTTTCTCTCTCTCTCTCTCTCTCTCTCTCTCTCTCACACACACACACACACACACACATACCACAGCACCACAGACGTGGTTACTAAAATGAGCAGAAGGAAACGGGAAGGAGGGAGTGAAGCTGTGGAGTATCTCCTCTTTTGTCTGCACTCATCTCATATGAACACAGTCACTCCTCCCACTGGGAAGACCTAGCCTAGGGAAGGCAGTCATGGAATAAAATCAAATGATTCATCCTGTGCTCACTCATTCTCATACTCTCCACCTTCCACCTTCCCACTCTTTCTTTATTCCTCTGATTCAACCACTCTCATATTATGCTACCACTAGCCTTAATCATGGACTCCTCATTTGCTCTGCAAAAATATTTTGCTATCTGTTGAAGGCAGGACTTTATCAAGAAGCGGGGACAGGGAGGAAGGGGGAGGCACAATGAGTCGTTTCATTCTGACAGTGTTATTAAATTTCCCCCTTGTCTCAACTGTTTTAAAATGGGAGAGGGGAGATAATTGAGACAATGTAAGGAGAGAGAGAGAGATGGAGAGATAATGCCCTATTTCCGTGTTCCCAAACATCAAGGGGGAATCTCCTTTTGCTATATATGTATATATCAAAACTATCATGAGCAGAGGATATATCCATCAGCAGACATGAACTAAGTATATGCTAGTCACTTCACACCCTCATATTTTCTTGTTTACAAAGCATAATCACATCTGTAACTTCTGGTCCTCACACAAGGCATATGTAATTACACCAACATTATTAATAAGTGAAGAGACTAGAATTAAAAGAAAGGGCTAGGTGAGAACCCAGCCCTTCTTACTCCCAATCCAGGGTTCTATCTCCTGAACCAGTAACAGAATATGAGTATTTAAGTCATCAAGTACAACCATTAATGCTCAGTTCATTCAACTAGACCTGCAATAATTCGTTCCGTGATCACTGCCCCTGAAGAAATCCAGAAAGGTTCCAGAGTATGATAGAAATGAGTTTTGTTCACAAGTAGAACCTGAACTGGAATTGGCAAATTGCACCAAAGTAAAAGACTCTGGGGGTGGGGGGTGGGGAGAAAACAGGTCCAAAAAGGATGAGGACCTAGTGGGGGTTGTATTGTTATATGGAAAACTGGGAATGTTATGCATGTACAAACTATTGTATTTACTGTCAAATGCAAAACATTAATTCCCCAATAAAGAAATTTTAAAAAATAGTGATCTCACCATTTTCAGACCATCTTGGATGGAGCTTGAAGAAATCATGTTAAGTGAAATAAGTCAGAAACAGAAGGATGAATATGGGATGATTTCACTTTCAGGCAGAAGTTGAAATACAAGATCAGAAGAGAAAACACAAGTAGAATCTGAACTGGAGTTGATGTATTGCACCAAAGTAAAAGACTTTGGTGTGGGTGTTGGGGAGGCTTCAGGTCCTGGAACATGATGGCAGAGGACCTAGTGGGGGTTGTATTGTTATGTGGAAAACTGAGAAATGGAAATGTTGTGTATGTACAAACTATTATATTTACTGTAGACTGTAAAACATTAATCCCCCAATAAAAAATAAAAAAGAAAGAGAGAAAAGAGAAAAAGAAATGAGTTTTGTGAAACAGTAGAGGAGGAGCGGGGGACAAATTGAAATTCCCCCCTTAGCATAGTTACAGGATTCAGATGGGACAGCATCTAAGTCCACAATCACTAAAGACCACACTTAGTCAATATTACATGCTTGAATTAGGAGTTCCTGTCTATGGTTATGGCATCCTGCAGCTGATCTCATTTTAATTAGGGCCCCCCCTTTGACACTTGAAGGAGTCATTGTGGAAACAATAAAATTCTTACTTTATGCAAAGGGTGTTCAACTTATGTGACTCATTCATCAAAATAGTCACACTAAAAAATGTAGTCACAGAGAAGAGAGGAACTGAAGACATCAAATAATATGTCCTCCTTCAATGATAAAATATATTTAGTTGATTTCAATGAAGTTGAGAATAATTTTTAAAAATGGGAAATAGTATAAAGATTATACAAAAAGACTGTCATGCCTGCAGCATCAAAAGGTCTCAGGTTCAGATCTCAGCACCACCATAACTCTGAGCTGAGTAGTGCTCTGGTAAAATAAATAAATAAATAAATAAATAAATTATCTAGAATATCTGAGAATATCTGTTACCTTTGTTACTGAAAATTTATGAAATAGCTATGCCTTTTAACATAATATTTTCCACTTTCTTCATCAAATATATTCAATATATATATTTGAATCCACTATTCCCAGAGGCAATGTTTTTCTTTTTCTTTTATTTGATAAGACAGAGAAAAACTGAGAAGGGAGGGGTGATAAACAGGGAGAGAAAAAGATAAACAACTGCAGACCTGCTTAACTGCCTGTGAAGCTTTGCACCTGCAGGTGGGGAGTTGGGATTCAAACCCAGGTCCTTGTGCACGGTAATGCGTACACTCAACTGGATGCATTACTGTCTGGGCCCCAGTGGCAGAATTCCAATATTCAGGAAGGTATCTCTTGTATCTTTAACCTACCTATTTCACAATTACTTATTGAATGTCTAGCCCACATCCTGAACTGGGTGTTGGTGACCTAATCAGATAGAGTACTTACCCTCAACCTATAGCAAAGTTGGGAATACAGACAATACATATCTAATACAAAGTGATATAATTTTCCATAGGGATCCATGAGATATTATGAGAGCCCCTAGGAGGGGCACACAGCCAACTTTAAATGAGCCAGAAAGTGGTTGAAGTAATTCTTCTCAGAGTGGCTGACTTCTAAGCGGGGACTCAGTATTAATTGAACTTGACAAAATACAGGAATGTGTTGGCAGTGAAGAGAGTAGTGAGGAAGTCAGATTCCAAACAGAAGAAACAGTTTAAGAAAAACACTGTGAAAGGATAAACCACCTAGGAACCCGAAAGCAGCTCAGAAGAGTTGCTAAGCCAACTGCAACAAGTGAAGGGTAGGGTTCTAAGAGAGATGAGGTTATTCATGTAGGAGAATTTTTGCATGAAGTCAGAGCCCAAAACAAACCAGGAAGTATCTTCTAGAATATATAAATAAGTTTAGATTCTGTTCCCATGTGCCCCTTAGAAAAAGACAGAAAGAGGGGGGTCGGGCGGTGGCGCAGTGGGTTAAGCGCATGTGGCGCAAAGCGCAGGGACCGGCGTAAGGATCCCGGTTCGAGCCCCCGGCTCCCCACCTGCAGGGGAGTCACTTCACAGGCGGTGAAGCAGGTCTGCAGGTGTCTATCTTTCTCTCCCCTTCTCTGTCTTCCCCTCCTCTCTCCATTTCTCTCTGTCCTATCCAACAACGAATTGCGTCAACAAGGGCGGGGAAAAAATGGCCTCCAGGAGCGGTGGATTCATGGTGCAGGCACGGAACCCAGCAATAACCCTGGAGGAGGAAAAAAAATGTAAAAAAAAAAAAAAAAAAAAAAAAAGAAAAAGACAGAAAGAAATATACAAATTCCCCAGAGCCCTGCCCCACTAGAGAAAGAGAGAGGCAGGCTGGGAGTATGGATCAACCTGTCAACGCCCATGTTCAGTGGGGAAGCAATTACAGAAGCCAGACCTTCCACCTTCTGCATCCACAATGACCCTGGGTTCATACTACCAGAGGGATAAAGAATAGGAAAGCTATCAGGGGAGGGGAGGGGATACGGAGTTCTGGTGGTGGGAATTGTGTGAAGTTGTACCCCTCTTATCCCTATGGTTTTGTCAGTGTTTCTTTTTTATAATTAAAAATTAAAAAGAAAAACACACAATGAGAATGAACCACACAATCTGAATGGTTTTTAATACAAAAATAGTTGTATTCTTTTAAGAGGTAGTGCTGAGAGCAGGACTATTTCTTCTGTCTCTTCTACCATTCTGCATTGGGCTGCCTTTCTAGAAAACTGACCCAAAAAACCACAACTTGTGTGGAGCCATAAAAATAAAACAAAACAAACAAAAACCACCAAAACACAAATAGCCAAAGCCATTTTGAGAGACAGAGAAGGAAGAAATGACCTCCATTTCTAAAAATGAAATGTTGGTAAAAAGCCTGAGGATTTGGACTGTGGAATCAAAGACACCCAGAGTTGAAATGCTGGTTCTGTAGATCATTGGCTTCCTAACTTTTAGAAATATTACCCAATATTCTTGTTTACCAATCAGTTTTCTCATCTGTAAGATCAGTAAAACCATACCCCCATGCCACTAGGATTGCTGCAAAGATAAATAAACTCATGAATGTAAAATTCTGATGACATTGCCTGGAATTTACATGTTCCACTCTTTGGGGAAAAAAAAAAAAAAGGTATGCTACATTGGACTGTGGGAACTAAATCTGGTCACAGGCCAGTAAAATTTGATTGAGAGGAAGCAGCAGCCTGATTTTTGAAATAGACTATGCTTAACTTAGCTTCTTAGCTCGAGTTCTAGAGAAGGAGAACATTCCTAGGAAAAAGTCACCAGAGACTGGGGAGAAGCACAGCATAATAAACAGGTAGTCTGGGTATTCCTTAGGAGATCCCAGTTGCAAAGATAAAGGTTGTGGGAGATACTGCCAGGGAGGAGCTCTAATGCTATAATGTAATTTGGCTTCTCAAACTCAAATCACAAGCAAGTACACTTGACTGGGAGGATATGGCAAGGAGTAGGGCACAGTGCATGCAATTGTCTCTATGGTTATTGTGACAGATTACTACAAATTTTTGTGGTTTAACACTGCAGAGACTTTTTTTTGTTTCCTCTCACGGTTCAGAGCTTGAAACCAAGATGTGGTAGACATTGTTCCCTGAAAAAGACTTTAGAAGGGAATTCTACCCTGCTTCTTTCACCTTCTGTAGCTCTAGACATGCCTTGGCTTGGGGCTGTAAAATTGCAATGTCTGTTTACTTCTCCACACGGCCCTCCTTCTTTCTTTTAGTGTGTGTCTCTCCTCCCTCTGTCTTGTATGATCACTGAATTTCAAGTCTACTTGGATGATAGAAGACAATCTGATTTCAACATCTTTAAACTCAACCACACCAGAAAAAGGTCCATTTTCCATTCACATTTACTATTCACATTTACTATTTCCAAATATTAGGACAGAGACATATACTCCTCCTCCTCCTCTTCTTCTCCTTCTGCTTCTCCTCCTTCTCCTTCTGCTTCTCCTTCTCCTTCTTCTTCATCATCATCATCTTCTTCTTCTTCATCATCTTCTTCTTCTTCTTTTGGTGGGGTGTGGGGGGAGGAACAATAGTGAATGTGAAGGGTGGGTCCCAATTCCTTTTGGTTTCTATTCAGTAATGACTGTTCAGCCCTGGATATGTAAAAATTGAAGAAAAAAAAAAAAAACCCTCATCCTATGGCTTTTGTCAGGGTTTCTTTTTTATAAATAAAATTTTTTTTTAAAAAAGGTGTACAAACAAAAACATTGGCGAGAGAATCTAGCTGTTTCTTTGCTCTTCTCAGGGCTTCCCTTTCCTCCCCACAGTATCTATTCCTTTGCCTTTCTTCTTGCTAGCAGCTAGCAGGGAAATTTTTGCAAGTAATGAGGTGTGGAGGTGTCCATTTCCTAAGGTGCTTAACTGTTCCACCTGAAACTTCATGGATACCCTAGCTCTGGGAAAAAGCACACCATTTCCAGAAGGCTCAGGAAGGTAGGTGACTCTCTCTACCAGTGCCATTCTTACCTAGAAGGGCAGACAAGGGTCTCATTATTTATGGGGATGAGAAAAATACATATGAGGAAATATTAATTTAAGCAAAAGGTTTATTCATTCTTTTTTATGTACAAATTATTCAATGTAATTGTTTTACAATGATTAATACTATTTCGGGGGTCTAACAAGTACCATTTACAATGCAAATCTCCAGACTGCAGAAAGGTAGCAGTTAATCAGGAAGGGCATGATGGCTGTTGAGATGGAATGAGGCTGAGGAGGAGTGAGAGAAAGTCACCCAGATTGCCTTTGAACACAGCACCCAAAAGCCAACAGGCCCACAGTGGCTTTGCCTCCCGCCACCAGCAGAGTCTTCAGAAAAGACTTCACCTCTGAGCAGTATGGCAGGGCATCCACACCTACCCTCCCTTCCTGAGGCTTCCCTTTTAAAAGAAACATGCCTTGACTCCTAAGCAGGAGAAAGGCACATGACTAGGTGGTGGGAAGATGGGAAATTGAAAAATAACAACATAGGGAAATGTGTCAAAAGTACCCATCTGTTCTAATCCATCCCATCATTAATAACCTCTCCTCCCCCTATTGAGAAAGGCAAAGCAGGAGGCCTCCCACTGTGCTGCATCCCCCCCACACCCCTCCTGGTGCCATCACAGTAGCTAGTGTGATCTAATGCTTTGCTGTCCTTTGGTTCCTTAAACGTGTGATTAGCACACACTTTGCACCGCACACCCAGCTCCAGTCCTTCTTAGCACTAGTCTGAGCTCTCAAAGCCCCAAAGTGTCCTTGTGAGATGGCTGCTCTCTCTAACTCACCCTCCCTGCACAGAATGGGTTCTAATGTAGGATGAAAAATCACCTCGTTTTGCCTGTGCTCAAAAGGCACAAAAAAACATCCCAGGGAAGCTGTCCTCTGTCATTCTGGGATATGATTCCTCCTTATAGCTTAACTCCCGGTTGTTTCCAATGTCCTGTGTTACAGATGTAGAAATTCAGTAAGTGTGAAATTTTCTAGAGAAAAGAAGAGGAAAACACTATAGTATGGCATATACATTGCTGAATCGCTAATTTGTTAGAACAACAATATCACAGAAACGTTGCAACCGGTTTCCTTAGTAACGTGCTAAAGTATACAGGAAAACATTTTGGGGTAATAAAATGTTCCTATTTGAATTTTGAATAAACTTTCACATGAGGTAAGGAAGTGATATTCTAAAAAAAATGACAGATTAAGGAATCATTTACTTATTCAGGCATTCCATGAAACTTTAAAGTATGAAAATATTATATTTACTGGAAATTTGATGGAACACTCATAAATTGTATTTGACTGCTGGTCAGTTACATTTTGAAAAGTCATTTGGAAATTTTTTTTAACCTGTTGACACTCAGCAATATATAGAAATAGCTCACCTGGGCATTCTGAAATGAAGAAGATCTATTCTTTATTTTAATACTTATTTATTTTTAAATGTCTATTTATTATTTTTAATTTGATAGGACAGAGAGAAATTGAGAGAGAAGGGGGGTAGAGAGGAAAAGAGAGAAAAAGACATCTACAGCACTGCTTACCACTTAGGTAATTTCCCCCTTCAGGTGGGTACTGGGGTGTTGTACCCAGGTCCTTGCAAATGGTATTTTCTTTCTTTTTTTATATTTATTTAATTTATTTATTCCCTTTTGTTGCCCTTGTTGTTTTATTGTTGTAGTTATTATTGTTGTTGTCGTTGTTGGATAGGACAGAGAGAAATGGAGAGAGGAGAGGAAGACAGAGAGGAGGAGAGAAAGATAGACACAGGCAGACCTGCTTCACCGCCTGTGAAGCGACTCCCCTGCAGGTGGGGAGCCGGGGTTCGAACCGGGATCCTTATGCCGGTCCTTGTGCTTTGCGCCACCTGCGCTTAACCTGCTGCGCTACAGCCCGACTCCCTCACATGGTATTTTAAACCAGCTGTACCACTGCCCAAACTCCCTGAGAAATTTTATTCTTAAGGGTCAAATAATTAAAAATAGATTGCCTTCCAAGTGTTAGAAATCAGTAGCCCAGCCTACTGAATTATATTTTTTTGAAAGCAAAGGTTTCAGACTTCATTGTACATCAGAAATCTCTGGAAGGCTTGTTAAAACTCAGATTGCCAGGCTCCACCAGAGTTTCTGATTCAGTAAGCTGGTGATGGATTCTGAGAATCTGCATGTCTGACAAGTGCCCAGGTGGTACTGATTCTGCTGGTTCAGGGACATGCTCTGAAAAACATGCTCTAGGGGAAGCCAGAAATGATTGCCTTGCCCCTGAATACCTGACAATAAAATGATTTTCATATCACTTTAAGACAATATGAATATTTTACAATAATGCCATAGTCAGAGTTTCTGTCTTCTCAAATGTTATTTATAAAAATCTTGAGAAGATACTTGGGATGATTTCAATGCTCTTGAATTTATTGATGCTGTCTTTGTGGCCTAACATGCGGTCTATCCTTGAGTATGTGTTATGTGGATTTCATTACTCGGGTGAGACCTTTCCTTTCATAGTATACTCTAATTTCATCTCAGGTGGTTCACTTTCTAACAAAGTCCCATAACCTAGATATACACCAGTTTCTGTGAGAGAGAGCTTATGTTCACACGTATCCATAAACTACTGCAAAATATATACCTGAAAGCAGAAGTACACTAGAGTTGGCAGTGAGTACCTCCCTAACACTTCCTCTCCACTATTCCAAGCTTTGGGTCCATGAGTGCTCAACTATTTGTTTGGCTTCGTATGTTAACTCTCTTTTCAATCACCAGGTTCCAGATGCCACCAGGATGCTGGCCAGGCTTCCCTGGACTGAAGACCCCACCAATGTGTCCTGGATCTCAGCTTCCCCAGAGACACACCCTACTAGGGAAAGAGAGAGGCAGACTGGGAGTATGGACCGACCAGTCAACGCCCATGTTCAGTGGGGAAGCAATTACAGAAGCCAGACCTTCTACCTTCTGCAACCCTCAATGACCCTGGGTCCATGCTCCCAGAGGGATAGAGATTGGGAAAGCTATCAGGGGAGGGGGTGGGTTATGGAGATTGGGTGGTGGGAATTGTGTGGAGTTGTATCCCTCCTACCTTATGGTTTTGTTCATTAATCCTTTCTTTAAAATAATAATAATAATAATAAAAATTAATTAAAAAAAAATCTTAGAGTTGGATCCATTCTCCCTAAGAGATGGATACAGATGCTTCATAGTTTCAACAATAATAATCAGGAAATGGGGTTCATGTCTGGAACCAGGCCAACATTACATGGCATGCATCTGGGCCCCCAATTTGAATCACCTTAGATACCAGTGGATAGCAAGCATCTAGACACAGAGGAGGGACTCTAGAAAGGCTGGCAGATGTGCTCCCATTCTTGAGTTCCAGTTTCAGTCAGTGAGTACCTTGGATTTGTTATGGAGTTGACTAAATGAATTCACAAAGTCACTGATGACAGGGAAGTGCTTAACTCGCATCCCTTGCCCTTTACCTCCGATATGATAATCCAGGTCTCCAGATAGACAGTCAGTTTATAAAATGGAAAGTGCCCTGGGCCAGAGTCAGGACATCTAGCTTTTGGTCCTGAATCTGCTCTCCCTTGCCACTGACCTTGGTATCTCCTAGGTCTCCAAGAGGGTCAGACCAATGTTCTCTGAGAATACTTTCCAGTTCTAGCAATGCAGGAATCCACCTCGATCTTAGGCTGCTTCTTTGTTTGGTTTGTTTGTTTTTCCCCCTCTTTCTGTAGCAAATCAATTTCAGTTTGAGGTAAAGGAAATCCCCAAATTACTGTTTTGTATCTTGTGGGGGATCGTTTCCCACAGCTAATTTCTCAACTGCAATTTCTTTCTTCCAGAAGCTTGCTGTGTCCACATTTCAATTAATTGCCTATTGGCACACACCCGACTCCAAATATTTGTGCAGTTCCTGAGAAAGCCTCATTCAGCTAAGTACCTGATCGCGTCAACCTGCTCTCTGGTTCCAACATCTCAGAATATCCAAGCGAGGAAATATGCAAATGCCAAAGTCACCCAGAGAGAATTCATCAGGGGAGGCAGTCACTGGAGGCAGGGAGAGAGGTTCAGATGAAAGATATTATCGCTCGCTGGCGATGAGGGAAATTAGGGTGGGGGAAGGGAAGAATAGAGAATCTGAAGATTGGAAACACACCTTTATAGCTCGGGAAGCTGTTTGTTGAGAGAAGGACTGAGCAGATCAACTAAGTCACAAATGTAGCATGGAGGCACAGTAAGGAGGCAGAGTTTATTTTAGGATTTGGCAGAACAGGAGATATTATTACAGATGACCCCAAGTTTCTGTGCCAATAAATTCAGCACTCCTACTTGCTGACAGACTCTCACTATTTGAATCACTGTATTCTGTGTTTTATAACATTACAAAAATGGTTAGGCATGTGCTCAGTAACAAAAGTGGTATGTATTATTATGTAAACACAGGAGCTCAAAGGCATGAGAGAGAGAGAGAGAGAGAGAGAGAGGGGAAGATAGAGAGAAAGAGAGAGAGAAAGTATATATGCCAATGCTGGTTTGTCTCTGTGTAGCGTGATCCTTATGAGGGAAAGTTTATACCCAACTTTATATTTTTCTTCATGTTCTGAGTTTTCTGCAAATGATTAAGGAGATCTCTTAAGATGAAAAAAGGAAAATATTTTAAACTTCTTTTAACTAAAACAATGACCTACTTTGAAAGTAAGTCATTATCTTCACGTTCTCCCAGGATCATGAAAGTCTACCTGACAGGACTGTCCATTAAGACTTCAACATAGTTTAGTTGTTGCCTTGGTGACTTTCATCCTAGAAAGCTACCCAGTGGCCACGGACCATGTTCCACTCATCCTTGCACCTTGTGAGCTTAGTACTGATCTAATCATGGGACGGGCATCAAATATGTATGGAAATATACCTTATATGGCAGAGCCAACAGATCTCAGGGGAAATGGAACACAGGGCAACTTTGACAGAACAGAGGTGATTTAGAAAGACTCGAAGCAAGGAAAACTCCAGGAAATATGCACTACAGAGTCCCAGTGGAAAAAATACAACATGAGGGTCTTAAATACCAGCCTAGAGAAGGAAGCAGAGTCAAAATGGAGTGGGGCATAGGACTCTCAAGGATTAAAGCCCTCACCGCATGCTTTTATCACTCATTGCTCTGTCCTATGGCTTAACTAGTTCAACAGTTTTGGAGAATGTTCTGTTAAATTCTGGTTCCAAATTTACTCCATCTGTGGAAACACCAAATGAAAAAATGGTAGATGAAGGAAAACAAGCAAATTTTCTTCAGAGTTGTCTGGGTCTGCCCCAACAGGACTGATGACATGGTGTCAAGTGCTAGAGAAATCTCCAGGGAAATGTCAGTAGCTTTAACATTTGAGCGGGAGCCCACAGGAAGGCTCGGCAATAGAAGGAAGACACAGAAAGTACAGCCAAGGAAATCGAAAGCACAGAGTCGTGAAAGGACTTTGATAAAACATAGTGACATGATACTGTCAAGTTCATTGCCACCACACATGTGCCCCATGGAAATAACTTACATCAAATAAATTAGGAGCAAAAAAACTTCCTTGATTTCCTCTTTTGGGAGAAGCTGCTTATACATATAAATATACCTGTTCATTTAACAAATATTTATTAAGTGCCTACCATGTGTTAGGAGCTGGAAATCAGAAATGACTACAGCCACACTTTCTGCTCTCGTGGAGGATATGAGCTGGAAGGAACAATTACTATTGAGTTCAACAGCTATAGTTTATACGAAAGAGATCATAGCCCACAACAGGGACACCTTGTGACCAACAGTCTCCGGCAAGTGCTCGTTCACCATTTTACTATACCAGGTTTTACAGTTCATGGCTTCTCAGGGATTTCTCTGCTACCTGCACTGTTTCTATCCTGCTCTATTGACAAAGTTCTATTTACTCTCTCAGGCTTATTAAAATGTCACCTAGTCTCAATGAAGCTCTTTCTGGGATCTCTGTTGCCCTCTTGACTTCTTTATAGCATTTATTATAGTTTTCCTAGAATTTTAATGAGAATACATATGCCCTCTCCACTTGATACTGAGTCCCACCCCCCAGGGCCAAGATGGCCTCTCATTCAGCTCTATACCTAGCACAACTTGGGGAAATAACATTTATGGGATTGCCACCTCAGCCCAGACACTGTGCGTACTTTATACACCCTGTCACATTTCATCAACAGACTCTGCAAGGTAGCCATGAGTTTACTTACATAAAAACAAAGAAAAAGAGGCTGAAAGAGATTGAATAAGTTGCCTCAAGTTACAAAGGCAAGTGGAGAATTTGGGATCCAGCTAGCTCTAGAAATCTAGAAAATCCATGCCATACCTCGTTATATACTGAAGCTCTGGAAACTCTACAAAGTTGAAGGTGATGTCTGTCCTGTCTGCAGCACCAAGGGCAGTATTTAGTGACCACACAGAATGAAGCTGAGTCAGCTTGGAAGGAGCCTCACAAGACAAGCAGGCCGATGGTCATCATTGCTGGACAGAGGGAAGAGTATATACTCAGGTACCACTTATACAGATCTGTCATTATAACGACCATATAATGTTTGAGGGCAGAAATCAAAATGAACACCTAAGAACCTTACAACAAAAAGCAACATGGACAAAATGATCCCAAGTGACAACGGCAGACCTCATAAAGTATGAAGCAGAACCATACAAGATGAGCAAGAAATCCAAGTAGAGACTGGAAGAATGGGGATGTGACCAAGATGCAGGGGATGGAGAAGACAGGATGCTGAGATTCCAGAAACAATGAAGATAGGGATTCCCTGAAGTCACAGCACAGGGTAAAACAGGGCTGCTAAGAGGGTTTCGACCAATGTAGCCCTCCATTTCACTTCCTATTTCTCCAACCAAATCCCTTAGGGAACAGCGTTTCCTACCAGGTCACAGTCAGCTCTATTAATCTCCATGTTCAGATTCCAATTCTCAGAAGTGCTGAAGATCTGGGAAGGCTGTTGATCCACATTTTCATCTCTTTCATTTAACTTCAGCAAACAAATGACACATGAAGAACAGTCTTCAAGAGATTTGGAGGAAAATAGATATTTCCAATTCTTCTTCTTCTTCTTCTTCTTCTTCTTCTTCTTCTTATTTTTATTATTATTATTATTACCATCTGGTAGTTACAAAAAGAAAAAACTACCTTCCCATATACCTATTTTCTTTGCTTGCATGCTAAGACCCAGATAATGCATTCAACCTGTCTGTGTATTGCTTTCTAAGAAGACCAGAACTAAATTCAGTGCTAATGTCTCACCCCAGATCATAAGTCCCTTCCAGGCAAGAAGAGGAGTGTGCATCTCTTTTTGCTTTTGCAAGGCCCAGCATAGTGTTAGCAAAGGTTTTCAATGAAGATTTGTGGAAACTGAATATTCAAACACAGAGGCCCCACCTCCACCCCAAGACTTCCAACCTCCCTTTGGGTTTAAAAAAAAAAAACTGTCCCATGATATATGTGTTTTTATTGTAGCCTACCCCAAATCCCCTTTTTTAAGCAGGTAGAGAATAAATGAATAAATAAATGAGTAACGGACTCCCTCCTGCCTGGAGGTACTTGTGTAGGGATTTGTCAGCCCTGCTTCCAGAAAATCTACGCATACAGATACTGAACTAGGAAAGAGCAGTTTGGGAGCTCAGCAGGTTTTTTTTTTTTTAATTTAAACCTAGATAAGCCTGAGTGCCTCAAGTAAATTCCCCTTTGATTGGTATGTTTCATCAGTTGAACTCTAATTGGTGCAAACAGGTAATTTGGAGATTACAAGATTTATTCTTCTATAACAGTGATTACTGATTGCTAATGATAGTGCTGATTTTTAGGTGTTTAAAACCTTGACAGTCACAATACTCATGTGATTTACTACAGTGTCTTAGAGACAGCCTTCTACAGATCCCTGAGGACAGAGGCTGTGTCCTCCACCATCCCTACCCAGTGCCCCATGGGCATGTATGTATGAATAAACCCTTATTAATATTAATAAAAATATCCACAGACTATAAGGCATTCACCCAGAATACTGAGTCACTAGATCATCTTGTAATCCCACAGACTTCAACATGTAGACCTTTTCTAACTAATGCCTACTTCAGTGAGGTATGAGTACTATTAGCACTAGAAATAATTGGCCTTAGAGGCACATCATAAAAGGACCAAGTCATAAACTCTCTTCCCTGACATTTGGAGAGACTCTGGTTTGGAAGCACTCAGAGGGTCTGGTACTACTAAGTAGTTGCCTTCCTGCTACCCCAGGGAAAGTTGCTAAACAAGAAGGCTCTGGCCCGATGCCAGCTCAGGAGCTGGGCACCGCCTTTGGGCGCTCTCCCTTGTTATCCCCCGTTAGCAGGCTGGGCGCCAACATGTCAAAACACCAGTGTGTGAAATGAATGGAAAGTGGCAGTGCCCAGACAGGAAAGATGCCTCCACCCAGGGATCCATGCTTGCAGGGTGTGGGCAACCAGTCCTACCAGGATTAAGCTTGGCACACAAGAACACTTGCCAATAAGGAGAGTAGGAGTGGTTAGTTCAGGCCAAGTAATTCAGAAATGTGTATCAGTTATTAGTGATACAGGTATTGTGCCCAGAATAAAATAGCAATCCCCCCAACCTCAGTACCTAGCTAATTTCCCTTTCTGTTAAGACTAAGTAACAGAATATGCCACTACCCATGTCCTGCTTTTAAGCCTGTTTATTTTCTATGTATGCTGTGCTGCACTTACATACAACTTCTTATCAGGCAGCTTGATGCTACTTCTTCCTGGTTCTCCCTTCCCTTTTCCTTCCATCCAGAGCAATGCCACTCTTGCCTGAGCTCTCATAAACCTCTGCAAACACTCTACAGTGATGTTCAAATTCTCTGAGCAGTACTAGTTATCTGGTCACAAATGTCCTCACTAGATTGTAAACTCAAATTCTCTGACCACACTCAGCACAATTCCTTGAGTGTAACTGGTGTCCTGTAAGATATTTTGACTCAATTGGAAGCTTTCCTTTTAAGTAGAATAATATGACCATAGTGCAGATATGGACCATTGAACAAGCCTATTCAACCTCATCATTTCAGGGGTGAAGTAAAGGTTTGGAAACTTCATGTGGACTCTAGAGAGGCCAAAGGACTGCTCAATAATAGCATAAAGCAAAATATGTTTGATTAGAGGGGTTTGGTTGAAGATTCTATATAACCAGTTACAAGTAAAAAAGAAATAAAAATACTCCTAAAATTTTACCTCCACCCACCCATATCACCAAAAGGAACAGATCTTGTGTTTAGACTCAGTATTTATGTTGACCCAGGTTTCCTGGCTGTTTATAATACAATCATAGCCACTGCTTTTTGTATCCATATCCAGGACCACAGTAGGAGTCCAGTGATGCATAGCACTTTACAATACTTAAAGTACTCGCAAATATACTGGTTGATCCTTGTAATGAATTGAAATGAAGTTGGTACTTCTATGTTTTTGGCTTGTTAATTTTTATAGTGTGTGTGTGTGTGTGTGTGTGTGTGTGTGTGTGTGTGTATGTTTTACCATAGACCTAGTCAAGGGCAGAGGTAGATAGCATAGCCTTTATGCAAAGAGACTCATTCCTGAGGCTCCAAAGTCCCAGATTCCATCCCCCTCACCACCATAAACCAGAGATGAGCAGTGCTCTGGTAAAAGGAGGAGGAGGAGGAGATGAAGAAGGAGGAGGAAGAGAAGAGAGGGAGGAAGAGAAGGAGAAGGAGAAGGAGGAAGAGGAGGAGGAGGAGGAGGAGAAGGAGACGGAGACGGAGATGAACCTGTCAGAGACCTGCTCAACTCTAGGTAATAGTGGTGTGGAGTATAGAACTTGGGAACTTGGAGCCTCAGACTTGAGAGTCTCTTTGTATAACCATTATGCTATTCCCCCCACCCCCACCCAAGTACTTCTATGTTTCTTAAAAGGTAACTTTGGTGAAATGACTTGCTCAAAATCACACAATTGTCTAGTAGTATATAGAAGAGTTACATCTTAAACCCAACACATTTTCCCCACACACAGGTTATCACTGGGACTTGGTGCCTGCACAGCAAATCCAGCAGCCATTCCTGCCCCCACTTAAGTTATGATAGAGAAATAAGATAAGAAGGGGGAAAGGGGGAGTCAGGCGGTAGCACAGCAGATTAAGTGCAGGTAGTGCAAAGTGCAAGGACAGGCATAAGGATCCCTGTTCAAGCCCCTGGCTCTCCACCTGTAGGGGAGTCACTTCATAAGTGGTGAGGCAGGTCTGCAGGTGTCTATCTTTCTCTCCCCCCCTGTCTTCTCCTCCTCTCTCCATCTCTCTCTGTCCTATCCAACAACAACAACATCAATAACAACAATAATAACTACAACAATAAAACAACAAAGGCAATGAAAGAGAATAAATAAATTTTAGAAAAAAGGGGGAAATAAAGGGAGAGAGAAAGAGACACCTGCAGCCTGCTTCACTTGCTTATGTAGTTCCCTCTACCCCTGCAAGTGGGGACCAGGGCCTTGGACCCAAGTCCTCGTACATTAAGCATTTTGCCAGTTGTGTCACTGGCTAGCCCCAAACCCAGGACTTGTATTTCAAGTCCAATATCTGTATTCTTTATCCCAAAGCTGCTCCTATAAGCTTTAGTGAATGGGAAGAGTTAGCTTCTGGACCTATGTGATTTTAAGTTAAGTTTTACCAAGTTGATACAAGAAGTATCATAATTTGTACTCTAAAAGTAGGCCAGTCTAGTTGTCAACAAAATGAGTGGCTCTCAGTACTTTGAGACACTGGTGAAATCCTGAAGCTCTGACAACAGCTCTACTCCGTGGTTATTCCTTGGAGTTGTCCTGACCAGGATCAAATAAGCATTTGACAATATGCCCACCCCCGCCAGTTTCTCACTTAAGAAAAGCCCTGGCCCTAATGTTGCATGTTGACTCGATCTTGCCACACTTGATCATTACATAATACTAAAATGAGTCTCTGTCTCTGTCTCTCTCTCTTTCTCCCTTTCTCTCCCTCTCTCTCCCTAAACCTTGAAGATAGCAAAAATGCTTTCTGGAGGATATGAAGGCAAGATCAATCAAGACCACAAAAATCATTATTCTTGACAAGTTTCTTAGGTCATTGTTTCCTTTCATTATTAAAATTTGAAATCATATCACACACACACACACTCTATTCCCCACACAGGAAAGCTTTGATATGATCAGTAATATGATTTTGAGCAATCCCCATTCACACGCACACCCAGAGTCTTACTTAAATATGACATGAATCATCATTTTGCATTTATTATAAATAATTTTCATGATCCCAAGGGACATGAGTTCTGGTAGCCTCAAAGGTGTAAAGCCTGGGTGTTTTTTTAAAGAGTGAGAACCCAGTAGAACTTCCCAGAGGAGCAAGTGGGCACTGGCCTGGTGAACTTGTCCTCAGAATTTGTCACTGTGTGGCCTTGGCTAGTTGTGAGCTCAGCTGCCGGGAGCCTGTGCCAGTCTAAGCTATACTGGTGGCTTGGAAGATTGAGGAGGGCAGTGGGCCAGATGACTCCATGGATCCATGCCACCCCTACTGTGACTGCTCCTTTCTGTGACATCATAGTGGGAGTGGGTAGGCCTCTGGAGCTTATTTCAATAGAAGGGCAGACTCTACAGTGTTCTAACCCTCCTGGCCTCCTCCCCTTGAACACCCACCCATAGGCCAGGGTGAGGGAGGAGACACCCACCCAGCTACTGTTTCCCCAGAGAAAGCAGGCAAGGGGCCAGCAGCCCACAAGGACACCTTGAGGTGTGTGGTGTGTCTCTCCTGCATTGGAAAGGAACAGCCCTAGTGAGGACATGCCTTGGCAGACAAGAGGAGGCATTCAGATCACAGATGCGCTATCTCCTACAGCATCAAAAGACACCGGCAGGCACAGGTCCCAAACTCCAGACTCCACTAACAAACAAGCCAACCCCTCCAGGCCATGGCAGACCTTCCCAACGCTCAGTGAGATCACAAACTAAATCTGCCAGTGGAATTATCCAGAAGGCCAGCTTGAGGAGGGTAGGACCCCAAGTGGAGATATCAGGCTCTATACCCCTTTACATCAGAGCATTTCCCCTAAGACTTTGAGAAAAATATGGCTCATGAAGGCAACTGGAGACCCTCCTGTTCCATCCCCTAAACAGATCTTCCCAAAGAATTATAATCTAGGTGGCCAGGCACATCCAGTTGAAAGCACATATTACTATGCACAAGGACCCAGGTTCCCACCTTTAGAGGGGAAGCTTAACAAGTAGTGAAGCAATTCTGCATGTTTCTCTCTCACACCCTTCCCTGTCGAGTTCTCTCAGCTCTATCAAAAAGAAAGGAAAACAAACAGAGGAATTAAGGGGCAGGGTGGTGGCACATCTAGCTGAGCTTACATATTCTCATGAGCAAGGACCTCAGTTCAAGCCACCAGTCCCCACCTGCATAAGCAGGAAAGCAGTGCTGCAAAGTGTCTTTTTTTTTTCCTCTCTCTCCTTTCTTAATTTCTCTGTTGTTATTCTATAAGCAAATAAACAAATAACATGTTTTTAAAATAATTATAATCTATAGAAATATCACTCAACCATATAGTTTACACACCATTCTCTTCCCCATTCTTCAGTGGTTTAACCCCAGCAAGAAGTTTCTGTAGCCTAAGTGTTGCAGAATTGGCAAGAAAAAAAAGTCACCATATTCACTTTCCAGAGCTGCCACAACCAATTGTCACACATAGTGACCTAAAACAACATACAATATTCTCTCAAGTCTCGAGGCTAGAAGCCCAAAGGAATCAGTAGGTATATTGTAGGTATATTCTCTCTCTCTCTCTCTCTCTCTCTCCTCCCTCTCCCTCTCCCTCTCCCTCTCCCTCTCCTCCCTCTCCCTCTCCCTCTCCCTCTCCTCCCTCTCCCTCTCCCTCTCCCTCTCCCTCTCCCTCTCCTCCCTCTCCCTCTCCCTCTCCCTCTCCCTCTCCCTCTCCCTCTCCCTCTCCTCCCTCTCCCTCTCCCTCTCCCTCTCCCTCTCCCTCTCCCTCTCCCTCTCCCTCTCCCTCTCCCTCTCCCTCTCCTCCCTCTCCCTCTCCCTCTCCCTCTCCCTCTCCCTCTCCCTCTCCTCCCTCTCCCTCTCCCTCTCCCTCTCCCTCTCCCTCTCCTCCCTCTCCCTCTCCCTCTCCCTCTCCCTCTCCCTCTCCCTCTCCCTCTCCCTCTCCTCCCTCTCCCTCTCCCTCTCCCTCTCCCTCTCCCTCTCCCTCTCCTCCCTCTCCCTCTCCCTCTCCCTCTCCCTCTCCCTCTCCTCCCTCTCCCTCTCCCTCTCCCTCTCCCTCTCCCTCTCCTCCCTCTCCCTCTCCCTCTCCCTCTCTCCCTCTCCCTCTCCCTCTCCCTCTCCTCCCTCTCCCTCTCCCTCTCCCTCTCCCTCTCCCTCTCCCTCTCCCTCTCCCTCTCCCTCTCCCTCTCCTTCCTCTCCCTCTCCCTCTCCCTCTCCCTCTCCCTCTCCCTCTCCCTCTCCCTCTCCTCCCTCTCCCTCTCCCTCTCCCTCTCCCTCTCCCTCTCCTCCCTCTCCCTCTCCCTCTCCCTCTCCCTCTCCCTCTCCTCCCTCTCCCTCTCCCTCTCCTCCCTCTCCCTCTCCCTCTGTCTTCTTCTCTCTCTTTCTCTCCCCTAAGGAATAAGCTCTCCTTGGCTGCCCTTAGTTTCTGGTCATTGTTGTCATTTCTTGGCATTCTTTTCCTTATCACTGCATGATTCCAATCTCTGACTTTGCTGTCACTTGGCCTTTATTCCTGGGCGTGTTCACATGGCCTTCTTATAAAGACATCTGTCATTAGATTTAGGGCCTGCCCTAATCCAATATGACCTCATTTTAACTTAAAATTCAATCTGTAAAGACCCTGTCTCCAAATGAGATCAAGGTGAACATGAATTTTGGAGTGACACAATTCAGCCCATTACAATAGGCTCCCAGCTGGAGTAGCCTGGACTAAATGCTGCTTGCTGTGCTGCCTACACCAAGCACAGACCTTCCAGAATCTTACAAGACAGAGCAGCAGCTGCAGAGTATAACTGATGCAAAGCAATATGGTGATTCCCCATGCAACCAAGTCCATCCCTAGTGGGCAGACCCCTATATTGCCTCTGGAAGAGCACCACTAATGAAAACCTTTTTAATACTAGTCCTCTCATTTGATATTCCCAGTGAAGGAAAGCAAATAATGTTATCCTCAAAGCAGAAGAAACTGGAATTCAAAAATAAAATCATTTACCAGTTAAAAGGAAAGTCAAAGGCCAGGGAAATAGTGTAGAAGTAATACAACAGACTTTCATGCCTGAGGCCCCAGAGGTTGCAGGTTCAGTCCTCAGCACCAGCATATGGCAGAACTGAGCAGTGCTCTGGTCTCTTTTTTTTCTATTGCTTTCTTATGAAAATAGTTTTTTTTTAAAAAAGAGAAAACTAGGAAAGAAAACTCTTAAAAAATCAACTTGGCATTAGGATCTGAGCCTCCTTGTGTTTGCATTGGCCTGTGTTTACAAAGGTTTGGAGAGAACACACCACTGAACAGCAAAGTGTTGGGATCAGGGAGATAGAACTGTGGTTTGTGCAGCAGATACTCATGCTGAGTCCCAGGTTCAATTCCTGACACCACCATAAACCAGAGCTGAGGAGTTCTGTGGTAAAAATAATAATAATTAAAAAATAAATCAATCACTATGAGACTGATACTACAAATGCCCATACTATTAAATACTCAGCACTATGTTCATTCAGATTCTAGACCCTGAAGAGATGACTGTTAATAAGATGTAGACTCTGTTCTTAAGGACTTCCTAATAATTCTCGTTGCAGAGGAAAATAAAAACCTAAGAAGCCCACAAAGTAGAAAGTTCTTCATATTATGACTGAAAAATGAAGTGGTGGTGGTGTGTGTGTTTGTGGGGGGTTGTTAAAGCAGCCCCATCCCCTAGGAAAAAGAGGAACTAGGAAAAGCTTCAAGGAATAGGATGCATCTTAGGCAAGGCTTGAAAAATAAAAGCTGTTCCTAGATTTAAAAAAAAAATGTATTTACTAAAATTTTTCGACTTCTGAACCCACTCCCCACTTGCAGGGAGGATATCTCACAAACAATGAAACAAATCTTCAAGTGTCTTTCTCTCTTCCTCTCTACCTGCCCCCTCCCTCTCTCAATTTCTCTTTGTCCTATCCACTAAAATATAAAAAGGAAAAAATAGCCGCCAGGAGTGGTAGGTTTGTAGTGCCAGCACTGAGCCTTAGTGATAACCCAGGTAGCAGAAGAGTAATATATTAAAATAGTATACAGACAATTGAAAAATAGTGACAGGAACCCTATTAAACTACGTTATCAATGTTAAATGATGATATTATGGGTACATAAAAATGTTTCCGCTCATTTGTTATTGTCTCCTTTTTTTTTAAAATTAGGTCTTTAAGGTAAGCAAAGGGTATCAATGTCTACCATTTACTGTGCTATAATTAAGCACATAAAAATTATATAAGTGGCTCCAGTTTAACTTTCTAGCCTTATTCTTAACCTTGACTTCACTGTCCCATTTCCATATTAGCTATCAAGCTCAGGTAAAAATCACTAAAGCCATGGGCCCCAAGGAACCTAAAACAGACTTCCTATCTTCTTGCTGCCCTAAAATCTCTAGTCTCACCTGCTCTGTCCCTACTTTCTGGTTCCAATTTATTAAACATTGTGACCTGCCTCACAATTTACTGCATTTGAGATGCAAATTTGCAGATGCTTCTATAATCTTATCCTGAACTCCATGGGCAGATGACTGTACCAGTGTGCCCTGGGACCTCATCTCTCTAGAACCCTACCATCTAGGAAAAGATAGAAACAGGCTGGAGCTATGGATCAACCTACCAATGCCAATGTCCAGCAGAGAAGCCAAACCTCCTACCTTCTATACCCCCAAAATAATCTTGTCCCGTACTCCCAAAAAGGGAGAAATATTATGGGAAGATGACTAGAGGTCTCTGAAACCCAATTCCATCAGGGCACAGAGAGAGAAGAGGGGGAAAAAAAAAGACATTCAGAAGTAGTAATAATAAGTATAGCTGTGACTTAAAATGGAAGAGAAGGCAGAACTGTAGAAAAAATGGGGAAAATATGTAGCAATAATAGTCAACCCATATCTGTGACCTTGGGAGAATCACAGCAGTTTCCAATGGAGGGGATGTAGACACAGAACTCTGGTGGTAGGAGTGGTGTGGAATTGTACCCTTGTTATTTTCTATTTTGTGAATCACTAATAAAAAAAATAGATGGAACTGGAGGTGATTATGCTTAGATAAATAAGTAAAGAGATGAAAGACAACTACCAGATGGTTTCATTCATATGTGGAATATAGAGATCTGATTTACATGAACTTGCCAAAAAAAAATATAAACAAAACAGAAACAAGCAAATTATTTATAAGACTTGTGAGACTATGGTAGTTATCTTTGGGAGGTGGGAGGATGGGAATATGGAATTTCAGTGGTAGGTGTGGAATTATACATTGTAATCTTATAATCTTGTAACAAACTATAATAACAAATAAAAATTATTAAAAACAAAAAATTATATGTGTGTGCATACAATTGCTTTCACATAAACATAAATGATTTTTTAAAAGGATTTTAAAAGACAGATATGATGAAATGCTAGAAATTAGTGAATTCACATAATATATGGAAGTAAACTGTCATTACAATTTGCCTACACATGGAACTTTTTTTTAATTAGTTATTGACAAGATTTTGTGCTAAGAAAGGTACAATTCCACACAATTACCACCACCAGAGTTCCATATGCCATCCCCTCCATTAGAAACTTCCCTACGCTTTATCCTTCTGGGAGCATGGACCAAATCTCTATGGGGTACAGAAAGTGGGAATTCTGGTTTCTTTAATTGATTCTCCTCTGGCCACGGGCACTGACAAGTCAATCTATATCCCTATCCTGTTTCTGTCTTTCCCTAGTGGGATGAAGACCCCAAATATCATCTGCTATATTCTTACCTTTAGGTTCCTGCTTACTAAATAATTTTTTCTGCTTTATATTTTAATGTTTTTCAGCCACCAAACTGCAGATGCTATCATGATGCCAACCTGACTTCTCTGGGCAGATGACCTCACATTTGAACTTTTTTAATTGATTGCTAAAAACAAACAAATAAAAACAGAGCCTAGTTAAGATGGGAATAAGTCATTTGAGAAACAAATAAAATTTTATCTCTATGAGTACCTGGTCCAAATGTGGCCCTTTCATCATCCAAGTCCTAACATCACTCTCCATGCTCCCTCCTGCAGGATAAGTACTCTGTTTTTTCTGGAAGTACACTTGATATATCGAGTACATTTTTCCAAGTGTGAAGATTCAAGTTCAAGCCCCTGGTCCCTAGCTTGTGGGAGCTCCACCAGGGAAGAGTGCTGCAGATATCTTTCTTTCTTTCCCTCTCCCTCTCCCTCTCTTTTGCTATCTATTTTTGTTTTTATCAGAAAAAAAGGGGGGGAGGGATGGCAACTGGGGACAGTGGAGTCATTGTGCTGATTATGAGTCCCAGTGATAACCCTGGTGACAATACAAGAAAAGAAAAGGAAATTGGGCTGAAAAAGACTAGACTGAGATTTGACTAAATATCCTTGCTACCATCAAGAAAGGGAAGAAAGGTTGATTGAGTACATGGGCAGCAGTTACTGGGGAAAACACAAGTATCTCACCTAAAAAGAAAGTTTAGAGTTCTACCTGTCATCTAAGAAGAAGAGGAGGCTCAGTGATGAGCATGAAGAACTTCTGAGCAGAAATCCAGAAGCCTGGCCAGCCTGTGTGAGTGCTAGGTGATTATGGCTGGTAAGTTGAAAATTGGTACAAAGAACTGACATGGGAAAGATTAAAAAAGACCAGATCACAGCTGAAGTTACCAGCCATGCTAAGGAGCTCAAAACCCCTTTGAGAGGCAACTGGGAGTCACAGAAGGTGCCAACAGGAGATTGCCTGAGACTTCCCATGTCTGGAGGGTGACAGCAGTGTGGAGAGTGGGTTGGAGCAAATTGAGAATTGTATGTGAAATGTGTAGCAAATCATTTATCACATATTATACTAAAAGACCACAGAGGATTTATTTGTTTTGATAAATGATAGTAGGCTCATAGTTATGCTTACAGTCACAACACCTCCATTCACTTGTACTCTGACCCTTTTATTATGTACCAGGTATTCATATACCTAACAAGAAGTTCACCCACTCTGTTAACATCATTCTCCCCACATGACACAACCAAGAAAAGATTGCAAACCACTGGATTAGATGAGTGAAAAAACACCAAGTATGATCAGCTGCAACCATGTAAAACTCCAGGAAATAAGTGATAAGGATTTAATAAAAATGGTCTTCAAATCTGTAATCATTGAATACTGTTCAGACAATATGCAACACACACAAAAAATTGCTCTGCTTGAACCACGCCTGTGAGGCAACAAATCTTGCCTTTTCAATTCCCCTGTTTGTTTCAATTTCTGAAGTTCCTAAAACTAGATGAGTAAAACAATTTGGAAACCACTGGCCTTAACTAAAGGGGAGAAGGCAACAATGAGTCTCTGGAGAAGAAAAGAGATGTACAGAAAGTTAAAAATCAACATATCCATAAGGATGCCAAAAAGGGCAGGTTGCATAGCTGCTAGGGGGTATATATGGCAGAGAGGGCTCAAGAGTTCCACCTATAGAGAAACATTGAGCACTTGCCAGTAATTGGTAGTTACAGGTTCCAGAGGCAGGGCTATGGAGTAGCAGCAGCTGTGTTTCTCTCCTCTCCTCTCCTCTCCTCTCCTCTCCTCTCCTCTCCTCTCCTCTCCTCTCCTCTCTTCTCTCCTCTCCCCTAGTTGATATTCTCAACTAGGAATATCAAAGGAGACCCACCTGGGACCACAAAAAGACAGGACTAGACCTACTTTGGGAACCCAGAAAATCACTGGTGAGTACAAACACATGTGGCTCATGGACAGAGATGAGCCTAAGGAGAGATTCCTGGGGCTAAAGCATGTTTTTACTCTTAAGCTGCTGGTGACAGTCTGGTAGTTTACAGGTTGAGGCACCACCTCCAGCCTGTTTTACTAACAAAAAGACTCCTGATTTATCACTTAGTCAGGAGTGAGTGATTAAGCTGAAAAGCCTACTTATAGTTAAAAAGCCCTCAGGCTCCCATAATCTACAGGGAAGAAAAAGAACAAAAGAGGCTTTAACAGCCACTGTGTTCCAACTCAGGGATTGAGAAAATATTGAAACACCTGTTAATTTCCACAACTGTAAACCCCTAAGTACCTTACTTAGACACAGGTCAATCCAGGCAAAAGTGATCAGTAATTTGAAAAGTACTGAGAGAGGGACCTCATAACATATTATATAGAATGGTTAAGCCAAGAAGAAACATTGGTGAAATGAAACAGGGCAAAATTTTAGCTGAAAGCCCCCCAAATGTTGAAGCACAGAACAATGAGGTCAACATCCAAATGTTAGTTAAGGAATTAGTCACAGGAGTGAGGAAAGAGTTTGCAAGTAAAATCATCAGAAATGAGGAAGCAACAAATGAGACTCTGAAAGAAAACACTAATTATCTCAAGGCAGCTAGAGGATTGAAAGCTGAAATAGCTGAGCTAAGAGCACAACTAGCTGAGCAAGCTAAAACAGTGTCAGAACAAAGTAAAAAATAGATTAACTACAGAAAACAGCAGAGGGGAGAGAGAATAGAATAAATGAGGTAGAAAACAGAATTAGCAAGATGGAGGACCAATTAGAGGAAACCAAGAAAGCAGTAAGAGATCTCAAAAAGAGATTAAGAGATACTGAAAACAACAACAGAGATATATGGAATGACTTCAAAAGAAATAATATACATATTATTGGTTTACCAGAGAAAGAAAGAGAGGGAGGTGAAGAAACAATTCTACAGGACATAATAGCTGAGAACTTCTCTAATTTAGACAATATAAAAGACATAAAGGTTCAAGAAGCTCAGAGGGTCCCAAACAGAATTAACCCAGACTTAAAGGCACCAAGACACATCATATTTAGAATGAACAGGAATAAGGATAAAGAAAGGATCCTGAAGGCTGCAAGAGAAAAACAAAGAGTCACCTACAGAGGAAAATCCATAAGGTTAGTATCAGATTTCTCTAGACAAACACTAAAGGCCAGAAGGGAATGGCAAGATATCTATCAAGTGCTTAATAAGAAAGGCTTTCAACCAAGACTACTATATCCTGTTAGACTGTCATTCAGACTAGATAGAGGCATAAAAACCTTCTCAGACAAGGTAGTTACAAAAATTCAGGAATGGAGTGGAGAAGCCTGAAAAAAAAAAAGGAACAACATACAATAAAGAAAAAAAAAATTCTAAAAGGGGCCAGATGCTGGTGAACCTGACTAAACATACACATTACAGTGTGTAAGGACCTCAATTCAAGCTCCTAGTCCCCACCTAAAGGGAGAAAGCTTCATGAGTGATGAAGCAGGGCTGCAGGTGTCTCTCTCCCTTTCTATCTCCTCCCTCCATCTCAGTTTCTGTCTCTATCCAATCATAAATAAATTAAAATACTTATTAAAAAAAGAAAAACAGTATCTTGGCTAATATCAACATTTAATTTTAGTAATCAAAGAGGCTGGAAGATAAGCAAGTTCTTAATGTTTTAGGAGCATAGAAACAGAAAGAGAGAAAAGAGAAAATTGCCACATAGTCTCTATGTTCCCAAAGTACTAAGATTATATTCCCAATCTAAGAACTGTCACAGGAATAGTATGACGAGAACTGAAAACCTATTTCATTTCAACTGAATTCAGGGATAAGGATTTTCTCATTCATAAATATATCCCATGCTTAAAGAGGCCCTGGAATGTAAGTGCTTTATAAATATTTGCTGAATGAGTAAGTTAATTAATGGATCTTTAAAACTATTTGGGGAAAGCATTACAATAGCTTGAAGAGCTAAGCAGAGCTATTGAAAGGATCAGGGTAAATTTGAGGACCATCTGGAAGGTTCCCCAGGGGAAGAAACATATCAGAGTGCATTGGCTCCCAGAAAACTCAACAGCCTTGTCAAGTCCTACACAGGAAAAGATGCAAGGAAGAGAAGTAGAAACAAAAGGAAGCCATCCCAAGAGGGTCTCATGGCCCAGGAGCACCGGTAGACAAAATTATATGGAATGGAGCCAAAGATGTGAGAGGAAATGGGAATTATTAGATGTGCTTAAGAAAACTTAAAGTAATAAAAATAGACATTCTGGATTCAGGTTCTCACTGCATTACTGAAATGATATTTGAGAAGTGAGGCAGTCAGTCCTGAAGGAATAATGCCAAATTAGTTGCATAGCTGACATTCCCCCTAGAAATTAGGCTTTCACTCTATGTCTCCACCCTGGAAACAAAGTCTTAGTTCCAGCACCATTTGAGCTAGAGTCTGGAACCATGAAAGGTAAAGTTCCTTAAAGGGACCTATGTCTGGGGTTTATTGATCTTGACAGCACCCCTAATGCTCTCAACAGAAAATGCACCTCCTACTGAGAAAGACTATTTGCTCCTTAAAAAGGAAGTCATCATTTTATCTTTTATAGTAAGGTAATTCTCAAGGTGCAATTAGCTTGATAACTCCTCTGCATAATTCAAAAAGCAAGAGTTAAGACTCTCTTAGCACTCTGATTTCCATAATTAAATACAAGGTTGACCAAGAATGCAGCTAAGCCATCTTTCTGTCCCAAGTCTACAACCTATATAGGGACTAGAATGGAGAACAAGTAAGAGATCTTTTCTTTGGCCACATGTCTTCAGAGACCGCTGGGCATGGTGTGCTAAAAGTTGTTCTTTCCAACACAACTTCCAAATGGTCTCAGCATGAGTCGGAGCACTCTGATCACACATTTTCTTGGCTTCTTTTCAGTGCTTTATCGCTTCACATGGTTTTAAAAAGTGTTTTTCCACCCATTGGATGGGTAAGACCAATCTCAGATGGAGATGAGAACTCACAAAGAAAACTGACCTCAAAGATCATGAAGAATGGAAGGGTACAGAACTCTAAAGAGAAAAACAAAAAAGAAAATTGGAGTTCAGATAGCAAGGTTTTACATGTGGCTAGTTTGGGAATAATTAATATTTTTATTTTCTCCTTTTGGATTATTTGTGTGTTCTGTGTTCTCTTCAAGAAGCTTATTTTTTAATTAAAATGTTATTGATTTATCACTGATAAGAAGCTATTATTTCAAATTGTGAAAATACAGTAAGACTTTTAAAAATATGTATTTTATTTTACTGAAAGAGAGATATAGAGAGTGAGATTTGATCACAGCTCAGCTCTGGCTTAAGGTGGTACTAGTGATTGAACCCAGAACCTTGAAGCCTTAGATATGAAAAATATTTTGCATAACTATTTTACTGTCTCCCAGCCTTACAATAAAATTTATTTTTAATGACCAAAAGATCAAATTAACAAGATTTAAATATTCTTAGGTAGGGTTCCTTATACGATTTTTTTTTACTATGGAAAAATTCATATAACAAATTTTACAATTTTTTAAGTCTACAATTTAGTGATATTAAGTACTTTCATAACAGTGTGCAACCATTACCACCAATCATTCCCAGAAAAATATTACTTATCTTAAGAGACAATAATTTCCTTTTCTCCCCTCCTCTCAGCTCCAGGTAAATTCTATTGCTTTTTTCAATGAATTCACCCGTTCTAATTCTTTATCTAGGTAGAATCATATTTGTTCTTTGGGGACTGATTTATTTCACTTAGCATAATGTTTTTGATGTTAATCCATGTTGTGGCATGGCATCATTTTTTTTTTTTTTAGCTAAATCATTTCCAGTACATGTTCATATCACATGCACCATTTTGTGGGTGGATGCTAGGTTATTTCAGCCTTTGAGCTATTCTGAGTAGTGCCGCTTTAGTATTGGTGTGTGCATATATGTTCGAGTCCTTCCAGTTCTTTGGAAGTACCTAGAAGTAGGATTGCCAAATCATAAGGTAACTCCATGATCAACTTTACAAGGAATCACTGTTTTATTTACTATAGTACCTGCACCATTTTACACTTGTACCAGCAATGCACTATTTTCCAATATTTCCACATGCTTCTCAACACTAAGGTTCCTTTTTAAAAAAATATTGTAGCTATCCTATGAGGTATTAAATAAAATTTCACTGTGATTTTGATTCGCATTTCCCTAGTGATTAACGATAGTTAACTTTTTGCTGGGCACTTATTGATTACATGCATATCTTGCTTGAAGAAGTGTCTATTCAAGTTCTTTGTCCATTTTGAATCAGATTTAATTGGGGGGGAGTGTTGTAGAGTATTTGTTCTTTATATATTCTGGAAGTCAATCCTTTAATAGCTGTATGATTTGTAAATATTTTCTCCCATTCTATGAGTCATCTTTTCACTCTCTTGACTATATCTTTTGATTCACAAACATTTTAATTCTATAAAGTCCACTTTATCTAGCTTTCCTTTTTAAAAATATTTATTTATTCCTTTTTGTTGCCCTTGTTGTTTTATTGTTGCTGTTATTGATGATGTCATTATTAGATATGACAGAGAGAAATGGAGAGAGGAGGAGAAGACAGAGGGGGGAGAGAAAGATAGACACCTGCAGACCTGTTTCACCACCTGTGAAGCGACTCTTTTGCAGGTGGGGAGCCTGGGCTTGAACCAGGATCCTTAAGCTAGTCCTTGCACTTGGCGCCACATATGCTTAACCCACTGTGCTACCACCTAACTCCCTATCTAGCTTTTCTTTTGTTACTGTGCCTTTAGTACTATACCCAAGCAGTAATGGCCAAATTCAGTGTTGTGGTACTTTTCTCTATATTTTCTTCAAAAAGTTCTATTGCCATAGTCCTGAAATTTAGATTTCTAACCCATCTTGAGCTAATTTTGTCTATGATATAGGGAACATTGTTGTTGTTGTTATTTTGCAAATATCCAGCTTTCCAAGGATCACTTATTGAAAAGATTTTTCTTTCCCCACTGGATGGTCTTGGCACCCAACTGAAAGTTTTACTTGCTCTTTATATTGCTAAAAATAATTGGTTTAGCTGCACTCTGCTGCTAATAGTGAGAATAAAATAGCAACATCTATTCGTAGCAGTAATATAATTCTATATTTATACATAGTGCTTTATGGGGTGAAGCAGTTGTTTTGTATAAATAAGACAATTCATTGGTTTAGGGGTTAGGCTGTCTGAACTAGCTGTATGTCTTACTAGCTCTATAACCTTAGGCAAATCACTTAACCTTTCTAGGCCATAGATTCATCTGCGCAATGGGGGTAATACTCACTTCATAGGAGTGTTATGAGGATTAGGGGAGGTAGTTCATATAAAGCACTTGACACCTTTCCCCACACATAGTAACTACATGGTTGATACGCTGTAGTTGTTGCAACTGTTAGTGTCACCCTTAACGTCCCATCACAGAGTGTTTTGTGTCCATTATTTCTTACGATTCTTACCTTAGCTCAACAAGATAAACAGGATAGTAATCTCGTTAGAGAGATAAGTAAAGTTACACTCAGAATTTTTTTTATTGTATTTTACTGGATGGATGCCACACAGCCGTGAAGTGGTAGAACAAAGTGTTTTTATCCACCTCTCCATAAAATGAATGGTATCAGAAACAAAGCAACTTCACACAGAGATCTGGCCCCTGGGCAAATGTTTCTTTTACTGAGAAACATGTCTGTCTTTGCTCATCTTAAAATCAAGAGTGTTTACTGTTCTCTACCTTAAGCAAATTGGGAGACAAGATGGTGGGAGAATAGTCATGGGCTAGGGGGAAATGGGGGTGGGCAGATTTTGAAATCAGGGCAAATACTAGAAACCACCACAGTCTGCTAGGGCATTTCTATAGTAATTATGAAAACCTGGAATGGAAAATAGCAAATTCATGCTCACCACCTTCTGGCCAGATAGACCAGAGTCAAGTGTGGTTGGTGTTTGCCTTCCAGAGTCAGGCAGTTTGTTCTATCACTCCAGCCCTCAGAAAGGAGACTGTTCTTCAACTGCATTTTAGTGATGGCTACGAAAAGTGGGGGTCGGGCGGTAGCGCAGCAGGTTGAGCGCACGTGGTGCAAAGCGCAAGGGTTGGAGCAAGGATCCCGGTTCGAGCCCCGGCTCCCCACCTGCAGGGAAGTCGCTTCACAGGCAGTGAAGCAGATCTGCACGTGTCTATCTTTCTCTCCCCCTCTCTGTCTTCCCCTTCTGTCTCCATTTCTCTCTGTCCTATCGACATCAACAATAACAAATAATAACCACAACGAGGCTACAACAACAAGGGCAACAAAAGGGGAAAAAAATGGCCTCCAGGAGCAGTGGATTCATGGTGCAGGCACTGAGCTCCAGCAAAAAAGATTAAATAAATAAAATAAAAAAAAGAAAGATAATTAGCTACCTACCATGGACACAATGTGTTAGATGTGTCCTTATAAAGACAGAAAGTGTCTCTCTTTCTCTCTCCCTCTCTGTCTTCTCCTCCTCTCTCCATTTCTCTCTGTCCTGTCCAATAATGACGACATCAACAACAACAATAAAACAAGGCCAACAAAAGGGAAAATAAATAATAAAAAAAAAAATTAAAGACAGAAATCTCTGAGCAGTTTCTTAATAGGAGAAGACAGGAAATAAAAGAGAATTGCAACTTAAGGCAGTCTGTATTAAGAGTGTCTTGTGAAGCTTCTATAACATTTCTCCTATCAAAAAAAAAAAAAAAAAGCAAAACCCCAAAGTTCACCCAAAGCACTGTATCACAGGTTACTGTTAATCAAAAACCTGCCTGGTGGATTTAGTCCCTGAACTGAGTCCTTGATATGCAAAGTCTCTTTCATATCTTCAGGCATTAAAGGGAAACACAGTTTTCCTGATGTAATAATGGGATTGACGGTGAGGTTATAAATTTATTTGGATTTACGATCTGGCTCTCCCCCTTACCTCCATCTGTGCCAGACCATCCAGCGACGCTCCTGATTAATCATCCACAGAAAAAGTACATTACAGCAAGGTGCATGTTCTCACTCAAATGCTTTCAACAAGACTCTGGGCTGTTAATGTAGAGGCTTTCAGGAAAGGAGTTTCTCTGAGGGCATCAAATATTTGGCCTTTCCTGTACCTCACTGTTATCTCAACTGGAAAAGAAAGAAACACCAGGAGGATCAGGAAGAACAGAAAAGTTATGCAAGCTTGGCAGTCAGTCTAAGTCTCAGCATGAGACTGGGCAGTCACAGCTGTCAGCATAATCACCTAGACTAGTGAGTGACTCTGGGGATAGGATGTCTTCTTAGCTGCCCCGAGAGTGTTTAACCTGCCATGGGAGGCATCCTGCTGTGGTGAGAAGAGGCAGGCTTTGGAGAAAGGTAAGTTCAAACTCTACTTCTGCACTTAGAGTCTGTGTGACCCGAGTAAGTTCTTCCAGATTTTAGATTCCTTTGCTATTGAAGACAAGGATCCATCTCAAATGACTCTAGCAGTCCCCCCTCATGGTATTCACATCGTCATAAGCCCCTTCCCCTTGAGGATACATTGTACCTACTGACACACAGAGCAGAGCAAATGTAATGGGATGCCACTTCCAAGATTAGGCTGTAAGAGATGGTGTCTTCTGTCTTGTTTTCACTTCCTTGCTGCCTGCTCCCCCAGCCTGGGACCTGCCCTAGGGAGTTGTCCAAATGGTAAGCAGTAGAGTGTATTCTGTCCAGCAACCCTACAACTGAGCTTGAAAGTAGATCCTCCCCCAAACCTATCTTCAATATGACTGCAGTCTAACCAACACACTGAATGCAGCTTGGAGAGCTCCGAATCAGAGAGCCCAACCCAGCCAGCTGCAACATGCAGATCCCCAATTCACAGAAACTATGAGATAGCAAGTAGCTATTGCATTAAACTACAATGTTGTGGGGCAGGGGGAGGGTGGACGGAGGGGTTGGGCATATGGCAATGGATAATGAACACTGTGGTATTAAGAATTTAACAAGCAACCAAGCATAGTAGCCAGTACATAAGCAATAGCTATTATTGTCAGTGTGACACAGACTAATTGCTCTCCTAGCCATTTGTAGAAAACATGGTGGCATGAGGACTAAGGGGTGGAGGGAGGCAAGGAGATGGCATTTTCCAGAAAATCATGAGCTAAGCAGAAACTAAAAAGAGAAAAATGGCCAAATGTCAACTATTTTGTGACATGTGATCATCTGCCTTCTTCATAGTCCCAAAATATTTCACTTGTGCCATGATTATAGCACCAGCCTAGCTGTGTGTGTGTGTGTGTGTGTGTGTGTGTGTGTGTGTGCGCGCACACACACACACTTTTCTCCCTTTTCCTGTCCTCAAAGATAGGGGTCTTGTCTTCATTTTTCTACTGCTGCCACCATGTCAAATATCACATTTTATATATAAGGATCTCTTATAATTGTTCTTCCTCCTATTTTTTTTTTCTTATGAGATGGTTTTTTCTTCTCATCCTCTTCCTATCCAAATCCTCTGGAGTCTTCAAAGTCTTGTTCACATAATGTTCTTCTCTACAGTTTTCCTGACTTCCAAGTCCCTATCTTTCTATTTTTTTTCCTTCTATTCATTCTCTTTATAAATCTTTTTTGTTTTCTTGCTTTATTAGTGATTTCATTTCGATTTACAAAATTATGAAATAACAGGGGTATAATTCCTCACCATTCCCACCACCAGAATACTGTGTCCCCGTTACCTCTACTAGAAACTTGCAGCAGTTCTCCCAGAGTCATAAATATGGGTTGACTATTATTTCTGTAACTATGTTTTTATATATTTGCCTATTTTTCCTATGGTTCTCCCTTCTCTTCCTTTCTTCTTTATTTTTTCCTCAATATTTTATTTATTTCTAATGAAAGAGAGATAAAAAGAGAGAGAGAGATAAACACAAAGAGCTCCCAGAGCTCAGCTATGGCTTATAGAGATGCTAGGGATTAAACCTGGGAATTTGGAGTTTCTGGCACCTAAGTCTTTTGCATAACCATTATGCTGCTTCCCAATCCCCTTCTCTTCCTTTCTAAGTCACACTTACACCTATGTCTACTTTTCAATGTCTTTTTTCTTTCTTTCTTTCTTTCTTTCTTTCTTTCTTTCTTTCTTTCTTTGTCTCTCTTAGCATCTTGATGGAATTAAGAGTTCAGAGTCCTCTGATCACCTTCCCCTAACATTTCTCCCCCTCTGGGGGTATGAATCAAAATTTTTTGAGGGTGCAGAAGGTGGGGGTTCTGGCTTCTTTTCTGGACATGGACATTGTCAGGTTGATCCATACTCCCAGTCTGTTTCTATCTTTCCCTAGAGGGGTAGAGCTCTGAAGAGCTGAGGTTCCAGGACACACTGGTGAGGTCATCTGCCCAG
The DNA here is from genome assembly GCF_950295315.1 of Erinaceus europaeus. NCBI lineage: Eukaryota > Metazoa > Chordata > Mammalia > Eulipotyphla > Erinaceidae > Erinaceus > Erinaceus europaeus. The sequence continues at coordinate 68,413,929 of NC_080174.1, read as the reverse complement.
GGAGTTCAGGATGGGATCACAGTAGCATCTGTAACTTGGTGGCCGAAAAAGCAGTATGATATAGAGCAGGACAAAACAATAAAATCAAACAACAAACAGGAACCAAAAAGTAGAAGTAGAGCAGATGATAACAGGGATCTTAGGGTGGAGAGAAGCTAGGAAGTCTATGAGGCTCTTGACAAACTGTTGCTCAATTTAGCTTTCCTCATACTGGCCTTTTAGTAGCATTAGGGTGTTGTAATCTTCTCTGCCTCTAGATGGCAGCCTCCAAACCAGCAGGGGCAATCTATCCTATTCACCCTTCAGTGCTACAGTGTCCACCCCAAGTTCAAGTGGGTTCTCAGAACTCATAACTGAATGAATGAATGAATGAATTATTTTGAACGATTCTCTCAGCTTTTGGTAAACAAGTCTCTGAGATCAAGACCGGGGGAGGGGTAGAAGGCAGAGACTCAGAAAACAAGTCACAAATGTCAACAGACTTTTAAGAGACTTATTAAGAAAGAGAGAGAGAGAGAGAGAGAGAGAGAGAGAGAGACTAAGCAGAGCACTCAGCCAACTTCCCTACTCTTCTATAACAGACATTTCTTTCAGAGCCACAGGGGACCGTAAGTCCCCTGCAGTTCAACCAAGCCTGTGAAGCTTGTGGGGTCTGGCAGGTTTCTTTTCCAAATATGCTAGGGCTCTTTGCTGGCAGGATCCCCAGGACAAAGAACATGCTGCTGTTAACATTACACCTATAATGAAAAAAGCCCAGGTACAGTGATGCAAGCAGACACTGCTAGAAACAATTAATTGATGAGGTCACAGCAAACAAGCACTCCTGGAACTCACTACCAAAGTTACAGACTGAACTGTGCTCATTTTGCCCTGCCCTGCCCCTACTCCAGTACACCAGGCACCAAGTCCTGAATCCTACAAGAATGGCGCCTCCACACAGAATACTGTTCTGTGCTGCACAGAACAAAAGCCTCTGGTGACTTCACAGTTCTTTTAGCTCCCTTCCTGCACAACACTCAAAGATGTCATAAGCAGGTGGGGGACCGTGAGTGCTGGGATGGTTGCTCAGAGAGTACTAGGCCATTAATGAAGATGAAGTAGGGCAATAATTCCCACTCACATGCTGGGAGGATAATATCCGTTGCCTAAGCAACCCCTACCCCCTGAGGGAGATCTCTTCTTAAGGACAAGCCTCAGGGTGAGGAAAGTTTCTTTTATCCCCAGAGGTCCCAACAACTGACACAGGGTCTATGAGAGCTAAAGTTAGGTCTATGTCTGGTTCTGACTGCTTCCAATATTCTGATCTCAAAGGAGTTGGTAAGCATCTACCTGTGTTGGTGATGGAGGATTTAGCAAGACCTGGCAGAGGGTTGATCAGTACCACCTACCTGGTAGTAAGTAGTTGGTCAGTAGTTGCTTATTTTCTGTGACCTTAGTGTGACCCAAACAGATTTATCAAGAAAAGCCTGAATCTAGAAGAGGCAGAGGCAGGATGGGAGGAAGGACAGACAAAAGAGGAAAGGAATATACATCCCAGACTTCACAGTTCACAGGGTCTTGTAACAGCATTTATTTCTTCTGCTTTTCACCAAATTCCTTTGATGGAAATGCAGTCAGCCCACTTGTACAGAGGCATTCATTCATTTATTTTTATAGACATTTTGGGTACCCCTGTTTTATACCCAGCTCTTGAGAAGTTCTGGGGTAGTCCATAAGATGCAGGTTTTGTTACCAGTTCAGGAGACATGCGTGACTCAGCTCCCCCCATGTGCAGCATCACACCCCCCTTGCTTCACTGTCCCATATGCCTCCTGTCTGTTGGCTGGGAGAGACATATGCCTTCTAAAAAGGAAGCTTAGCAGAAGCACTGGGACAAGTTACTCTTATTTCCAAGGTTGATCAATCTTGTTATTTAAAAAAAAAAACATAAGCCCTCATTTTGGCCCCCGCCTCAGGTCTACATGTGTTTAAAGAATGTATTTTCCTTTCATTTCTATCCCTGCTTTATGTCAATAAACAGCCATCTTCCTGGGAAAAAAAAATGAAACTGAATTCACATCATCCTTCTAAATTATGTCAAGGATCAAATATGTCCTTACATATTGACAAGAACATACATTTCTTCTTTGAACATCTATTATCTCTCTTTGGCCATGTCCCAGGCATGGCCCTAAGTGGTGCAGAGATGAATAAAATATGTCATCCCAGGGGTAGCTACTCAGTCTACAGGAGGAGACTCTGCAATGGCTTACTTTAAAGAAGATGGTCCAACTCTACCCGTGAAACTATTTTTTAGAGGCACAATATGGACTCTGGTCTGGCTGCTCCCCATTTCAGAGTGAGGGATCAGGAAAAAGATGAAGTAGTATATGGACAGGGTCACCAGGCCACCTGACATGCTATGGGCCTCAGTCCCTACTGGTAAGTGGCTTCAGTACTTTCTAGCACATGCCAAGAATGTGGGGCTTTTGGTTTACAATTGTATTCATTCCTCAAATTGACATGCACTCCCATGTCCTACCTTGGAAATTAAGTTTTACTTAGTTAATTTTAGAAGTCACACTCTTTATCAATTGCGGTAAATTTGGAGGGGGAGAAGTAAACGGAAGGAGAAAATCAAAATCACCCATCACCCACCACCCAGAAGCAACCACTGTTCACTTCCTTCTAACCCTTTCTATATACATTTTTAACACAGTTGAGATCATACTGTATAATCAATTTTGTATCTTGCTTTTCAGAAATCTGAATTTAAAAGTCAAGCACCCAAGAACCTCAGCTATCTCATCAACACTTCAGATGCCTCAGAAATGCATCAGAATTTTTAAAAATTGATTCTACAAATCTTTCCCCCTCCTCTTCTCTTCTGACCATGTGAGAGTTGCAGCAGAATACACACGATACAGACACATCCCCTGAAGTGTAATAGATTTGAATTGCAATAGATTTGAATTGCACACAATTTGGTGAATGAATGTCTAAATAATTAGGGGGTTAATTGATGTACAATATAGGAAGATGAGAGAAATTTGAAGCTACATATTCAGCAGTGAGGTCTGCAAGCTTCTGACTTGCTAATGAAAATAGGAAAAGAGAAGTGAGAGACTGAAGCAACTGAAAATGGTTTTAGAGCCAGTTACTCCAACAAGCATTAGGTTCCTTAAGACCCACTGACTTTACTGTGTGGTGCTGGTGGTTAAGAGACCTCTGGAATTGTAAGCAGAAATACAGCAGAGGAGTTAGGTGTTTGGATGCAAACTGGGATGATGTCAATAGTAGTTACCTCATAGTGTTGTGATGTTAATTACGCCTGGTGATGCAAAACATCTCAAACACAATGTAATATTTTAGTAAATGTCAGTGACTTTCTCAAGGATTTTAATAACCCACAGTAATAAATATTTTTCACATCAAGAAAACATGTATGTCACAGATATATATGTGTATGTACACATATGTGTATACAATCAGCTCTTCACATTAATGGCTTTCATAGCTGTGAATTCAATCCAATGGATTGAAAATGTGTTATGTTGTTAGGCCTACCGTGATTGTATCTATACTGATAACATGCACAGGTATTTTTTCCTCATCATTATTCCCTAAACAATACAGTATAACAACTATTTACATAGCATTTACATTACATTTACATCACACTGTATTAGGTATTATAAGTAATCTAGAGATGATTTAAAATATACAGCGGGATGTGCTTAGGTTATATGCAAATACTACACCACTTTATGTATAGGGTTTGGGCTTGGATTTAGTATCCATGGGAGTTGCTAGGAATCCCCTACAGCTATCAAGGAATAATGGTGTATGCATGTGTGTGTGTTTGTGTGTGTGTGTGTGTGTGTGTGTGTGTGTGTGTGTATGTGTAAATAAGCATATCTTATTAAGCATGAGTTATCCTCGCCCACACAAAATGATCATATTTCCCATTCTATTCTATTTTATTATACTTTTTTAAGTGTTGGTTGCAATTTGTTAAAGTGATTTCATGACCCGCTACTGGGTCTCAGTCAGGAGTTTGGAAAACACTGGTCTAATGGAAAACGAATAGATGCTGGAGTTAAAAAGGATTGTGGAATCAAACCTCAGCTCTTCTACTACTCAGTGTCTATCTATGTATCTATAGGAAATGGGTCTCTTGTTTGTCTGATTGTTTGCATTTTAATATCCTCATCAGGAAAATGGAGACCGACGTATGTAATGTGGCACAGGACTCGGCACTTGGTAGGTACTCCACAAGCTGGAGCTTCTGTAATTTATCTGCTTTGCTATATAGACAGGACTCTGAGAGAAGTTGGCCCCATTACCAATGCCTCTGGGACCTCCAAATGCAATTACCATGAGGCTTTGTCTCAGGGCTTGGTGTGGAAGCAGCTTCTGAGGTCTGTGATACTCTTGCTTAACAGCATGCTTCCAAGTCCTGCTATTTGGATTTGATTTTTTAAAGTACTTCCTTTATTTTAATTCAGACCCCAGGGACCTGGAAAGTACACCACTGCTTTTTCCCAATAAAAATCAGACCAGCAATAAGCATATTGCATTTAAAATGGTGAAGCTGGGCGCGCCTTCAAAGGACACCACATTAGGACTTGGCTAGCTCCCAGCCTGTGTTAGAGTCGATTTCCCTGGAGGAAACTTGGCCACAGCCTGCAGGCTCGTCGACTGGGAAAAAAAAAAAAAAAAAAAAAAAAAAAACCCTTGGCTTTAACTAATTCTTTTACATCTGGGCCACTCAGAGGAAAAACTATCTAAGTGGCATGAATGGCAAAGTGGGACTCGTGTCCGACAACTACTTGCCCATCCTGGAAATTCCAAGCAAGTGAGGATCATCTAGTCTTCTTGGTCCCTGAAACCTGATATATGAGACAGCCTTTACTTCATGGGTCTTAGAAGAAGAAGAAGTTATCAGAGGCATTTATTTCCTGGGAGGGCACTATCAAGATCACCATACTTAAAAAAGCAAGTTAGTACTTAACATAATTTGCTTATTAGCAAACACCTGTTAACTGCTTTCTACATGTTCGCTCAAAGCCTGGGTAGTGGCACAGTGGATATCATGCAGGACTTGCATACTTGAAATCACACATTCAGTCCTTGGCACTATATATACTAGGATTGTGTTCTGGTTCTAGTTCTGATATTCTCTCATTTTCTCTCTCACATTAACAAATAAATATTTTAAAGAAGACTCAAAATCACATCTTCACTTATTTAATTTTTACAGCTATGAGAAATAGATCCAAATAAATAAGTAAGATCCAGAAGAAGAAGAAAAAAAGATCCTATTTACCTTATTCTCATTTTAAAATTTAAGAACTCCAAATCATGAGGGGGTTAAATAATTTGCCCAAGTTCTCATGGCTAGGAACTGGGAGAACTGAGATGTGAACTCGGGTCTGCCGACTCCAGAGACTGGCCCTTAACTACCATTGCTCCTCAGTAATGGCATGACTACTCCTTATTGTATGTTAAGCACCACTAGGTACTGTTCTAAGCCCTTCATATGTATTAATTCACTTAAGCTTCACAACAGCCTTACAAGACAGATGTTGTCATTATGCTCATTTCTGATATAGTACTCAGCTTATGCTCATAGTAATCTTTTCTGGAAGCTGTAATGACTAAAAAACTGTAAAGAGCCTTCACTTTGAATTGCATGAAAGAGAGAAACCCCTTGTTTGCCATTGGTGCCCCTCCTAAGTAAGAAAGAAGTTAAATTACAGTTGGTGAACTGTCAACCAAACAGCATTTTCTAAAGCTCTATTCCACACTTGGTACCTGGCTGAGCACTAGGACCTCAAAAATGCACTCAGCCCTTGCCTTCAAGTAGATTACAATCTTTGAATAAAAAAGATTGATAGCTATCATTTTTCATCTTTTATCACATATCAGGTGCAGTGTTTAGGTCTTTCAATACAAGGGATTGTTAATATTATTACTACCCCCTGAAGTCAGGTCAAAACTAGGTTTGCCTGACTGCAAATTCTGTCCACATCCAGTGCCTACCCCAGGTATAGAACGAAGCTAAGTGAATGTTGTGATGATTACTCAAACATACAGTTCACCCATATACTCTCCACTGTGAAATGATAACCTGTGTCTCATTCCACCCTTGAAACCAGGAATTATCAGTTTGAACCAGGTTAGAGAACCTCACCTCCTTCTGTGGTGATTGACTCGTATATCATAAGTAATCTAAAATGAAGTATACAGGTGAATGTGTGTAGGTTATGTATAAATACTATACCATTTAATACAAGAGCATCCAAAGGAACTCAAGAATCAACCTCCATCAGTACTAAAAAGCAGCTACAAGGAGAGGAGATAACAAGGTTCACTTTCTTTTTTTTAAAAAAAGATTTTTTTTTAATTTATTCATGAGAAAGATAGGAAGAGAGAAAGAACCAGATGTCACTCTGATACATGTGCTGCTGGGGATCGAATTCAGGGCCTCATGGTTGAGAATCCAATGCCTTATCCACTGCACCACCTCCTGGACCACAGGACTCACTTTTGAGAATTATGGAAAGGGTCATTCTTTTTTTCTTTGTGAAAAAAGAAAAAAGAGAAAGCAGGAGGCCCTGGTTGCTCTTGGCAGCCATCTTTCAAAAAGGAAGGAAGCCAGCCTGAGAATGGAGCCAACACTTGAAACAGAACAAAGGTAAAAGAATTGCTGAGAAACTGAGGTGGAGCCTTAAAAAACAATTTCTAAAGCTAACACAATCTACCTTTTGGCTTCTCATTTATGTGCACTAAGGAACCCTCTTTAATATTTAACTGAATTTACTGTACTTGTAAATGAGGATATCCTAACTGACATATAAGGTACTTGGGAGGAATGAGATTCATGAGGTTCAGTGATCATTCTCAACTTTCTGTCTGTGTACCAACTCAATACGGCAAAATTACCCAAAATTCATAAGTAAAAAAGTGTATAGATTAGGCTAATACAAATCTTTAAAAGAATTAAAATTCTGTAAAACACAACATAAATACAATTAAAGAATGTGCAACAAGCCAGAAAACACATTTGCAATCCACTTGACAATTAAGAAGCATATATCCATAAATTTGTATAAATTAAAATAAAAAACATGTAGCTCCACTACAGAAAAAAACTGAGATGGGGCTGGGTGTTGGATCCCCTAGTAGAGCTCATATGTTACCATGCACAAGGATCTGATCTGCTTTTAAGCTCCTGGTCCCTGCCTGCTTCATGAAAAACAGACTAGTGGGGGCCAAGTGCTGGAGCACCTGTTTGAGTGGACGTTACAATGCACATGGACCCTGGTTCAAGCCCCTGGTCCCCACCTGCAGGGGGGGCAGCTTCATGAAAAACAGACTAGTATTGAAGGTATATCACCCTCTCTCAATCTCTCTCTCTTTCTTCCTCTTTTTATCTCTGTCTTTCATCCTCTATAGAAAAAAATAAAGAAAAAGGAAAAATGGCTATCTTGAACAGTGGAGCTACATGTACTCACTAGGCCCCAACAATAACCCTATTGGCAATAAATAGATTTTTTAAAATTAAATATATATTATAAAAGACATTTCTCAAGTCAGAAGGAAGAGAATGATATCAAAACAAATTTATACTAACAATACAACAGTGTGGTGTTTACTTGTCATATCCACAAAGAATAGAAAGGATGGTAAATTCAGGGTTGGAGAGGTTGTGGGAAAACTCATACTCCCATGTTATGCTGGATTAAGTGTAAATTAGCACCATTTCTCTGGAGAATAACTCAGCAATGGCAATTTTTAAATCTCATTTGATTTGCCCACTCCTTAAAATTTAGCTTAGAGATACAATTGAAATAACATGTAAGCTTACATGTACATAGATATTCATTGCAATTTTGTCATAAAAAAATCAGAAGAAATAAAAATACGATGATATGTGATTGGTTAAGTAAATTGTTACAGTTCTATATAGTCAAAATTCATGAATCTGTTTATAAAGGCAACATAGAAAGCTTTTAAATAAATGTTATCCTACTACTTCATTGCAAAGGCAGTTGCAAAAGCAAAATATGATATATATTTATATATAATATACATATATGTAGAAATGGAAAAGATATTCTAGTATGTGCGTTCAACCAGGTGCACCCCCACCCAGCCCAGGAAAAGATATGAGTATAAAGCTGTGAGCATCTAAACTCTGGAAGATCTAAAATCATTATATATTAATTTAGATCGTGACTGTAGATCTAGAATGTGTGTTATAAGAGTTTAAGAGTTTTGTTATAACAACATGTCTTTAAGAATCAGACTGCTGGGAGTTGGGCGGTAGTGCAGTGGGTTAAGCACACATGGTGCAAAGCAAGGACAGGCGTAAGGATCCAGGTTCCAGCCCCCGGCTCCCCACCTGCAGGGGAGTCACTTCACAAGCAGTGAAGCAGGTCTGCAGGTGTCTATCTTTCTCTCTCCCTTTCTGTCTTCCCCTCCTCTCTCCATTTCTCTCTGTCCTATCCAATAACAATGACATCAGTAATAACAGTAATAACTACAACAATAAAACAACAAGGGCAACAAAAGGGAATAAATTTTTTAAAAGAATCATACTGCTATTATAGTTAGTGACAAACTATTTTGGCCCTCAGAACTTGATATGCAGCTTGTATATAACACACTTCTCGGACAGGGTGAGGCAGGTCATCACAAGTAGGTAGGAAAACCACCCTGACCTAAGCCATTTTATGCAGTGTGAATCCAATCTCCTGGGAGGAAAGCCACCTACCACCCTGCTCAAGGATTTCCATGTGTCCAGAGTAAACAGAAACTTGAAAAGTGTAGCAAGAGCAAAGATCTTTCCAAGAGAGCTCTAGTTTTTCAAAAAGTCGTAACAATAAAACTTAATGATAGTTGATGTTTGACACAACCCTGTGTCTAGGTCAGGCAGGATTACCTGGTATATATTTTTTATTATTATAAAATGCTTGTAAAAAGCCTTTCACACCTATGGACATCTAATCTTTGATAAGGGGGCCCAAAGCATTAAATGGAAAAAGGAGGCTCTCTTCAATAAATGGTGCTGGGGAAACTGGGTTGTAACATGCAGAAGAATGAAATTGAACCACTTTATCTCACCAGAAACAAAAATCAACTCCAAACGGATCAAAGACCTAGATGTCAGACCAGAAAAAATCAAATACTTAGAGGAAAACATTGGTAAAACACTTTCCCACCTATACCTCAAGGACATCTTTGATGAATCAAACCCAATAGCAAGGAAGACTAAAGCAGAAACAAACCAATGGGACTACATCAAATTGATTCTGCACATCCAAAGAAACTATTAAACAAACAAAGAGACCCCTCACAGAATGGGAGAAGATCTTCACATGCCATACATCAGATAAGAAACTAATCACCAAAATATATAAAAAGCTCAGCAAACTTAGCACCAAAAAAGCAAATGACCCCATCCAAAAATGGGCAGAGGACATGAACAAAACATTCACTACAGAGGAGATCCAAAAGGCTAACAAACATATGAAAAACTGCTCTAGGTCACTGATTGTCAGAGAAATGCAAATTAAGACAACACTAAGATACCACCTCACTCCTGTAAGAATGGCATACATCAAAAAGGACAACAGCAACAAATGCTGGAGAGGTTGTGGGGACAGAGGAACCCTTTTACATTGCTGGTGGGAATGTAAATTGGTACAGCCTCTGTGAGAGCAGTCTGAAAAACTCTCAGAAGGCTAGACATGGACCTTACATATGATCCAGTAATTCCTCTCCTGGGGTTATACCCCAAAGACTCCATAACACCCAACCAAAAAGAGGTGTGTACTCCTATGTTCATAGCAGCACAATTCATAATAGTTAAAACCTGGAAGCAACCCAGGTGCCCAACAACAGATGAGTGGCTGAGAAAGCTGTGGTATATATACACAATGGAATACTATGCAGCTATCAAGAACAATGAACCCACCTTCTCTGACCCATCTTGGACAGAACTAGAAGGAATTATGTTAAGTGAGCTAAGTCAGAAAGATAAAGATGAGTATGGGATGATCCCACTCATCAACAGAAGTTGACTAAGAAGACCTGAAAGTGAAACTAAAAGCAGGACCTGACCAAATTGTAAGTAGGGCACCAAAGTAAAAACCCTGTGGTGAGGGGTAGACATGCAGCTTCCTGGGCCAGTGGGGGGTGGGAGTGGGTGGGAGGGATGGGTCACAGTCTTTGGGTGGTGGGAATGGTGTTTATGTACACTCTTAGCAAAATGTAGACATATAAATCACTAGTTAATTAATTTGAGAGGGGGAAAATCAATTGTATGTCTCAAAGTTTTTCAAAACACAAACTGAATCTTTTTAATATATAGGCTGTGTATTTGATATGCGGACTCTCTCAAAAGCCTAGACCAAGTAGATCAGAAGCATCCAATAGCACAGCTATATACAAGATACTGGGTACTGTACAGCAAACCATAACAAAAGGACTTTTCAAAGTTAACCCAATTACCAAATAATGTGATGATAACATTAACTATCGATTGTCTTTTTGAACCCTAAGACAGCAGGAACCTCACATCTCCACTATAGAGCCCCTACTTCCCCCAGTCCTGGAACCCTTGGATAGGGCCCACTTTCCCATACGCCTCAACCAATCCATATCAAATAATATTGCATCCGCCGATCACAACCTAACCAACGCAACGATTGCCACCTCAACATGCTTCACTTCAGACTGTGTCCAGAGACTTCACGTGTGGAATGACAACCCTTCAGCTTCATTACTCGGGTGAGACCTTTCCTTTCATAGTATACTCTAATTTCATCTCAGGTGGTTCACTTTCTAACAAAGTCCCAAAACCTAGATATACACCAGTTTCTGTGAGAGAGAGCATATGTTCACACGTGTCCATAAACTACTGCAAAACATATACTTGAAAGCAGAAGTACACTAGAGTTTGCAGTGAGTATCTCCCTAACACTTCCTCTCCACTATTCCAAGCTTTGGGTCCATGATTGCTCAACAATTTGTTTGGCTTCATATGTTAACTCTCTTTTCAGTCACCAGGTTCCAGATGCCATCAGGACGCCGGCCAGGCTTCCCTGGACTGAATACCCCACCAATATGTCCTGGAGCTCCACTTCCCCAGAAACACACCCTACTAGGGAAAGAGAGAGGCAGACTGGGAGTATGGACCGACCAGTCAACGCCCATGTTCAGCGGGGAAGCAATTACAGAAGCCAGACCTTCCACCTTCTGCAACCCACAATGACCCTGGGTCCATGCTCCCAGAGGGATAGAGAATGGGAAAGCTATCAGGGGAGGGGGTGGGATACAGAGATTGGGTGGTGGGATTTGTGTGGAATTGTACCCCTCCTACTCTATGGTTTTGTTAATTAATCCTTTCTTAAATAAAAAAATAAATAATAATAATAAAAGCCTTTCAAGTTATGATATTTGTGAAGAAAGTGTAATAATTATATTTATATCAATAAATGCATAGGTTTTATCTAGGTTCTTTTTTCCATTTTCAAATAAAGATTTTTTTCAACAGATACAACCTGATGGCATCTGTAATCCAGACTTCAATACATTCATAAGACATGATTTTATTAGATGAAAAAGGGTTTTTTGCATTTAATTATTTTTGCCATATACATTATGTTTTCCATTCTAATGTGTTCTTCCATCACTGTGCTTCTGTGAAGTTGAGAATCTAGATCCTTGACCGGCCAATGCTCACGTCCAGTGGAGAGGCAATTATAGAAACCAGAACTCCAAACTTCTGTACCCCTAAAAGAATTTTGAGCCATACTCTCAGAGGTGGAGAAATGATAGGGGAAGATAACCAGAGGGCTCTGAACCCCAATTCTATCAGGACTTGGAGAGAGAAGAGGAAAAAAATCAAGGACACTTGCAAGCAGTAATAGGTGTCGATGTGACTTAGAAAGGAAGAGAAGGCAGGACCATAGACAAAAATGAGCAAATATATAAAATATAGATAGATAGTTGTAGAAATAATAGTCAACCTGTATCTGTGGCCATGGGAAAACTGCTATAACTTCCAATGGAGGGAATAGGGACACAACTCTGGAGGTAGGAATGATATGAAATTATACCTCTGTTACCTCATAATTTTGTAAATCAGTATTTGATCACTAGAGAACTTAAAATAAATCTAGATCCTGAAGTAGTAATAGGTGTTAAGTGTAGCATAGAAAGAAAGTGAAGGGGGAGAGCTGGGTGGTGGCACACCAATTAAGTGCACATATTTGCAAAGATTTGGCTTCAAGTCCCAGCTCCCCACTTGCAGGGGGGAAGCTTCATGAGCAATGAAGAAGGTCTTCAGGTGCCTATTTTTCTCTCTTCCTCTTGGTCTCTCCCTCCTCTCTCAATTTCTCTATGTTCTATCCAATAAAACAGAAAGAAAAATAAAATTGAAAATAAGAGGGAAAATGGCTTTCGAGGGTGGTGGATTCATAGTTCCAGCACTGAGCCCCAGCAATAACCCTGGTGACAGAAAGAAAGAAAGAAAGAGAGAGAGAGAGAGAGAGAGAGAGAGAGAGAGAAAGAAAGAGAAAAGAAGGAAAGAAGGAAGAAAGGAAGGAAAGAGAGGAAGGGTGAGCAATAGAAGTGAATTACACACACACACACACACACACACACACACACACACCACACCACACCACACCACACACACACACACACACACACACACACACACACATACACACACACACACCTGTGACCAGTCAACCCATATCTGTGACCTTGGGAGAACGATATCAGTTTCCACTAGAGGGAGATGAGGGGAACAGAACTGTGGTAGTAAGAATGGTGTTGACTTATACCCCTATTATCTTGTAATTTTGTAAGTCACTATTAAGTCATCAATTAAAAAAAAGGATCTAGATGCCAGAAATACTGTTAATGTAAAATAAGCCAAATTCTGGATTTTCCATACAACCAGTCTCAGAGAAAAAGAGAATTAGCAGTGTTTGCCTGTAGATATTTTTAATTATTTTGGATTTAAATTATTATTTTTTTCTTTTCTTTTTGACTTACTAATGTTTTCTAATATTTTACACTGGTACTTACTTTTTTATCTTTATTTATTTATTGGATAGACACAGCCAGAAATTGAGAGGGAAGGGGGTGATAGACAGGGAGAGAGACAGAGAGACACCTGCAGCACTGCTACACCACTCATGAGGCTTTCCCCCCTGCAGGTGGGGACCAGGGGCTCAAACATGAATCCTTGCTCACTGTAACATGTGCGCTCAACCAGGTGTGCCACCACCCAGCCCCAGTACTAACTTTTAAAAGCATATACCAGTAAGGTAAATTTCCATCAGCAAACTCAGCTATTTAAGAGATGCTACTTTCCTTAATTTTCCTCTGAATTTAATTCCTACATTTGACCCCTATTTCTCTCTGTGACAGAAACATGATCTTATTCATGTCCAGTAACTAGGAAATACAAAATGCCTGACTGTCAGTGGGTGGTGACCTCTAATTCAGTGTAAGTACCTTCTACTTCTCATAGACCACACACAATCCAGGGTTTTCTCTGGGGCTCAGTGCCTGCACTGTGAATCCACTGCTCCTGGTGGCTGTTTTTTTCTCATATTTTGTCGTCCTTGTTGTTGTTGTTATTATTATTGGATAGGACAGAGAAAAATGGAGAGAAGAGGGGAAGACAGAATGGGGGAGAGAAAGACACCTGCAGACTTGCTTCACCACTTGTGAAGCGACCCCCCTGCAGGTGGGGAGCCAGGGACTTGAACTGGGATTCTTATGCCAGCCCTTGTGCTTCGCACCATGTGCATTTAACCCACTGAGCTACTGCCTAGCCCCCATAACTAAATAATTATATATACTTCTTAGTCTGTTTCCTTGTTTCTGTAAATATAACCTCAAGATCTTGACTTCTTTTTTCCTTCTCTGGTCTTCTTCTTCTTCTAGCGTTTGCCCTTCTTCTGTAGCCAGTCAACAGTGTCAGGTTGAGCCTGATGTTAAGTTTCGAGACCTCCTTTGAATCTGGAGAGGTGGCAGTCATTGACTATGTGGGTCATAGTCTGTCTGTAGCCGCAGGGGCAGTTCGGGTCGTCTCTGATTCCCCAGCGATGGAACATAGCGGCGCACCGACCATGGCCTGTTCGATAGCGATTGAGGAGGGCCCAATCATAACGTGCTAGGTCAAAGCCGGGTTGACACTTGCAGGGGTCTGTGATGAGGTGTTTGTTCTTTACCTCTTCTGACTGCCAACTCTGTTTCCAAGAGTCTGGAACAGAGAAGTTCAGTGTAGGCATAGGGGACCAGATTGGGTGACGAGACGTCAAGCGTTGGACAGGGTGGGCGAAGATATCCGCGTATATTGGCAGGTCCGGGTTGCATTGGATCGACCTTCTCGTGGTGCATCCCGTGAGTACCCATTCATTGGGGAAACTGACGATCCTTCCTAGGCGACTGAATCCACATGGATCCCAGTCACTTTCAAAGCCAGCAACAAGCAGCTCCTGACAGCTTTCAACCTGACACTGTTGACTGGCTATGAAAGAAGGGCAAACGCTAGAAGAAGAAGATTGGCAGATCTGGTCGAGCATAGACGCGGGAAATGAACTTAGATGATGCTGCATCCCGACGAATATCTGGCGGGGCGATGTTGCTAAGAACTGGCAGCCATGGAACCAGGGTGGAACGGATGGTTCCAGAAATTATCCTCATGGAGGAATATAATTTGGAATCGACCAAGTGGACATGGGGGCTATGGAACCATACTGGGGCACAGTATTCTGCAGTGGAATAGCATAATGCCAGAGATGATGATCGAAGTGTGGAAGCGCTCGCGCCCCATGAGGAGCTGGCCAGTCTTGCAATGATGTTATTCCTCGCGCCCACCTTTGCTGCAGTTTTTATGAGATGTTCGTGAAATGACAGAGTGCGATCGAGAGTAACGCCAAGATAGACTGGCTGGGCTTCATGCCGGATTCTCGTATCACCAAGCTGCACATTAAGCTCACGCGAGGCCGAGGCATGGGGTAGATGGGAAACAGATGATACCGTTTTTGCAGTGCTAGGGATTAGTCGCCATTTTTTACAGTAATCAGATATCAGAGACATGTCTTTCGTGAGTGTTTCCTCGAGGATGTCGAACTTTGATGCCTGAGTTGCACAGCAGATGTCATCGGCGTAGATGAACTTCCTTGAAGAAGTTTCTGGGAGGTCATTGATGTAAATATTAAATAGCGTAGGAGCCAGAACAGAGCCCTGGGGGAGGCCACTTGAGACAAGTCTCCATCTGCTAGACTTGTCACCCAGATGCACCCGGAATCTTCTGTTTTGGAGAAGAAACGATATAGTGTTGGCCACCCATGGAGGCAGGCATCTTGAGATCTTGACTAGGAGACCACGGTGCCAGACCGTGTCATAGGCTGCTGTGAGATCAACAAAGACAGCACTCGTCTTTAAATTCTTCTGGAATCCATTTTCAATGTAAGTTGAGAGGGCCAGGGCTTGTTCGCAGGTAGATCTTCCTGGGCGGAAACCAGCTTGGGCGGGTGATAGGAATTTCTGTGTAAGATGAGAAATACGTGACAGAAGCAGCCTCTCAAGGAGTTTGTAACACACGGAGAGGAGAGAAATTGGTCTATAGCTGGCGGCCAGTGTTGGGTCTTTCTTTGGTTTCAAAACTGCTATTATCTTCGCATGACGCCAAATTTTGGGCATAGATATAGATTCCAAGATGTGGGACAGGAATGAAGTGAGCCACTTCTTTGCCGCGGGGCCCAAGTTAAGAATGAGTTCTGGGGTGATGTTATCATAGCCAGCAGCTGTTCCCAGTTTAACCCTCTTCAAAGCGTCTTCCAGTTCAAACAGTGTAAAGGGAGAGAGTTTTGGAGATGGACAAGATAAACGGAAGTGGGATGACCACTCATGGGAAATTTCTCTTTTCCAGACTGGGTCGATCTTAGCACGTCCAACTTGAGTTAGGTGACTGGCCACTGAGTTTGGAGATACAGGAGGATGGGAGACGGGAGGGGGTTGGCTACCGGCACCCAGACTATGAAGAAGCTTCCAGGCCTTCCTACTTGAGTGGGTGAAGTTCAGACTTTCCGTGAGTTGTTGCCAGCGGGCTTGGCGTGCTGCATCCAGGGAGGCAATGAGATGGTCGGCCACATCTGGGTCGCCCGACTCATCATACTGCTTTAGTAGTTGCTCGCATTCAGCATCAAGACAAGGCGTATAGTTAGCACGTCTCCCACGAGGAATGGCTTGGGAAGCTGCTTTCAAGATGGCTTGGCAGAAGCGCCTGTAGGAATCTTCAGAGGGGATAGTTAATTGGAATTGCAGGAATAGATTTATTGGTAAGATCACTGAACAGACGCCAGTTTGCTTTCCGAAAGCTCCATCTTAGTTTCTCCGAGCACAGAATCAGTGGGAGCTGGAGACCAATGTGGATGATAGCTGGGCGGTGATGACTATGCGGGAAGATCTTGAGAACATGTCTCGTAGCGGGAAAGGCTTGGCCCTTGACTGTGCTAATCCAGCACAGGTCGGGTGACGAGTCTTTATTCCATCTAGCACTGTGAAAAGAACCTGGCTGTTTGGGATCGTATAATAGGGAGAGGTCATTCGCTGAAGCCCAGTCGGCTAAGATAGAGCCATCAGCACGAGCGGAGGAATATCTCCAGTCTTGGTGATGACTATTAAAGTCTCCAACGTAAATGGCTGGGTGATTCGGGCTAGGCAGGACCTCATTATCCCATGAGGCACTGGTTATATGCTGTATCATCTATCCTACTACACATATATTCTGTTGGTTGATGCAAATAGACAGGTAGACCACAGAAAATATCAGAGCGCATTCTCACTTTTACATGACACATTATGGTATCATTATCAGTCATAAAATAGTGACTGCAAGTGGTAGTTTAGTATGACTTTTCCCAAGAAGCAAGTAATGCTCTTTATACCTACTAAAGCTGCTAATCCTCAAAACAGTTCTTACAATGAATGCTGGTATTCCCACTTTGTAGATGGGAAAGCTGAGTCAAAGAGAGAGTCTATAACCTGCTTGAGGTCAACAGCTTTTCAGTAGAAGAGGCAGGAATCAGGCTTCAGTGTCTGTGCATCTCCAGATGCTGCTAAACTTAATTTAATGAAGTTATGTTAGGGAAAGTTTGCAGGTTCAGTCCCGGAAATAGAACCCAAGTCTTCTGACTCACAAGCTCATCTTTTCCCTCTGTAGTTCTGTTTTTAGAGATTAACAAAGCTGGTACTTTGCCAGTCAAGGTCAGTGCAAAACTACCAGTGGCTTCTACACAGTGTGTCTGGGAAACCTTTGTTCTGATCTGTGATTCTAATCCCTAGTGGGATTGTCATTGCTTAAAATTCTTAGTAGATAGGATTGTCAGGTCCTGCTCTACAGTTAAAAAAAAATAACTGCTGAAGTACAAGACACATAGCCCATGAGAAAAGTCCCAGTGGGGGTTTTCACTGATATGTGGGTAAGGATGAGTCAGCATTCTGGAAGAGGGTTCCCAGATGCTGTGGGATTGTATGAAGATAAGTCCCCCAGTATCCCAAATCAGGGATGTAAGAATCCTGATCTTATCTGTGGCCTGAGTCTGTGTTCATTTCTGCATATCTAAATTTGACCATACCAGTATCTATTCTATAGCATCCAAAAGGAGAAACCTACAGCTATAAATATTTAACAAGAACTGTAAGCCTGAGGGAAAGACTGATGGAAGCCATGTCATAGAAAAATAGTGAAGGATCTGCTCAGGAACTCTTAGAAATGGGGAAACACATAGTTTGAGAGATCACTGTAAACAATATACTAGAATGCTTTCACTGGAAATCATGAGAAGACAGGCACTTGGTGGGCACATCTGTTTGAATGCATACATTACCATTTGCAAAGACCCAGGTTTAAGCCCCTGGTCCCCACCTGCAGAGGAAGAAGCTCCACAATTAGTGAAGCAACGCTGTAGGTATTTCTCTTTCTCTTTCCTTCTCTATCTCTTGCTCCCATCTCAATTGCTCTCTGTCTTGTCATATAAGAGGAAAAAAGGAAGAAAATGGATGGTGAGATTAGTGGATTCTTTGTCAGGAATAAAACCCCAGTGATAACCCTGATGGTACAAAAGGGACACACACACACACACACACACACACACAAACACACACACACACACACACACACACACACAGAAGACATGAACTCTGCAATCTAAAGAATAGGCCTACAGCAAAGAGGTAGGAAAGAGAGAGACAGAATAAGTCCAAATATGACATATAAATGTTTAGATCTTGGAGTTAGATGGCCTAAAATTTAGCACTACTTAAATGTTGCTTAACCTTTCTGTATCAGCTTCTTTGTCTATAAAAATAAGAATAAGAAAGACATTGACCTCATAGAATTTCTGAGGAGATTAAATGAGATTACTTACACAAAGTGCATAGCACTTGACATATGGAAGTGCTGTATAAATGCTAGCTGAAATAATAATTATTGTGAACAAGATCATTAATATTATTGCAAGAGCATTATGGTTCTGTTGTAGGTTGCAACAAGCACCTCTACTCTGAACATGTGTAAATATAGATTCAAAGACCAACCACATGGTGAAGATGTGGCAAAGTAGATTCAATTCTTGAGGTGCAACCAGAGCTCCAAGGATGTTGGTTCTGAATCTTTCTGCCAGAGAAAGCAGCAGGCTCTCCTCATTCCCAGGTTTAGTCTACTCAGGGTGCTATAACAAAAAATAACACAGACTGGGGATGGCTTATGAAAATACGTGCTTATATCTCACAATAATTCAGGAGTCTGAGAACCCCCAGGATCAAAGCATTGGAAGATCTAATATCTGATTCACATAGTCATGCATCGTTTAACAATGTTTGGTCAGTGATAGATCACATACTCAAAGACAGACTTAGTAGGCCATGCTAGGCACACAGTAGGCTATATCATCCAGATTTTGTGCAATTACTTTCTATGACACTTGCACAAGAACAAAATTACCCACAGTTGCCTTTCTCAGTAGTTACCTCCCATCATTAAGCAATGCATAACCATTGATGGTCTCTGAATCATTTGTGGTGAAAAGGGAAGGGTTGCTCTGGGGTCTACTTTTAAGGGAAATAATCTCATTCATGCATACTCTGTCTTCATAACTTTATCACTTCTCAAAGTCTCTACCTCCAAATACTATCACACTGGAGATTAGGTTTCAGTATATACATTTTGAGGAGTTGGGGAAGTAGCATAATAGTTATACAAAAGACTTTCATGCTTGAGACTCTGAGTTCCCAGGCTCAATCCCCAGTACCACCTGAGAAGAACAGAAGTCACAGCTGAGAAGAACAGAGTGTCTCCCCTATCCCCCTCTCTCTCTATTAGAGTATAATCTCTAATTAAAAGAAAATTGCATATATGAAAGGAGGTCTGAGGAGCAGTCTCACTTGCCTGATGTTACTGTTTCTAATGAGAGTCACCAAGTCAGTCACTGGGAATATGGTGACCTTGATCCAGTGAAGGCGAACAGTGACGGTGCATGATCTCCAGTAGTGATGAAATCAAAGCACTCAGGGTTGGCCCCACACAAGGTGTGACCAGGAGTCCACATAGGTCCAGGAGTGCCTTGAAGCAAATGCAGACAGGTACCAGGCAAATGATTTCACTGCTGAAATCCTGCTGGCATTGGCTTCATAATGTTCCATGCATCTCTATGGAAAGCTCAGAGGTTATTATAAGTAGAATGTTGAAGAGGCTTATTGTGGAAACCTGGGAAGATAGATTGACAAGAGAAGGAGTGTGATGGGGTTGTGGGTGTGTGCACCCTGAATGGGAGGCGACTAGGGAAGACAATTTCTCTGGACCAGGCTTGTATTCAGCCAGCCCACATTCATTCAGGTCTCAGTCCTATAGAGAAAGGCAGCTAGAAATGGTTCAGGAGAGAATCTCAATGGTAGTCCAGGGCAGCTCTCTTACGATTCACCCCAGGTAATACAGTGTTTGCACATGGTTTTGTGGGTTTATGTGGGCAGAGCCCTCTCCTTACTTTCTCTGGATAACTTCTGCATGTGTGAAGCTGGCTCAGAACAATTCAAGGCAGTTACCCGCAGGAACTCGTAACTATGGTGTCAAGAAATCTTGCAGCAATGACAAGTTCAGCCAATAATAAGTTAACTAGCTAATTAATAAAATGATATCTACCTATTACCTATCGCAATTGTTAATTTAATATGTCAAATTAGCTAGGCCATGGGGTGCCTAGACATTTGGTCAAAGATTATTCTAGGTGTGTTTATAATGGTGGTGGTAGGGTGGCTTTGTTTCTGCTATAGAGTTATGCAATTGAATTGTTAGGCTAAATAAAACAGATTTCGGGGTGGGGAAACAAACAACAACAACAAAAAAACAGATTTCACACTCCTCACCATAGGTGATTCCTATCCAATTAGACGTAAGAAGAACAAAGGAGCAAAGTAAGAGGGAACTTCACCACCATACCGTTGAACTGGGAAACTGGCTTGCAGACAGTTGCTTTCTTGCTATGTGTTCACTAGCAAAGTAAAAGAGAACTTCAGTTTCTTTTCTTTTTGTAAAGGCTCTGATTCCATCATGGGAGCTCCCTCCTCAGGGCCTCACCTAAATCTAATTATCTTTCAAAGACCTACACCTCTTAATAGCATTCATTACACTGGGGGCTAGATCTTTAACATAAGAATCTGCAGAGGACAAAACTATTCAGCCCAGAATATAGAGTTTAAGACAAATGGGATCTTGAGGCCAGTAGAGGGCATATGCAAGGATCCAAGTTCAAACTCCCATCCCCTACCTGCAAGAGAGAAGCTTCAGGAGTGGTGGATCAATGTTACAGGTGCCTTTACTTCTGTCTCTCTTTGCTTTCTCACACTCTTCCTCTATCACCCCCCCCCAAAAAAAAAATGGCTGCTTGGTATAGTGGGGACAATAGGACAATGAACTCCAGCGATAACCTTGATGAAAAGGAAAAGAAGAGAAAGGAAAGAGAAAAAAGAGGAGGATGAGAAAAGAAAAGGCTTTTAGCTTAGTTTCAATACATACTACAAAGGAAAAGAGCACTTGATATGTTGTATAGATGCTTAAATTAAAGCCCCAAGTCTGTCATTTACTAACCAGGCAACCTTGAGTAAATTATTTTGCCCCTCTAAGTCTCAGGTCTGTCCACTGAGGAGTAAGGATAATAAGCCTAGATCAATTGCAGAATGTTACTGAAAGGACCAAATTTGCAATGAGATGTGGACAGGTGGAAGGGATTGTATTTTTGTTGCTATTCCCAGTGTCATCTGACTTTAGCGTCCTTCTCCCTGAAAGGCAGAAATAATACATGAGCCAGCCTGCCTTGAAATCTGTGTTAGACATCATCTTGAGGTCCATGCATCTCTGAACTACTCAAAGAAAGGAGGCAACTTCCAACTGTAAAGTCTGCTGGATCTTCTCTCACAAGGTCCATCAAGAGCCTGTTTATGATCAAACCAAAGGACTGGATATCCAGACGTTATAGATTCTCATCTTTCCAACAGCCTCTAATTCCTTAAGTAGCTCTGGAAAGGTTTTGCACTCTCTGTCTTCTGGTCTACTACACTAAGTGTACACAAATGCAACACACACACACACACACACACACACACACACACACACACACACACACACACACACACACCAGAGAACCATCTCAACTCTAATGGTTTAGTTGTTTTCCACCTACAGAGAGAATTTATAGACAATTCCTTAGGAGTCAAAGGACAGAGGTGTGTGTGTGGGGGGGGGGTCTTGTATCAGAATGGATTTTTAAAAATCTAAGAGCCAAGTTTTCTCTTCCCCTGAGATATGATTGTGATTTCTTTCTTCTTTCTCAATGATTTTGTATGCGTGAAATATCCAGTGTGGAGCCAGCGAGTACTGCTTGCTGATATCTGGATCTCTTTCTAGGCACAGAATAGGATTGTATTTTGTAGCTTGATGCAGCCACATGGCTAGTCCTGGTCAAGAAGTGGTCAGCAGAGGTGACACAAGTTTCTTCTGGGCCAGGGGATAGAACTGTTTACCTGTCACTAGTCCTCCAGAACTCCATTCTGAGGTGGTGGTAACAACTCATGTTCAAGATGGTAAATGCTGCACCATGCAGACAAGATCCTTTATGAGGAGATAGAAAACAGAACCTCCTGCTGACCTGTGAGCCATATGTAGGTGACCAAGGAAGAAGCCTTTATTGTCATAAGATATGAGACACTGAGAGTTCTAGTACTTTGATCTAACCTGTTTTGTAAAACTTCAAACATTTTTTTGGCATTGTACTATACCCCAAAGAATCTAAGTTGGCCATAGATGACACCAATCCTTGGGAGACTAAAAATGTCCTTGCTCTGAAGTGTCCACTTTCACAGTCTGACTGCAAAAGAAGATCATGCTTCCCAGAGAACTGATTTAGCCTTTGCATTAAACATCAGGCTGCTTCCTCTACCGCGTGGCAGGTTTTCATCTCCTCTGAATAATTTTTTAGCAACTTGAGAAACTGCAATCCAAACATATAGTATTTTTGGCTGGAAATTAAAACACGTCACTTTTAAAACATAAGCAGCATGCCCTGAATGTTTATGGTAAAAAGCTCACTCCTGGCCAGACTGCAAAGCTCACATTACTGAGAGGCAAACCCTGGAGCATGCTAGCAGTTTGCCTCCCAGTTCGTCCTTCCTACACAGTGCAACGACTGTGAATCATTTCTCCTCTGGCACATGGACTCCCAGGTTTTATGACTGCTTTCATCTCAAGGAGCGACAGGCAAGAATTTCCCCTGGCTGTGAGGGGACAGCTGTGACAATGAGAGACGGGTTTCTGTCCACTGCACTGCCCGTGTGATGAGCCAAAGCTGCCAGTCTGAACAAAGTTCCCAGTGAGCACTGAAGGCTCAGCCATGAAGGCTCCTTTTAGGGGAGTCACCTTATTCCTTTGTTCACATACTCACTTATTCATGCACTCGTTTCCTAATGCTTGCCATGAGCCAGTTTCTGTGAGATGTGGCAAGGGACCCGAAGACAAAAGCAACATAACCACTGCTTTTAGAAGTCTGTAATCTAATATGTCATACACTGGGTAGGATAGGTCATAAGAAAGGCACAATACATGGAAATTTAGAGGAAGGCCATATGGACAGAGCCATGAGAGGAAAGGGAAAGGAATAGACATTTCCATCATCTTTTACTTACTGAATGCCATTCAACTCCTACAACATCCTTATGAGGTATATTAGATGTGGACACTGAATTTCATAGATATTAAAGGACAATTTTTCAAGGCCAAGGAGCAAATGGAGGTTATCTTTTTTGTCTTATTTTTTAATTTACTTTCATTTACTTGGATAGAGACAGAGAGAATTCAAAGGGAATCAGATAAAGAGGGAGAGACTTGCAGCACTACTTCATAATTTGTGAAGCTTCTCCTAATGCAGGTGGGGACTAGGGATTTGAACCATGTTTCTTATGCATTGTAATATGTGTGCTCTACCAGATGAACCACTGCCCAACCTGTAGTAATTAAATTTTACACACATACTTATCTGACTTCAAACCCATTGTCTCTGTCTGCTTGCATATGTGTGTCATACATGTATGTCAATAATGTTAAGCCACAATCTATCCATCTTTCAAATGAAAAGAGAATAAACTAACCTAATGGACTTAATCATTAGTTAGTCCAAAATCACCTAACTGAGAAGTAATGGTCCTGGGATTAGGACTAGATCTGCCATACTTGAACACTGGTGTTCTTTTGACCACGCTAAGGTGTCTTCCAAAGCTAATTCAGAATATCAAAAGCCCTTGGAGAATATTTAGAGCATAGGCTTTGCATTACTCATGGAGATCCACATTTTTTCTGCCCCATGTCCTTAAACAAGCCTTCTAACCTCTCTGTACTGCATTCCCTACTCAGTAAAATGTGGGTAAGAGGCTCGACTGTATAACGTTGTTCTGAAGATTAAACAAGATAATGCATATAAAGTGCTTAACAAGATGCCTGGCACATACAGAGATTCCAATGAATGTGAGTGCTGCTGCTAATGACACTGGTGATGCGATGATGTTGATGGTGATGGTTCTGGCATCACTGACATAGCCTGTATGTCAAAGTCATGCAAGCTGACACAAAAAAAGGGAGGTGTAGTAGGACTTATTCCAAGACTATTGCCTTGGCCAGCACACACTTCTGGCTAAACAAAGAATGTTTAGGATGCAATACGTGAAGTAACTGGAGAGCGTAATGATACCTACCAGAATTAGCACACTAAGAAAATGTATTTTCAAGGCATTGCTTCTTTCTGTGACTTCTTAAAATGTTGGTTGGTGACACAGCCAGAATACTCTTATCAAAATGAAATCTGTAGAATACAATTTTCAGCTCAAACAATGTGGTTTATACAAAGCGCCACCCTTTCAAGTCAGATGAAGCAATATAAAGCTGTTTTATAATAGATATATTGTTTGCACACAACAAAACCATATGAATCTATATCTTGTGCCAGGCTTCATTTGGTATCTTCAGAAAAAAAAAGTGGGGGGGATCTCTTTTCACTGGAGGAAATCTCCAAAGGAGACCCCAGGGTTACTTTAACTGTCCCCTTTGTTCTCACGTGTCAGAAGACCATGCCTGCCCCTTTACTTATTGAGATGCCATCTTCCAGGGAAGAGGAACTTGGTATTTGTCACCACTGGTTCTTTTCTTTATACTGGGAGGACAGTAGATTGGTCTCATCAGTAATGAACTCTATTCCATAATGATGTGCTAAGTGTCCATGATGTTCAGCACTGTTCCAGGTCCCATGAGGATGCCTAGAAAAGTGGGTCTGGGCCTCAGTGCACCCAAAAATTAATAATATAGTGTAAAGGCAAGTCCATTAAGGCAAGGCAAACCTTTAGAGTTATAGGACAATTATGCGAGCAATAAGCATAGAGTTCATAGTCTGTGCCAAGCACAGTTATTCATGTTAAACACAGAGAAGAAAAAGTCAAGAGGTGGCATTAGGAAAAGCAGAAATAAAGTGCTTTAGGAGGGGCCAGGTAATGGTACACCTGGTTGAGCACACATACTACCATGTACAAAGACTTGGCTTCAAGCCTCTGGTCCCCACCTGCAGAGGGGAGACTTCACAAGCAGTGAACCAGTGCTTTGGATGTTTCTCTGTCTACTCTCCTCTCTCAGTTTCTTTCTGTCCTATCAAGGAAAAGAAAGAAAAGGAAAAATAATGTCTATCAGGAGCGGTGGATTTTTCATGCAGACACCAAGCCTCAGCAATAATCTTAGTGGCAATAAAATAGATAAATATTTTTTAATTGGTTTAGGAAGGAGAGAATTAGAAGCAAGAGAGGAGGTGTTTTTTTTTTTTTTTTGGTGGGGGGAGAAAGGTCTTAAAAGAACAGTAAAATATCAAAACATGATGATGCTTTAAGTCTAGAGACCAAGAAAGGAGTCCACATGACAAAGTCTGATCAGTAGTTTACAATGATGGACAGCTTCCTGTATATCTTGGGACTATCAGTATGAAGCACCCTCTTCCTTTCAGCTCCTTTGTTTCCTATGAGTATCTACTCCTTTATGAAGAGTTGTTGGGAGAGAAGATTCAGATTCATTTATGAAAGAAGCAGAGGAGGCTTCATTATCCTTCTCCCCACCCAGGCTCAGTCCTTCTAAAAAGGTATCAGCAGTGGATGAGATTGCAAGGACTCCAAACAGAGTAAGAGCACAAGCGTCTACCAGCATGAAGAAATAGTGAGACAACTGACTGGAGGCAAACAAGAGTTTAGTGAGTTCAAGGTCTCCAGCCTACTGTATGAACAGTAAAGTTGTGTAGTGGAGGATAAACATAAGCCTAGGTGGGAGGTGTTTATTCTAAAGCCATCCAATTACTGTAGGTAGGAGAGTAATTCTCAGTTATTTGTTTCTTAAAGTGTCCTTCTAGTTGCTGAGTGGAGAAGGGACTGGAGAAGCAAGTCAAGCAGGAAGCAGAGACACTGACTGAAGTGCTGCAGTGGGGAAGTGAGCAGTTGAGAGCATGACATGTCAGTGAGATTGGGAAGAAGATGATTCAGAATGTAATTTGCAGGTTATTTCCTTTGGATTTGCTCATTGCTGTGAGAGGTCAAAGGATAGTGTGATGGATAGTTATTTGATGAATGACAGTACTAGGAACTGTTACAAGGAACATCTCAATGATGGTTATGTATTTGGCAGAGGAAAAATAAAAGCTTGGGGTCAGTAAGATAGTTCACCTGGATAGTGCACCTGCTTTGGCAAACACATGGCCCAGGTTCAAGTCAGGCCTCCACTGCAGTGGAGAAAACTTTGGTAATGTTGTATCTGTTCCCCTCTGTGTTGTCTCTTTCCATCTGAATAAAATCCACTCAAACTGGGGCCAGGAGGTGGTGCACCTGGTTAAGCGCACATGTTACAGTGCACAAGGACCCAGATTCAAGCCCCTGGTCCCCACCTGCAAGGGAAAGCACCATGAGCAGTAACACAGACCTACATGTGTCTCTCTCCCTCTATCATCTCCTTCCTGTTGTAGAGCCAGATGTTGTAGTGCGCGGGCTGCAAGAGAAGAGAGAGAGAGAGGGTCCGGAGCGAAGAGGAAACACAAATCTTTATTCGCGCTGGCACCTCAGAGTTGGGTGTTAGAGAAGCAGGTTGGGCCACGTGGAGGTAGAGAAAATGGCCGCCTCACGCAGTAACCTTTCCTGTGTCTGAACACCAGAATGGAGTGCCAGCAAGAGAGCGAGGTGCGGAAAACGAAGGGTTTTTATAGGAGCAGCTTTCGCGAGAATGGGAGGGGGGAGGAGTAACCAGAGCACTCCAGGATAGGATGATAACTCTCGTGAGAATGGGAGGGGGGAGGAGTAACCAGAGCACTCCAGATATCGTGGGGATATAGACAATGTCCTGAGGGCGCAACATGGCTGAACAGGCACTCCGAGAATGTCCCAACTCTCCAGGGAACTAGCAGTAGCCTGAGGGGACAACATGGCAGATGTGACTGCATTGGCACAATTTCCCAGCACCTTCCCTCTTGATTTCTGTCTCTATCCAATAAATAAATATAGGTAAAATTTTTTTAAATCCACTCATATTATTGAAGTGATAACGATGACAATATAAATAAAAGGTTTAAGGGGTAGTGTTACAGCACAGGACTTGCAT
Source organism: Erinaceus europaeus (assembly GCF_950295315.1). NCBI lineage: Eukaryota > Metazoa > Chordata > Mammalia > Eulipotyphla > Erinaceidae > Erinaceus > Erinaceus europaeus. Next base: position 68,386,694 of record NC_080174.1, on the reverse strand, counting down.
GCCAGAGGCACCACCATTTACTAGAGTTGAGCAGTGATCTAGTCTCTCATTCTCACTCATATAAAAAAATAATTTGTTTTTTTAATCACAGAGCAAATTCTAGTCTGATTTTGAGGCTTTATAATGTGAGATGTCTAGGACACATCTGGTTGGGGCACCAGATAAGGTATGAGGATGTGAGAGTTGAGTTGGGTGCACCAGAAGACCTCCAGGTGCACAGTTCAGTATCTTTAGCACACAGATGATATTTGACAGCAAGGAGGGGACTGTCTCCTAAGGAGAGAAAAAGTTGTCATCATAAAGGTCTGAAGCCTGAATCTTAGAGTATCCCCAACCCTTTGGGCAAAGCGGGGACAAAGCCCCAGTTATGATTTCCCCTGAGTGTTTTCAAGCCCCACTACACCACAGGATAAGCAGCAGAAGGGAAAAAAGAATGACCCGGTAAGACCCATTTCAGCTTAATTTGAATACTGTATGTACATAATTAAAAACATTTGGCCCCAAAGATTAATAACTCCTTTTACATCTTCTCTGACAGTCACTCTGATTTGCCGGGCGGGGCTGGTGGGGCGGGTGCTTTCTGAGTTGATTAACACCTCCACGTTGCTTTGAGCAAAGTGTGGGGCGCGACAGAAAATGCCACATTGCAGATGCCTGACTTGAGGCTGGGACTCTGACTTCACGCCTCCTGATCAAGGCAGCGACTCACTTCTGACGGAGGGAAAGTATTACAAAAATATATATGTAACACATATTCTATTCCTGATTTAGGTCTATAATCTTATGAGCCAGACTGTAATGAATAAAGTTATAATTAGCTGTAGATGAAGAACACGCAGCCGTGTTTTCTAGGGTGCACTTTAGGGCTCCGATCCAATCTGCACATTTACAAGCTGTGCTATTTGCATCGACTTCTACGGACTCCACTCAGAGACAGAAGAGGCTGCATTATTGATGACAGTGTGCGCCCCTCGCTTATCTCTCTACTACACCCTGTGGGGTGTGGAAGTGCAGGGGGAGGGAACAGCCAGGAAATCCGGAAAACACTACCCCATCCTCACAGAATAGTTCCCCAAATAGCACCGTAGTCTATGCCAGAAAATCTCTAGCATCTTCCCCCAGTTCGATTCACCAATTTGGACAAAACAGATGTAAATCCATGAGGATTGCTTTGATGTGACCTTAGGAGAGTCACTTCCCTTCTTTGGGCCCTGGTTTGCCATCTGCAAAATAAGAAGTTGTTGGACTGGATTTGGTGTACTGCACTGAAGTGAAGGCCTCTAGGGCAGGGGGTAGGGGTGAGGGGTGGTAGGGGGAGACCGTTCAGATCCTAGAACATGATGGTGGAGGAGGACCTAGGTATAGGGTTGGAGTGTTATGTGAAAAACTGAGAAATGTTACACATGTACCAGATACTGTATTTTACTACCAACAGTAAACTATTAATCCCCCCCCAATAAAGAAAAAAATAAGTTGTGTTTAAATACCGCTGATGCCCTTTTCAAGCTCAAAATTCTGAAGATCTGAGACTTTCTCTAAAGAAAAGCGACTCATGGGAGTCGGGCAGTAGCACAGCGGGTTAAGCTCATGTGGCACAAAGCACAAGGACCAGCAGAAGGATCCTGGTTCGAGCCCCTGGCTCCCCACCTGTAGGGAAGTCACTTCACAGGCAGTGAAGCAGGTCTGCAGGTGTCTATCTTTCTCTCCCCGTCTCTGTCTTCCGCTCCTCTCTCCATTTCTTTCTGTCCTATCCAACAACAATGACATCAATAGTAACTACAAGAATAAAACAACAAGGGCAACAATATAAATAAATAAATTTTAAAAAAAGAAAAGCAACTCAGGTGGACATCAGGCAGGTTATGCATGAGCAAGGCCTACCCTGCTGCCAGGGCCAGGGAAACTAGCCCACCCACCTACAGTTTCTCTAATTTGATGTGGTGGGAAAGTTCTGTATTGGTAAATGTTTGGCAACTGGCTCCTCAATGAAAAATGCTCTGATTAGTAGTGTTTTCCAATTTCAGTGGTGTAAATACTCCCACGATGGTGGATTTAAAACTGCCAACATGATGTCAATGAATACAGAGCTGAGAAAAGACAGAGGTGCACGTAGCTTTGACCTCTCACAAGCTGGAGTTTCTACTGACAGCAGCACACCACTCCTGGCATATGTTGGGAATAACGGGTGTGTCAGTCCCCTCGTTTTTGTCTTCTTTCTCTGGCCCAAAGAGGTTAAATAAAGACTAATTCCACTGTTGCCGGTAGTAAGGTGAATAAATGCCTTTAACCTTGTGGATAGTTCTGCAGTTTAACTCCTGAGGTGGCTGTGGCCTCAGGGTTAGGAGTACAGACTCTATCAGCCAGATACCCTGGGTTCAGATTCTGACACTCATTAGTTGTGTGACCTTGGTCTATTGACTTAAATTCTCTGTAAAAAATAGAAAATAAGCAAAAGAAATGTACCTATGACATAGGTCTATAGCTTGGGGATCCATAATAAAATACTATAGACTGGGTGGCTTCAACAACAGTAAGTTCCTTAATTCAGGAGACTGACTGGAAGTTGGGATCAGGGTGCCTGCATGGCCAGGTCTGGTGAGGACCTGCTTCCTGGCTTGCCAGCAGCTACCTTCCCACTGTGTCCTCCTATACATGTCAGCTACTACGTCACCTTTTCTTCTTTTAAGAGCACTATTTCTATAGGATCAGGAGTCCAGCCTTTTGACCCAGTTAACCCTAATATCCTTCTCTAATACATAAGGCATAGGGCTTCAATTTGTGAAGTGGGAGAGGCAGAATTCAATCCACAGCAATAATTTTATTTAAATATTGACTTAATATATGACATATATACTGTATATGATATATGTTCATATAATATATATGTCACTTCTAACACACAGTGCATGACAAAAACAAAAGCTATTATTTTGAAATGATTTGAGTTTGAATTCAATTTGAGCTTGAATAATTAAAAATAATAAATTTTATAAGGCTAGAATCCAGTTTTCTATTTATTTATTTACTATTTATTTATAGTGTGGCACCAGGAATTGAATCTGAGTCCCCATTTATGCCAAATACCACTGAGCAACATCCCCAGTCTAATGCTGTATTCTTTCTTTGAGAGAGAGAGAGAGAGAGAGAGGGAGAGAGGGAGAGAGAGAGAGAGACATTACAGCATTGCTTTGCCATCCATGGAGCTCCCCCCAGTGAAGTCCATGCTGGAATTCAAACCCAGTGCCTCATACACAGAAAAGGTGTGTGCTCTACTGGGTGAGTTGCTTCTTGGCTCTGGAATTCAGTTTTCTTGCAAGAAGCAAAGCGCTATCCTTGAGCAATAAATGTTCAATCTGGTGATCAGTTGAATCTAAGAGTCGATCTAGAAATTTTGCACTTGGATTCAGTGTTGTTCTTTAGGCAAAGTATCATATTATAATTAGAAATAGGAAGAGTAACATTTAGTATGCCATCACTTTCATCCTGTCTTCTGAACCTGTGACTGGTAATGCCGACAAGCAAGAGTTTGCTCCCTGACATGCATACAAGCCAATACTATGGCACCATCTTTTGAGAAAATAAGAGGCTTTATTATGATGTTAAATAGCAAGGAGGCAAAGCACAAATTTCTATATGTCTACAGGTATAGATCTAGCTCTAAAGGAATTGAAAATAGTGGGGCCAGGCAGAGGCTCACTTGGTAAAGCATACACATTACCATGCATAAGGACTCCTGGACTTCCTCCCTACATAGTAGCACTTGTAGGGAGGAAACTTCTTAAGTAGTAGAACAGTGCTGCAGTGCCTCTCCTCCTTCTGTCTTCTCTCTCTCTCTCTTTATTTCTGTCACTTTTTATCTAAAAAAGAAGGAGGAGAAAAAAATGATTGCTGGGAGCAGTGGAGTCATGCAGGCACAGAACCCTAGTAGCAAATAATAATAAAATAGAAAATAGTTACTCAAATACTTATACAGGAATGTTTATAGCATGAATGACAGAAATAACCAAAATACCCACCAAAGTATAAATGGACAAACAAAAATGTAGTACCTACCTTTGTTGAATTATTATTTGCTCATAAAAGGGAATGACAAGTGAAATAAACCATCTAAATTGTTCTTGTCTTGTTTATTAAAATAATCAGAATTGCTAAATCACAAAGACAAAAAAGTAGATAGGTGATTTCTAGGGTTGCCAGGAGGGAGACTTGAATGGGCATGGGGTTCGTCTCAGGCAGATGAGAAGGTTTTAGAAGTAGAAATAGAGGGCAGGTGGATGTACAGCATGGTCAGTAGACCAAGCATCACCTAGTTGTACACCTAAAATTTTGGGGCCAGGCAGTGGCACACCCAGTTAAGTACACGCAGAATTAAGCACAAGGACCCTTGCAAGGATCCCAGTTGGAGTCCCTGGCTCCCCACCTGCAAAGGGGACACTTCACAAGTGGCAAAGCTGGTCTGCAGGTGTCTATCTTTCTCTCTCCCTCTCTATCTCCCTGACCTCTCAATTTCTTACTGTTCTGTCCAATAAAATGGAAAAAAATGGCCACTAGGAGTAGTGAAATTGTGGTGCAGTAACCAAGCCCCAGTGATAACCCTGGAGGCAAAAAAAAAAAACAGTCATTTTGCATTCTGAGGATTTTAGATTTTGTTTTGTTTTAGGAAAATAATCTTAGTTATTTCTAAGAAAATCAGAGTTCCATTCAAATGTGGAGAAAGGGGGTTATCCCCAATTTCTCTTGCTAACCATCAAGGTCCAGGGTCCAGGCCTGGAAAAGGAAAGAAAGGGGGAATTTAAGATGGTCAAATCTGCAGTGTGTCAGTCAGTGGTGAATCTTTCACCCACTTATTTAAATTGTCACATTCTGCCAGACATAATCCCACATGCTTTGTGTTTATTGAAAATCTGGTTGATTCTCCCAACAACATTGAGGGGAAAAATAATAAGACAAATAACTATTCCCATTGTACAGCTGAAGAAATTGACAACCTTAAGGGCCAGGACCTGGTTTAGAACCCTGAACTTCACATCATCAGGTATCTCTGAGAGGTGTCAGTGGAAATCAGAGCAAAACTCAGATAGCCACAACCTCTCCCTGAGGAGAAAGGAAAAGGTGGAATGAGTGGTTATCTTATTACCCAGCTGCATTTACTTTCTTCAGGTGCCCTTCCTTTGTGTGCCTCTAAGAAGATAGAAATTGGCCCTTTTAAATAGAAATATCACCCCTCATGAAAGAAAATGTTCCTTGGCAACAAAGGCCTAGAAGTTCTTGGTCAAAACTTCTTAAATGGTTAGTGATACCTTTGACCTAGTGGACCAGGTTCTAGGTCAACTAGAGACCATTCCTTTTAAGTGTACTCACTGGGCTGTCAAGGTGTCCTGATATCTCAGAGTGTGCGCCAGCAGGAACCCAAGAAATCAAGGCATCTCCGGCTTCTCCTGGTCTTAATTCCTCTGCTGGCTGCCCCCATCATCCTACACAAACTGTCCCTTCTCCCAGTTCTAGGCCTCATCTGTCTGAATAGAGGTGGATGCACTTCCAAGTCTGAAATGTCAATGATGATTCTCCCTCCACACCTCAGCATTTGCCCAGGAACTTGGCAACACAGTACGAATATAGGTGTCCTCAAGTGCTGTGCGTGAATCAGATCCGTGCTACAAAATCACATGTGCTTGAAGCAGAGCGCGATGGCGGGATGTGAATAATTAGCCTCCAACTTAACATGAACAATGGATATTTACACAGAGCAGGAAGGGAAAGAGAAATGAAGTAAGGGAGTAGGGGTTGAATGGAAGTGGCAGAAAGCAGGGGCTTGGGAGTCAAAATCTGTAACGATGAGCCTGCTCTTCCACTCACTGGTAGCACGACCCAGGATAAGTTGGCTCATTCAGTTTCAGTTTACTTCTCTGTAAAATGAAGATTAAAAAAAAAAACCTACCTTGGGCTAGGGAGATAGCATAATGGTTATGAAAAAAGGCTTTCATGCCTGAGGCTTTGAGGTCCCAGGTTCAACCTCCAGCACCACCACAAACTAGAGCTGAGCGGTGTTTTGGTGTCTCTCTCTCTCTTTCTCTCTCCATATATATTTAAAATAAATGAAATAATGAAATAGCCTACCTCACAGGGTTGATATGAGGATTCAATGGAATAACACATATGAAGGGCTCAACTTATCGATAAGTATTTAATAAACACCCAACAAAACATAAGCTATTAAGAAAAGACAAGTGGTTAAAAAAATGAAAGCAGTTTGTGGGAAGGAGGGGAGGGAAACTCTGAATGAGCCCCACATGCAGCATGGGCCAGGCATTTCCATCAATGCCAACACAGTGGGACATAGTGGAAACCACAGAGAAGTCTGTCACGGAAACTGAGAGTCAGGGTTGCTTCCTCTTTTTCTGTGTCAAATTTGGAGACATGGAACAGAAGTGGGGCTCCTCTTTAGGCTACCCTGAGATTTCAGTTGTTGATTCTCTTGTTATTTAGAAATAGAACCCTCCAAATCAAACCCATTATGGACACACACACACACACACACACACACACACACACACTTCCAAACACATTCTCAGGCTTACCCAAGGAGGTCTGAGCAGCCAAGGTTAAAGTTTCTCCTTGTGAAGATCTCCTTTTATCACTTTGCATTGATTATCTTAGCATTATTTCCCTGCCCTCTCCCAATCCCCAGATGGGGCCCAGTTCCTCCTTTCTCCCATAGCTCATCGCCACTTGTGGTTTGTTAACCAGACTTAGCTTCCCCACTTGCATGGGTGCTTCAGAATTTGGGGGACCAAGTCTGCCAGGTTCATCCTGAGCCTAGTACCACACCTAGTACACAGCTAAAGTGTCATCCATATGCATGAAATGCTAAAAATGGATGTTCAAATGACTGAGGGAGCATAGTGCTCCTTGCTACAATGAGTCTTTGCAAACTCAGGAGCTCCACACCTCAGATCTCCTAGCACTCAACACTCAGACCCCACTCTGTGCTCAAGGCTTCTGCTATCAGCCTCTCTCTGCTTTGTGGCTTCCTAGCCAGGACAGTCCTGCATCCTGGAGTTATCCTTCCCTCAATGGAGACACTCAAAGCCATGCTCCTACCACTTGACTTCCCTTCCCAAGCTTCCAGCTGGGATCCTAGAGTTTATTACAGTTTCCTTTCCCCCTTTTTAAACTCCACCCTCAGCACTTTGTTCCCATACTTCTGCACCCTTGATGCTGACCTCAGATTCCCTTGGGGTGTGTGTGTGTTGGGGGGGGGGGGGTTGTTACATGTTCTTCCTTTTTCGGGGGATTTTGTCTCTCTCTAATAAAGTGGCTTCTCCTGCTCATTCTAGAGTCTCAGAGGGAATGGGGGAGGTGTCTTAGTGAGCCCCAGCTTCAGCCATTCCTCTCTTCACAGCCTCCCCCTCAACCCCGCCCCTGCAGGCTGCCACAACCTCAGCTCCTCTCCTGGGAATGGAGGAGGTGAGGGGAAAAGCTGCCCCCCTCCCTCATTAAATCAGTGGCCATCGCCCTCCTGGAGCCCAACAGAGGCTGCTTGCTGCCTGCCTGACTTCCCAGGCCACAGCCACCCAAGGGATTGATTAGCAAGTTGTAGGGAGAGTAATCCTTTCTCCTCCTGACACTAAATAGCATTACCTGAAGGCTCCCTGCCCCTCCAGCCATGAGAGTCACCAGAGAAATGAGACTCTCTACCCCCTCCTGACCTCTGATGTCTCCTTCTCCCACTCCTGTTCTCCCTTCTATCCTGCCCTGTCCCCACTCCTCCCCCCTCCCTCCTCATCCTTCCCCTCTGCTGCTTCTCTCCTATTCTGGTCTTCATCCCCAGCCCTCCTCCTCTCTGTCCTCCTCCCTCTCCCCAAATTCTCCCCTCCACCGCTATTCTCTCAGTCCAGCATGACCACTATCATGCTCCTTCCCGCTTTCTCTCCCTTTCTCAGTCTCTCCATTTGCTCTCCCTCTCCCTTCAGCCTCTTTTATCCATCTTAGGTCCATCCTTTAAAATAAATAAATGTGAATGTGGTTGACCACAAAGAACAGTGTCTCCTTTCCTAAAAGCTCACACCACCTGCATCCCTTATGGTGGTGGGGTTGTGTGTGTGGGGGGGGAGGGGGGGGAAATTCACTGAACCAACTCTGGTCTGCCTGGAAAGTCACCAGAATGACAAATCTTTGGACAAATTACTGATTTCTCATCTAATTTACATCCAATTAGTGTGAGTGAAATGAATCATGTGGTCAGCCCCTCAGGGGAAACATTGAGATAACAAATGCCCAGGGCTTCTTTCCTGGGGAACTGACGGGCCCTGGGGGAAGTCCATGATTTACTCCTTGGGTCAGAGGCCCCCTCCCGTCCCCCAGGCAGGTTACCAAGCCCATAGATCAGCTCACCCTCTCCCTGCAGCCTGAACGGGTGGGAAGGAGAGAGGGAGTTCTGGCTGATTAAGAAATGGTTGAGTGAGGAGTTATCTTATGGTGATCCCCAGCCTGGTCAGGGAGATCCACTTGGGGGAGGGGCCAATGCCAAGTCCTGGTCTAAGTCTTCATGGACAGAATCTCCACCAACCCCCAAGGACCCTTCAAGGCAGGTGGTCTGAGCCCCATAACCCTCACTGGTACAGCCAGACCCTGTCCTCAGTGGCTCTTGCCCCTTACAACCATGTGCTCTAGCCACAATCACCAGACAGGGAAGGAAACCAAAGTTCCAGAAAGACTCACTCCTGGATACTCAGCCAGCATGATGCAGGGCTGAGGTTTGGGGTCACTGAGGGGTTGATGCCAGAGTCTAGGCACTCACCCACTATCCTCTATCTGCTACAGCAATTGTGCAGAGGTGGAAACCAAGGCTCAGGAAAGTGATATCTCTGGCAAAGTCACTGTGCAGTTTGGGTCGATCTGGAATGTCACACCCAGCTTGTCCTGCAGGTGGCTTTTTCTGGAGGCTTGGGGCAGAGACAAGAACCTCAGGGTCCAGGCAAGTGGAAAAGGCTGCTTGGCGGTGACTAAGGCTGGATTTGCTCAGGCTCTCCCCACCGCCAGCAGAAAACCCAACCAAACACACACCTTGCTGTGCCTGGGTCATCATTTGCTTCTCCATGCATGAAGAGCAACAGACGGAATTCAGAAATGTTGTTCTAAAACAAGAACGATTCTTCTCTGAAATCATTTGAAGTGGGAAGACAGGGGCGCGGGTGGGGCGGGGCGGGGGGCATGGGCTTCTTGTCTGAACAGTGCAGTAGCTGCATGTTTGGGATGAGTTTGATCTTCCTGTGTAAACTTGTTTCTAGTCTTCTATTTAAAACCTGGCATATGGATGGGATCTCAGCTTCCAGTACTGGCAGTTCTTAACATTCACAGCGACTAAATAAAAAGGGAATTTTAAAAACCAAATGCGGTTTTACCTCATAACGAGGCAAAGAGAAAACTACTAAGAAGTTAACAACTCCCGAACTTGAGCCCAGCCAACCCTCTCTAGGTGGAGTCTTCTCCAAAGGGGTGTGGGATTCAGAGCAAAGGGACCACACGCATTTTCTGAGCGGTAAGGGTTTAATTGCTGGGTCAGGGTCAGGGTCAAGGTCAGGGCCTACTCTTTGTAGTCAGACAATTGGGTTTGAAGCCCAGCTCAGCCACTCACCAGCTGGGTGGCTTGGATCCACTACTTACCCTCTCTGAGCTTTTTTCCTCAACTGTAAAACAGGCCTAAAATAATGCTGCTTGGACTGTGTGAACTAATGCTTATAAAGCACATAGCATGATGCCCAGTATTTACTAAATGAGCAAAAGCTATGGCTACTATTTGTACATCTAGGGCAGGATTGATTTTCTTACTCTCCTACTCCTCAGGTTGTAGACCATGTGGTCCATAAGAGGGGGGCATCTGGCTCTTCTCTGGCCAGGATGTGAAGATTACCTTGGATTCCAAAGATGTGATGAGCAGAGGAGAGAGAGAGGGAGAGAAAGAGAGGGAGAGAAAGAGAGAGAGAGAGAGAGAGAGGGACTTGGGTGGGCCACAGGAAAGACAGAGGCTAGTGAGAAGGAGCCTGAGTGGCGTGACTCTCAAGTCACAAGGCTCTAAGGTCCACTAGAAGTGGAGCCGTGAGGTTCTTAGAGGCCCATCTGGGTTATGTCTGCTCAGAGTTCCACTGTAGCTTTATTAAGTAGGCGTTTACTATGCACCTGGTGGACTTTGAATGCTTTACAAGTTTTGGGTCATTTCTCCCACATAAGCTCCAGGACAACTCAATTAAGCGGCTATTTATGATTATGCTAAGGCCCAAGGTCAAGTGGGTAGACAGTGATGAGACTGCCAGAGCCTGCTCAACCGACTGCTTCTACCAGCACAGGTCTTGGCACCAGGGGGCAGCCTGTAGCAGAAAGAGCTGTGCCCAGGGGGAGAACAGAACCTACCACATTTTGTCCAAGTAGACATCAAATTAGTTACAAGCCTCTGACCAGCTGGCTAGTCAGAGGCCTTTAAGAACCATTTGGGACTCTGTGCAGATCCTCAAGTCAGACCCAACAGCTGACCTAGCACCCCCACTGAGAGGCAACACAGAAGGACAACCATTCCTCATATGGGTGACTGACCCAAGCAGAGTGACAAAGAGGGCCAGGGCAGCCCATGTAACCTCAGTCTTCTACGCTGTAAAGTGGGAATTTCACATGATTTCTACAGAGGACTAAGTAAAGCAGCTGCAACTGCATCTGTCCCAGAGTTCTCAATTGTTTTGCTGCTGTCACCAGTGAGGAAACTGAGGCTCAGTGCAAAGCAAGGACTTGTCCCACTGAGCAGAAGTAGATGAGGTCAGTAACAACGGTGTCAGATTTGCAAGCTGCTTGGTGGGCTGGTGACTTACTCATTTGGGCAGTGTGCTGCTCCCAGGTTCAAGCCTGGCCCCCACAGTATTACAGGAAGCAGTACTGTGATCTCTTTCACTCTCTTTCTGCCTGCCTCTAAAATAAATAAATAAATGTAAAAAATAATGAGTGTTGCTTGGTCAGCAGGGCAGTCACTGGGGCTGTGGATGTGCTGGGGAAATCAGTGGTCAAAAGAATCACGGCCCCACTGATATCACGGGTCACCTCTCTGGTTTAATTGTCCCCAAACACTGAAAACTGCTCCTTGGAAGATGTGCCCAGTCCCTGCTCATCCCAGCTCCCCATTTCTCCAGAGCATCCCTGGGGAGGAAGAACTTTGTCCTGACTTGGAGATTTGCCCCAGGCCCCTAGGATGCGCCTGCTCAGAGCTCCCGCTTCAGAGCCTGCCACTGTCAAGACTTATGGCTGCGTCTCTCCCCCTTGCTGGGTCTGACTACATCACTTATCTCCCCGACGCTGACCTGCCAGCAGCTGCAGGAGGCTCTCTCCGGTAAGATTTGATTAATGAGGTTCAGCAGCAACAAATCAGTCTTATGGAGCAGCCCTCCCCTCTCTGGGACACACTCTCACAACAGCCGCTGCATACAAACCCGGCGGGGGCGGGTGTGGGGCTGCCTCCCAGCCCTTCCTGTCAGCAGCAGGCTCTGTGCCCCTGGTTCCAGAGCCCTGGCCAGTCTCACTTTGTTCCTGCCTGGATGCACTGTGTTCAAGTGCAAGTGAGAGGTGCTTGTTCCCCCACCCCACCCCCTTTCCCTTAAGTTAACAGAATTAACATAGTAGCTTCTTTTTTATTTTTTAATCAACTTTTTAAAAAATGTGTTTAATTTGATAGGACAGAGAGAAATTGAGAGGGAAGGGGGTAGAGGAGGAGAGAGATGCAGAGAGACACTTTCAGCACTGTTTCACCACTTGTGAAGCTTTCCCCTTGCAGGTGGGGACTGGGGACTTGAACCCAGGTCCTTAAACATGGTAACATGCACACTTAGCCAGGTGCACACCCCAACAGCGTAAGTCTTAATATTTAGCATTTCTGCACCTGCTCTAGGAAAAGCCCCCTTTTTTTTCTTTTTTTATTTTTAAGTATTTTATTTATTTTATTTTTGAGAGAGATGCAGAGAGAGAGACACACACACAGAGAAACAACAGACCATTGCAGAACTCTGGCTTCTTGTGGTGCGGGGGACTGAACCTGGGACTTCGGAGTCTCAGGCATGAGTGTCTCTTTGAATAACCATTATGCTGTCTACCCCCACCCTGCAAAACCCTTTCTAAGATACTTGGCATGCTTTGATTTAAGTCTCTCAACACCCCAATGGAGGGGATTTTATTATCTCCATCTGACCTATGAGGAAAGTGAGGAGCAAATGAGTTGGTAATTTACCCAAAATCACCCAATTAGAAAGGGGCACATGTTACAGTGCTCAAGGACCCTGGTTCAAGCCCGTGGTCCCCACCTGCAAGGGAAAAGCTTTTTGGGAGGTGAAGGTGTCTTCTGTCTCTCTCCCTCTCTATCACTCTCTTCCCTCTCAGTTTCTGGCTGTCTCTATCCAATAAATAAAGATAATAATAAAATATTTTTTTAAAAAAACAACTCAGCAACCTGGATTTTAATTGTATTTGTGTTTGAAGTCTTAAAATTCTTTGGAAATATGATGAAAGTTGTGGTCTTGCTCCTTGGGAAAATATGTGTATCTATATGTCTAACAATGCTGATAACAGCATTCCTAAGATGTACCCACTTGCAAACCCATTATCCCAAGGACTCCCCACTCCCTGTGAGACTTACACACACACACACACATCTACCACCACCACCCCTCTCTCCTACAAGCACAGACTTCAGGATCCCACACTCCAAGCACCAGATCTTCCGGATCCTATTCTCTGTACTAAATGTCTGAAACTCAAGTCCTGCTTCCCAATGTCAGCTGGTGTCCCTGAGAGGCAGGACTGCTTTTTTTTTTTTCTTTCTTTCTTTTTTAGTCCAACTACTTTATATCCACAGCCCAGCCCCCACCTTTCTCCTTACTCCAACTGTTTTATTGGAACCACTTGCTTCTCAAGCAGTTACAGGAAGCCTGTGGCACGTGGAGGCCTGTCCACTCCTTTGCAGTATAATCCAAGCATCCTTCAAGTGTGTGTCCCTACAAGCATTGGTGACCCCATGTCCCTTCCCTGGGAGCCTTTCTAAAGTGGGCATCCTGCTCAGCTTCTTCTCAGACTCCCTTATAACTCCTCCTGATCCCCTACCACCAGGCTTTGCCCCCACTCTTAGCTTACACACAGAAGGGCCTATGGGTCTCCCCCTCCTGTCCCTTTCTTTACCTTTCCCAAAGCCCTGGAATCCCAGAAACATTTGTCAGAGATTTGCCAATAGTCACTTTTTCATCTGCTGGGGCAAGAGTCATCTTTGCATATAGATGTTTTGTAATAGATGCTGCATTGATTATGTAAAGTTCTTTTGGGAATCGCTGATCATTTCTGGGTCCTCACTGACTAGATCCACTTCTAGTGCACATCTTAGAATCCCTAGGCCCAGGCTAAACCACCTGAGTCAAGGGCTGGAGAAGAGATATAGTCCCAGATGGCCTCATGCAATGGACCCGTGTGGCCATTCTACTGGCTGGGGAGGGTCCATTTACCCTAAGAATGGTCTGTTCTTCAGATGTAAATAGTAATGATGATTCTACTGATGCACATTTTTTGTACTTTGTAGTATATAAAGCAAAGTGAATTTTCTGTGGGCACATACTATCCTTACAACAACCATGTGGGAAAGGAATTACTGCCTCTCTTAACAGATATGGAAGACAAGGTCCTGAGATATGACCTGTCCAAGATTGTATTGTTCAGATCTGCCAGCTCCAACCCCTGGCCCAACTTGTCAAACTGTGAGAACTATACTTTTTCTCTTTTGTCATTTTGCATAGACATTCATGTAGGTACCCTGGTGGTGGCACACCTGGTTGAGTACACACATTACTATACACAACGACCTGGGTTTAAGTCCTCATCCCCCACATATAGGGGAAAAGCTCCATGAGTAGCGTAGCAGTGATGCCAGTGTCTCTTTATCTCTCCTTTTCTATCTATCCTTACCCCCTCTCAATTTCTCTGTGTCCTATCAAATGAAAAGGAAGAGAACAGACAGATGCAGAGACAAAGAAATGCCACCGGGAATGGTGACCTTGTTGTGCAGGCACCCAGCCTTAGCATCAACCCTGGTGGCAATTGAAAGAGGAAGAAGAAGAAAAATAAATAAACTTCATGGTGAGGATATTTATAAAGGCTTTCAGATGGGCCTCTAGCCTCATGTCTCTTCCCAGCCCCTATGTACTCCAGAAGCATGCAGGGAATGAAAAGTGGTTTGTGCATTTGTCTTGGGGAGATGCATGACAACTCTGTGTGGAATTTTGAGGGAGTTGAATAGGTGGGTTTGTGTCTGTGTGATGGGTTCAGTATGTATGTGTGTGAGTAGATAGGCTGGGTGGACAAAAGTGTGAGGAGTGTAAGGGGGGCATGAAAGCACATGTGTGAGGGTGAAGGTGAGCCTCTGATCTGCTTCCTCCTCTTGTTAATTGCTTTTTACCTTGTCTTCAGAGCTCAGAGTCTGTGGATTCAGCTTCTTAATGAAAGAAGACTGGATGGATCACCTCCTATAGATTGCAAGGAGGAGGTGACATATGCCCACCCCCTTCCAAAAAAAACAAAACATGGTGGAATCTGGTGAGTTGTCTGAAGGCATGGAAGGTCAACTCCTCCCTTGACTAGTATAACTAGGCTAATGAGGTCCACAGAGACCTGAGGCCTCATAGTGCCAGTCTCAGCTCACAAAGAGGCCTTTAGACCACCACCACCCATTGGGAACCTCCTTGGCCTCTCAGACACAGAGTCTATTCTGTCTCCTAGGAAACTTGTTGGCTACCATGAACTCAGACACCCTGAGAAAGGGCCTGACTCATTCACAATGCTGAGTCTGAAAGTGTGCTGTGGGAAGAAGGCAAAGTCCAACCCAATCAGTGGGGTGGGAGACCCCAGCACAACCAAGCCATGGCCGGCAGAATTCCCTCACTACCTACCCCGAGGCTGGCATTCCCTGCAGTAACTCTGGAGCTTTCCCTGGAGCTTCCTGCTCTGGCTTCTACCTGAACTTGGCATCCCCATGTGCCAATTAGAGTCACACCTCCCATTTAACCAGAAGCACATTTTCCAGCTTGTTCTTCCACCAGGCTGGGCTCCAAATGCCTCTTGTGGTTGTTTCCCAAAATCAAATCCAACCTCAAAGCATGAAGATTTGCCATTATTAAAGACGAGCAAAAGCATATGCCCCAGGCTCTGGAGAGAATTTCTAATGAGGATTCCAAAGATCAGAGCCCGACTCTGGAGCTCTCAGCATCCGATGGGCCCTTAACAGTCATGGAACTCTCTAATTAACGCTCCCTGCCTGCCTCGTCGTATACTCTGCCACGCCTTTGCTCTGCTCCCGCAACAGTGGTCTGTGTGATGCAGGGGTGATGTTTAAAGTCAGGGTATAATAGGAAAAGCCAGGCACAGTCAAAATTAACCTTACAAATCTCTTAGGAGGGAGACTGTTGTGCCATTTCAGTGAGTCCAGCACAGCAAGCTTCAGTATGAGAACAAATCGCTTTTCTTTGGGCTAAGCATCAGATGAGGTTATTGGCTTGATTTGAAGGGTCATGCTACATGAAAGATGGATGTCTTTAAACTCTAGAAGCACCCTCAGGATGCTACTTAGGGGAAGAAGCACTGAGGACTACAAGCCACTGCAGAAAGGAAAGGTTCTACCACCCATCCTGTGTACAACTCCTTGAGTGAAATGGGTCTGGGAAACCCTCTTTATTCTCCATTTGCATTCATTGTTGTTGTTATTCTGTGTGCATATACATAGCTGAATTCATATATGTGAAGTGCAGTCTCCCTGGAAGACTCCTCCTCTGCATTACAATATATTTACATCCTTCAAGGCTACTTCGACACTCTAAACGCCACTTCTTCCAGGAGGTATTCCCTGGTGGCTCCAGGTCTGAAACACACATCACTCCTGAGGTTCCCCCTTGCTGACTCCTTCTCACCCAGTTTCCTGTGACAGAGGACTGTCTCCAGTCTCCCAGAGAGGTGGTTCCATGCTAAGAATGAGGCTTTGCAGCCAGAAGATCTGAATTCAAATCTAATTTTTGATTGTCAGTTGACAGGTCATGCACCCACTTAAGCTTAGTTTCTTTTAAAAATAATTCATATTTTATTTTATTTTATTTTATTTTATGGGAAAGATTCAGTAAGAAAGGCCAGAGCACTGCTCAGTTATGGCTTCTGGTGGTGCCAGGGACTGAACCTGGGACTTCAGAGCCTCAGGCATAAAAGTCTTCTGCATAACCATTGTGCTATCTCTCCAGCCCAAGCTTAGTGCCTTCATCTGTAAAATCAGGATCATAATACTCACATCAAAGATTTGCTGATGGTTAGTGCATAGTATATGTGGGGCAGGGGTCTTAACTCAGACCTCATTTTTCTGGAATTTAGATCAAGCTAATGACATGCAACACAGTTCAAAGCCAGGTTCTAGTCCTCTCCCAGCTCCTGTGATTATTCACCAACTGTGTGTCTCCAGGAAAATTACTCACCATCTCTGAGCATCAGACTCCATGCCAGTAAAACAGGGATAAAAATAGTGTCAAACTGGTGGAACTGTTTAGCAATGAAAGGAGATAATTCCCATTAACAGCTTAGCACACTGTCTGGCACTTAACCAGTGCTCAATAAATGTCACCCATTATTTATTAGCCATTATAAATTATGCCAATGGACTGGTGGGCATGTCTGGAAGGAGCTGATTTGCATGAGGTTTTGACAAAGGAAAAGGGAAGGAAACAAGACATTGTCTGGGGTTCTGGTTCTCGGGGCTGCCTGGTGTCCGAACCTTATTGAGGAGCAGCAGATGACATGGAGGTAATGGGCCCATTTTTAGGAGTTCAGGTGTGACCCAGGATGTTCTAAAGCAGTGGTGTCTCCAGGGAATCGAAGATACTTATGTCTTGAGCAGTTACTCTGCACCAGGCTTGTGCTTGTTAATGACTAAGCCATGAACAGAAGGCACTCATCTCTGCCTGGCCTAGTGGTTCTTCTGGGCCCCATGTCCCTGTATGTAAATTGTCAGGTTCCTGGGGTGGCTCGGCAACTCGGGCAGGGGAAGGTGTGGGCCCCCAACCAGTTCCAAGCTTCAGACATTCCTGAAGGAAATTTAGAGTTGCAGAACATGGACAGAGATACTGAATTCACACAGACTATTCCAGGGAGCTTCCAGAAATAATAGACAGATTATAGCAGGGCATTTGCCCTGCAGAAGGGAACATGGAGCATGTAATTGGGTGGGTACTGGATGGTAAAAAGACCACATTGGGGCCAGGCACCCAGTAGAGCATATACATTCTCATGGGGAAAATGCAGGTTCAAGCCCCTGGTCACCACCAACAGAGGGGGAACTTCAGTGGAGTTGACATGCTGGCACTGCTCCCCAGTGATAATCTTAATAACAAAAAGAAGGATGAAGGAGAAGTGGAGGAAAACGGAGAGAGAGAGGAGAAAAAGGAGGAGAAGGAAGAAAAAGAGGTGATGGAGAATGAGGAGGAGGGCCACACTGTCGTCCAGTAGTCAGTTATGAAGTCACAGAATGGCTGCAGCAAGCGGTGGTTTATGCTTCTGGCAAGTGCCCACAGACAGACTCTCCCATCCATATCTTCATACATAACCCACCACCACCATCCCTGCCCCCTTTCTCTAGCAGCCCGTAGGTTTTGAAGCTGCCTAGAGCCAGGTCCCAGACCCACCTCTGCCATTTGACAAGCTGAACAACATAACTGTTATTTAAGCTCTTTGAGCTTTAGCTTCCCTTTCCTATAAAACAGGAATCAGAAGAATCTCTACCCCAAAAGCTTCAGTGAGGATGAAATGAGCTCATGCATGTAAGGTCCTTAGAACCTGGTACATACTGAGTCCTTGATAAAAACAACTAGTGGCAGCCAGGGGGTGCTGCACCCAGTAGAGCACATATGTTACCATGCAGGAGGAGGACCCAGGTTCAAGCCCCCAGTCCCCATCTAAGGCAGAAACCTTACACGCAGTGAGGCAGTGTTGGACGTTTCTCTCTCTCTCTCTCTCTCTCTCGCTCTCTCTCTCTCTCTCTCTCTCTCTCTCTGTCTCTGTCAGAAAAAAAGAAAGCAAAAAAGTAAAAATAAAAATAACTAGCCTGCTTACATTCTACCCCATAAACAATGAATTCCTCTGCCCAGGGAACTGGTGCCAGTGACACAGCACAGCACAAGACACACAATCAGCTAGAGAAAATACAGTTCTAGCCACCAGGCCAGGACCCCTCCTCCATACATAAAGCTCCCATCACTGCCTGCCCCCTTTTCCCCCAGTCCTAACCTGCCTTCTCTCAGTGACCCTCTGGAAAGTTTCCACAGAGACACGTTTAGCCAGGAATCTCCCCCTCCCCCTCCCCTGAGCCACCTGAGGTTGCCAAGGAGCTGTTGTGCCCGTGGGGGTGCACTGGATGGCCTCAGACCCAGAGGGGCATCCACCCCTCCTGCTTTCCCTCACCACTCCTCCCTGCACAGTCTTTGTTATCTCAACTACTTTAAGAGAGTTCTCTTTTCTCCTCCTCGACTCCTCTGATGCTAATCTCTCTCCATAAATCATACCCTCTAATCTTTTCATCACCTTTCTCTGATTAAAGCAGCCTGGGGGTTGGGAGCCACAGTCCTCAGTGACTAAAGAGCTTTGATGTCCAAACTCAGGCCCTGGGCTGAGGCACTGACTGGCGGTCAGGCCTCCCCTCACCTCACCTCGCCCTGTGTGGATGGGCAGGAGGGCCTGCTAGTCCAGGCACCAGCACACACCCCGTGTTGTCCTGGCCTGTTCACACAGCCCAGCACCTCGAGGATTTCACAGATCTCTTCATGAATATTTCTCACTACATACTGGATGTCATTATTCTATTGAGAATCAATTAGCCCAAATGTTGTTATGACAGCTACAGAAAAACGATATTTTTAGCTTTGCTTTATGCTGCTCTGTCTCTTCACGGAATTATTGAAAACCTTAAAACTGATCTAGTGGCGACACGGGCCTCCATGGTGAGACAGGGAGCGATTGATCTGGGAATGGGGAATTCTGGGGCGGGCGCTGCTTTTCTCAATGAAGTAGGATCTCAGCTAGCACTTCTAGGAACGAAGGCAAAGCGAGATCTGCAGCAAGATACTCTCCCTGTTGGAGCCTCAACTTCTGCATCTGCAAAATGGTCAAAGTAAGCATCCTTACCTTCAGCACTGTGACCAGGATGAACCCAGACAATGCATACAAAGCACTTAGGGGACCTGGAGACAGCTTACTCAGTAAAGCACATATCTCACCTTGGGTTTGAGCACCTTGGCACTGGCAGAAGCTCCATGGATGGTGGAGTGGTGTTTCCTTTTTTTTTTTTTTGGCCACTAGGGTAATCACTGGGGCTTGATGCCTATGTGACTCTACCATTCCCAGTCGCCATTTTTCTCCTTTTTTTGTAAAAGGGTGAGATACAGGGAGGGAAAAGGAGAAAGAGAAACTGCTCCATTGCTTGTGAGACTCTTCACCCCCAGCCCCCCACAGGTGGGGACTGGGGACTCGAACCCACGCTCTTGTGTATCGTAATGTATGTGCTCCACTGGGTGAGCCACCACCCAGCCCTTTATCTCTCTCTCTTTAGCTGATAGAAAATAGTGAAAATAGGGAGTCGGGCAGTAGCACAGCAGGTTAAGCGCGGGTGGCACAAAGCGCAAGGACCAGCATAAGGATCCTGGTTGGAGCCCCTGGCTCCCCACCTGCAGGGGAGTCGCTTCACAGGCGGTGAAGCAGGCCTGCAGGTGTCTATCTTTCTCTCCCCCTCTGTCTTCCCTTCCTCTCTCCATTTCTCTCTGTCCCATCCAACAACGACGACAACAATAATAACTACAACAATAAAATAACAAGGGCAACAAACGGGAATAAATAAAATAAATATCTTTTAAAAATAAAATAGTAAAAATATTAAACTGGGAGCAGTAGTAGCATACATATGTGAGGCTTCAGACCTTTATTAAAAGAAAGAAGCAGTTCTTACACTTAAACTTAGCATGTGGCAGCACCACAGCTGGTGTTCAACATGTGAGTGGTATTGTGCAGAGTGACTGATGGGGTTCTAGGAGCAGGGTTGTCTGGGTTCCAGTCTCAGCTCTGATGCTTCATAGCTGTGTGACCTTAGACAGTTTCCTTAACTTCCCTGTGCCCGTTTTATCATCCATAAAATGGGATTTCGCTGTTAACTACCTTGATAACAGTGTTAAGTGTAAATAAATTAATACAAGTAAAGCCCTTGAAAATCCTGTCACTGTCACCTGCTAGCCACTTTTGCTCAGTTGACACCTTAACCTAAAACCTTTCCCTTCCCACCCTTGCCCATTTATATCTTCTCTGTCAAAGTCTGGCTCAACTGTTATCTCTTCTGGGGTGTTGGTTCTGTTCATCTGTGGTATTCATAGCCTATCTAAGACCAGCAGCACCTGCATCTTGGCTTCCACAGTGGTACTAAAGAATCATAGCTCCCTGGCCCCTCAAATGAGGGGCTGGTCCTGTCCAATTCTGATTCTAGGTGGGCAATTTCTGCCTTCAAATGCTTTTCCTCCTTAGACAGCCACTAAAGATCACCTACAAGCTTCTTCCCACAAGAACAGTTTCACAGATTTACAGCAAATAATGAAGCTATGCTGTAGCAAAAAGGAAAAAAAAAAATTCATCTCTGGCCCAGAGGCCCCAGGAGAGAGCAGAAGGAAGAGGCAGTTCCAGATAGCCCCCTGAGCTGTGTTCTCTGCCAAGATGAGAGCTGGTTTCAGAGAGAAGATAGGGCCCATCTGAACACCTTTGCTTCCAGCCAAGTCAGGCCACACTCAGGTTTTGCCCAGATGAACCCTAACAACATTGGATGGCTGACATCTTTTGGCTGGTAAAGGGCCAAAGGAGCAGGTTGGTAGAACTTCTCAGAGGCCCCAGTGTCCTGTATCTTGTGTTTGTCCCCTCGGGTCTCTGCCCAAATAAATCCTTGCTGTGTTCCAAAGCTCAGTGCAAGTCAACCCTTATTTATTCCTCCTCCACAATCTTCATTTGACATCACCTTCTCCCTCCTTGCCATGTCCCTCCATTGCATGCTCTCTGTTCACATTTATAGCCAATGTCAACCAACCCTCATACTTAGTGTGCAGGACTGACTCCCTGCTGGACCATGAATAGAAAATCAAAGCTTGATTCTAATAAACTGAGTGTTTATAGCTATTCTGTCACGGAGCTGCTCTAAGGCATAGCCATCCTCCCAGGAGATTGCTCTACCTTCTGTCACCCCTTTTTTGGCCTCTAAAGAATACCCTGCTCAACCCTGTGTACGGGGTCATTTTGTAGGCTGTGCACCACACAACTCAGGAGAGCAGTTCACACACATGTGAATGATGAGTCCTTGCATCATGAAAGCCATGCCTTTAAAAGACACATTGGTTCTGGCACTCTGCTTTTTGTTAAGATAGAGACAGAGAGACTGAGAGAGAGACCATAGCACCAAAGCTTCCTTCAATGAAATGGGGACCTGGCTCAAACCTGGGTCTCAAGCATGGCCAAGGAGTGCACTCTCCAAGTGAGCCAGCACGCTTTGATTCCTGAAGCCCTGCAGTCCACATAAAACACCCTCCTAAGCAATGCAACCAGTACCACCTTGGCATGTTACACTTCTCACTGTGTCCAGAGACATCAGGTATGGAATGTCAACTCTTCAACTTCATTACTCTGGTGAGACCTTTCCTAGCTCATAGGACTCCTTAATTTCATTTTGGGTGGTGTACTTCTTAACAAAACCTCAAAACCTAGATATAGACCAGGGCCTATGAGAAAGGGCATATGTACATGTATCCATAAGTTAGGGGAAAATATATACCTTAAAGCAAAGGCGCACACACAGTAGTTTGCAGTGAGTCGATAAATGAAGCAAGCAGGTACAAAGACCTAAAAAGACACCTTAAAGTACCTAATGAAACAGTTTCTACTTAGACCTAGATACCCTCCTCACTTACTTCCTATTACACTTCCCTTAGTCACTCCAAAGTTAACCTTGTCAGACAAAGGAAGGACTAGAAAAGCTGAATAAGGGCAAGAGACTGGCATACTTTAATGATGGCTCTTTAGTCACTACCAGGACACCCCATCACCTGGGGCTCTAGTCAGGGATTCCTGGGATTCCCGCACAAACATGATGGACCTAGACATCTCACAGATCCCTCTCACCTGTCACTGGTTATTTCCATCAGGAAAAACATAATGGACTCCTTGTAGGCCCCTACAGGACCTTGCCCTCAATGTATATCAACAATGGTAAGGTCTGTTCCATTCTCTGAAGGGAGGTTGGACAACATACTCTACCTACTAGCTGAGGAAGATGGGTCCTGAAATTAGGGCAGCCTGGTATGTTCTTAGGTGTGACCACAAAATGTGAGCTCAGACCTACAGGGATGCAGAAGTTATATAGGCTCCTGTGCTGAATATGGGCCCCACATCAATATTTATATACTTTCCCCATATTTGGGAGCTACTCTCTTTCCTGATGCAGCTTTCTAGTCCTTTCTCCAACTACGACACAATCTCACTAGACAATAACTTGGGTCCACCTGCATATTAGCTGTCAGGCTCAGACAAAAACTAGTAAAGTCATGGGTCCCTTGGAATATACCTAAAATAGACCTACTAGCTTTTTCTAAAATGGAGACCCCAAATCTTCATCTACAATCTTCTTGCCTTTAGGTTCCTGGTTAGTCAAAAATTTGTTCTTTATATCTTAACTTTTTTTTTAGCCACCAGGTTCCAGATGATACCATGATGCCAATCGGACTTCCCTGGACATAGGACCCCACCATATATCCTGGAGTCCCACCTCCCCAGATCCCTGCCCCACTAGGGAAAGAGAGAGACAGGCTGGAGGTATGAATTGACCTGCCAATGCCCATATTCAGTGGAGAAGCAATTACAGAAGCCAGACCTTCCACATTCTGCACCCCATAATAACCCTGGGTCCATACTCCCAGAGGGATAAAGAGTGGGGAAGCTATCAAGGGAAGGGATGTAATATGGAGTTCTGGTGGTGGGGATTGTGTGGAATTGTACCACTCTTATCCTATGCTATGGTCTTGTCAATATTCCCATTTCATAAATTAAAAAAAAAAGTCTACTCTATAAGCACTGTGATACCTCCATGTATAGATATTTAATTAAGTTTTTTTTTCTGTTTCAGTGTTTTCTTTGCATTTTGGAGTCAATAATGGTTTCCTTCAGCAGTTAAATATTTCTGTGGGCTTCCAGGAGGAACACAGGCCCTCCTTCCCCTAGTTCTCTCTAGATAATAGAGATCTGTCTATAATATTTAAGACACGTTAGAGAAGGATTTGTGATAAGTAGGAGGCTACGTCCTCTGTGTATAAGTATTCTAAGAAGAATTGGTAATAGCTTCCCTCTTACTCTTTAGGATGTGCCATTTTGCACTATTGACTGCATGGTCATGTTGGGAGGGGAGAAAGTGCCTTAGAGAAGTCTATGGCACAAGCCCAGACCCACCTAAAGTCCCTTCCAGGAACAGGCCCACACTACTTGGTCCCGAGGAACTCTTCCTCCACCCTCACCCCCATCCCCCACCTTTCAGAATGCTCTAGGGAACCACCACACTTCCAAGTCCAGAACACATTGGTCCTTGAAAGACAGAAAGTCCTCACTCCTGCCTCCTCCCTGTTTGCAAGGGTCCTCATTTCCTGCTGCAGGAATGACGTCTTTCTTAGGAGTCTGACAACGAACATTTTCATTTCCTTTTATTAAAACTCCACTCCCACCCATAAGGATGTGCTCTGGCCCTAGGACCTCAACAATACAATTGTAAAATAGTTTCACACTGGTACATGATATACATCCCGGAGTTTTAATCTACATATCTTTAATCTTTTATGGAACAAGACAGAATACCAATTAATCAATTAATCAGTTTTTCTTTTTAGCACCAACCAGACTGTATTATGTTGTGTCCATGAAACTACTATCTCCCTAGAGAGAGATGTCATCTCTGCATCCCAACCTGCACACAGAAATGCATACTGGAGCATAAGAGTGGTGCATAAACACGGCAGCGATGTTCTGTTAGACTGTGAGCTCTTTGGGAGCAAGGACTATGTTTGTTCATTCACGTCTCTATCATAATAAGCATTAACCTATGGCAAAGGCACACTGGAGGGCAGAAGCTAATGGAATACATGACTGGATAGATGAGTGGAGAGTGGATGGATGGATAGATGGATGGTGGGTAGATAAATGAGAAGGTAATGGATGATGGGGCAAATTGTTGAATAGATGAAAGACTGGCTCCATGCTAGAGTGGTAGATTTTTAGCCTGTGAGGTTAGTGCCTAGGGAGAAGACAAAACAGAACAACTGTTTCTCAGGTTCTGTCTCCAATCCCCATCAGAAATAATCATCCTTTGGTCTCTACCTTTGGATTCCCAACAGATTGCATGCAGACTTACAATACACTTACAACTCACTTCCTTTAAGGGCAGGCAGTGTGTGAATCTCTTTCTTTCTGTCAAAAGAGCCTGACTCAGAAGCCCTTCTCCCAGATTGAGGGGGAAGATAAAAATAGTACTTATGGGAGTCGGGCGGCAGCGCAGTGGGTTAACCGCAGGTGGTGCAAAGCGCAAGGACCCGTTCAAGCCCCGACACCCCACTTGCAGAAGAGTCGTTTCACAGGTGGTGAAGCAGGTCTGCAGGTGTCTATCTTTCTCTCCCCCTCTGTCTTCCCCCCTCTCTCCATTTCTCTCTGTCTTATCCAACAATGAACAACATCAACAACAATAATAACTACAACAATAAAACAACAAGAGCAACAAAAGGAAAAATAAATAAATAAACAACAACAAAAAAAAGAAGCTAGTACTTACATGGGGCCAGGTGGTAACATACCTAGTTAAGTGTACACATTACAGTGCGCAAGGACCCAGGTCCAAGGCCCTGGTCCCCACCCACATGGAAAAAGCTTTGTGAGTGGTGAAACAGGTCTGCAGATATCTCTCTGTCTCTCTCCATCTTTATCTCCCCTTACCTCTCAATTTCTATCTATATCCAATAGTAAAAAAATAATAAATATAAAGAAACTAGTACTTACTTCTTGATTGTACCACAGTGGGTCTTGAGAAACATGACACATTATTCCCTTCTTTGCTCCCCTAAGACAGTGCTAGAAGGCTGGATTTGTTATCAGATGCAAGGCAGCTTAGTTCAGTTTAATGAGCCTGTCCTAGGAATTTCTAGTGCAGGTCTCGTCCAACTGCTAGGTAGGCTTTTGTGAACAACTTGGTCCTTGCCCCTGAAGTGATCTGCCAACTCTAACAACTGTAGTGTTATCTCAGTTAACTCATCCCTGGCTCTGGACCTCAAGTCTCCATCTATAAAATGCTAAGCTGGTGGACATCTCCATTTTTTCCACAGCTTAAAATTTTGAGTCATATGAATTATCCAAGTCACCAATAAACCCCCACTGTAGGATGGAGAAGTGGCTGAGTGGTAGAGTATAGGTCTTGCACGCCTGAGTCCCTAAGTTTGAGCTTGAAACTATCTTACATCAGAGTAGTGCTCTATCTCTCCTCTCTTTCTCTCTCTCAATAAATACATTAACCTTTTTTAACTGTACATGTTTCACATACTTTGGGTAGGATAGCAGAGTTAATCCTGCTAATCCTGATGGGAACCCCCAACTCCCTTCCCAGCTTCCACAAAGGCATGGAAACTACCTAATGATTCTGGAACATATGCAAGCCTCAAAAACATAATTCATGTTCTTCCTGCCTCCAGAATTCCTACTCCATTCTAACATGTGTAAATGTAGCCCATCTTCTAGCCCCTGGCTCCATAAGACTCTCCTTGCTCTCCTCCTGCAGGGCTAACCACTTCCTATCCTATGGTTCCTTGAGGTGATCAGATTTCATCTATAGGACAGTGAGTTCCCTGAGGGCTCATCTCCTTGCCTACCAGGCTTTCAGGAGGCTCTGCAAACACCAGACACCAGTGAATAGTTGAAATAGCATTCTCTACCCTGAATCTGTGAGGGAGGAGCTCTACCAGGAAGTTACTCCCCAGTAGTCATTGAGCATTGGCGTACCTGGTAGAATGCACACATCACCATGCACAAAGATCTGGGCTCAAGCCCAAGAGGAGAAGCTTCCCAAGTGGTAAAGCAGTGTGGAAGATGTCTCTCTGTCCCCCTCCTTCTCAATGTCTCTCTGTCTTATTGAAGAAAAAAGAAAGGAAAAAATAATAATCACCAGGAGTGGTGGATTATTCATGCAGGCACTGAGCCCCAGTGATAAGCCTGTTGATTAAAAAAAGAAAGGGGGGGGGAGGTTGGGCAGTAGCGCAGCAGGTTAAGCACACATGGTGCAAGGCTCAAGGACTGGCATAAGGATCCCAGTTCGAGCCCCTGGCTCCCCACCTGCAGGGGGGGGCCCGCTTCACAAGCGGGGGGGGGGGGGGCGGCGCTTCACAAGTGGTGAAGCAGGTCTGCAGGTGTCGGTCTTTCCCCCTCTCTGTCCACCTCTCCGCTCTCCATTTCTCTCTGTCCTATCCAACAACAACATCAATGACAGAATAACAATAAGGACAACAACAAGGGCAACAAAATGGGAAAAAGTAAGCAGAACAAACAAACAAAAAATCTCAGTTAGAAACGCACCCCCTGACTTCATTGCCATTATCTCTTCAGAAGGCCAATGTTTTCACTCTTCTACAGACCACAGATAGATTCACTGGGAGGCATCTAAAAATTAATTCTGTTTTCTTTATAACTATATAATTATGATAAGGAAAATAAAATACAACATACTAGGGAAGATATTAAATATTGAGTTTATATATAATTTTCAAATTAAATCTTTTCAAATGTTTTAATGAGAAACTTGAGCTTGCTTCTGGAAACATTTTTTTATATATCAGGTTTTCTGCTGGGAATGATTACACACAATTGATCAAATGACTCCACACAAATCAGCAAAAGTTTTAATGAGGATCTTTTCAAATTCTTGACAGGCACCACAAATAAGAAAGTCTGTTCTCATGTGAAAGCAATAAAATATTCAAAAGTATTTTTGAGCAAGTATTCAGTCCAACAATTGACATATTTACAGAGTCCAATAGATCTTTTCTTTATTGACAAAAGTAAAGTTGGAATTTTTGTGCTTAAAGTAATGGGCATAGGATCTTATCAAGCTTTTTTACACAAAGCACTTCAAACTAATGCATCTCTATTCTGCAGACCATGCACACATGCATTTGAGAACAGCCAGGTTGCAAAGAGCCTGAATATGTTTAGAAGGTCAAAGCAGGAAAAAAAAAAATGACAGAGCTATGGGAAAGCAAGTGAAATAGAGATGCAAAGCCACAGCTGAGCTTCACCAGGGGAGCTTCCCTGCAACCTAGCCTCTTTGACCCCACTCTAGAGTGGGGACACCTTGGACACCTGGAACACAACATCCAGCCATTCTGCAGGGCCCCTTGCTCTCCGTGGACAAGGGTGTACCCCAACATCGATGGATACAGATGAGGACACTCCATTGACTACAGCCAGCTGACATCAGCCTGTTGGCCATTTGCAAGAACCTCAGGTTGCCCCCGCCCCCCACTCCCCCACCCCCCCCAAAAATACTGCTAAGCAACAACCCCAGTGGAGGCTGCTTCTTGTTTATCACAGAAACCAGTACATGGGTCCCAGATGGCCCTTGGCTACTCTGAGGGTGAATAGGGGGTGGGAAGTGGCATTTCCTGGCAAAGTAATGGAGGAATTCTGGTTTCAAGGTTGCACTATAATAGCAGTAATATTGATAACAACAACCAGGTTTGGCACAATGATCAACAGCCACAGTTGTTTTAAAAAAGAGAGAGAGTTCAGGGGAACAAAGGGCAAAAAAGCAATCTGGGCTAGTGCCCAAAGCAAACACATTTGGAGTATTCAGCTTATCCCCCAAATCACTGGATAACGGGATCTTGACCCAAGTGGGATCTGACAATCCTTGCTCCTCTGTGCTCTTAGGCCTCCAGGGGGTCTCTGAAAAGACCTGGAAGGTAAGCTGTGAACAAGGATCAGGTGAACATCATTACAGAAACATTAATAATGAGAATGTGAAGCTTGAACTGAGACTCTTACATCCTTTTTTGTTCTGCGGAAGCAAAGAAAGTAGAAGAAACAAGGACAAAAATGGGGGAATTGGTGTTTAACTGGAGAGAGAGTATGGGGTGGGCGTGGGATGGTGTGGAAAGACTTATGCAGATGGGAAAAGAACTGCAGGAAGGAGGGGGCAAAGAACCTACAGGGTAAGAGACATGGGCTGGAGAGTGAGAGAAGAGGGAGGAGGTCAGCCAAGAACAAGACAACCGAAAGCCGAGGAGACAACAGTCAGTATCTTCCTCGGTTCCTCAAACACAGGAAGCCGGCGCCCTTTGGAGAAGTCGCGCTCCAGGAAACGCTAACTCCGCCCGGCAAGTGCAAATGTAAAGAGGCCCTGAGAGCACTTTGTGCAAATATCAGGCTTAGAAGTGCTGCGCCTGCGAAGCTGCCGGGCACCTCGGCGCCCCCAGCGCCCTGGGCCTCGCACTAATTCACTTTGCCGTCACCTCCCGGGTGGGGTGGGGCGGTGCGGGCAGGCGGGGCGCGCAAAGGGCGCAGAGCGCGGGCTAGGGTCCGGGCCACAGCCCTGCCTAATGGAGCAAAAGACAGATCAGCAGAAGCGAGGCAGGTGGGGCTGGCGAGAGGGGGCGGGGAGCCCAGAGAAGGGAGCCACCGGGAAACGGAGGAAAGAAGGGATGGGTTATGTCCTGCCCTTGAGTTCTCAGTCTTCCCTAAATTGCAGCATGGCAGACTTAACAAGACCTCCTCAGTTCCCTTCCAGAAAATACCACCTTTCCTACTAACAAAAACAAATATGTGGAAAATAAAGTCTCTCCTGTTTCTGTCAAAGGGTAGTGTGAGGCTGATATGTAAAGGGTTTGAAAGCAATGAAGTGCATAAATGGTAACTAATGAGATAGTAATAACAGCTGACCCTTTCGCTGTTACCTGTATGGCTTTTTTCTAAAGGCTTTACGTGCATTTGCTCGTGTAATCCTCCCAACAGTTCCACTTGGGCCATTTTTCAGATTATAAAAGTAAGGATGAGGTGAAGTCAGTCAACCCAAATCACAGATTCTGAAGCTGGCTGGTCGCCCCCCCCAACACCACGCGATTTGGATTTGGAGTACCCATGTTCCACTGCAGCATAAGGGCAAACACATATTGCCAGCACTCACATTTTACAGATTTGGAAAAGGAGGTTCCAAAAGATGGAGCAAAACTAAGACATGGGTTTTGGGGCACAGAGAAATGGAAAGAATATGGTCTGGAAAGCAGATGGACTTGGGTTCTATGACTTGTTCTGCATGATATCATGAAAGTGAATTAGGTTTCTGTGATACAAAATAGTGGCCAGGTACATATGGCAATTGTAAAACTTAATTAGGAAAAGGTGTATGAAAAAAATCAACATATAAATGGCCTGACCTGACCAGTGTTTATCAAGCTCTGTGCAGGATCCTCAGGATCCATTGATAACTGTAACAGATAAGGTTGCTGCCCCTGGGGTGGCAAGATAATCTCATTCAGCTCTCCTCTGCCACCTCCACCTTCAGATCTGACCTCCTACCTCCTACTTCACTGAAGAAAGCTTCCTTAAGTGCAGTATTATTTTTCTCTGACTTTCTTTCTTTCTTTCTCTTTCTTTCTTTTGTTCTTTTTTTTTTTTTTTGCAAAGAGGAGGAGAAGACAGAGAGGGGGAGAGAAAGACACCTGCAGACCTGATTCACCACTTGTGAAGTAAGTAACTCCCCTGCAGGTGGGGAGCCGGGGACTCAAACCGGGATCCTTACACGGGTCCTTGCGCTTTGCACCACCTGTGCTTAACCAGCTGCACTACCGCCCGATTCCCTCCCTCTGACTTTCTATCTCAAAAAGTTGGCCTAAGGTGGTGAAACCCTGGCAATGAGAAGAAATAACAAATAAATAAAATAAAATAAAACCTGTTCAGGAAACCTCTCTTTTAGCTGTGGAGTCAGAACACAAGTAAACAAACCATTTTATATTATGACTAGAAAAGTTAGGAGGAAAAATGGGAAAGCTCTATGATGGAATTATTATTATTATGTAGAAAAGCTGGGCAGTAGTGCACCAGGTTAAGTGCACATAGTACGAAGCACAAGGACCCACGCAAGAATACCAGTTCAAACCCTGGCTCCCTATCTTTAAGGGGGGAATTTTTGGAGAGATGAAGCAGGTCTGCAGGTGTCTCTCTCTCTCCCTCTTTATCCCCCTCCCCTCTCAATTTCTCTCTGTCTTATCCAATAAAATGTAGAATAATAGCCTCCAGGAGCAGTGGATTCATAGTGCTGACTCTGAGCCTCAGTGATAACCCTGGAGGCAAAAAAGAAAGGGGGGAAGTAAAATTTAAATTTAAAAAATAATAATAAATAAAAAGAAAAACCAGTGCAGAGAGCAGAGAGAAAATCTGGGATCGCTTAGCTAAAAAGGCAATGTAAAAACGGAAAGATAGGATGAAATGGAGCCTCACATCTCAGAGAGGATCTGGAAATCATGTCCCAAATGGGAAGTCAAAATCCCCAAGGCAGAAAAGAGCTTGACATGCTCTAGGAGTTGGGAACAGAGCACAGTGAAAAAGACAACAATGGCAAGAGAAAAATTCAGAGAGGTAAGTAAGGGCCTGAGACCTGGGTTTTATCCTAAGCTCAATGGTAAATCATGAAAGATGTTCAAATAGGAGTGACAGAATCAAATATGTGCTCTTACAAATCATTCTGGGGCTGGAGGGAGAGAGTTCATCAGCTAGGCTGTCTACACTGCTGTGCTAGCAACCTAGGTTGGAGTCCTCTTCACCAGGGAGGTGCTATGGCAATGGAGTAAAGTTTGGTGTGGTATGATGTCCTCCTCTTTCTGCCTCTCTATCTGAATGAAAAGAGTGACCCAGAGCAGTAAAATCACATATGTACTGAACCCAAATTCCACTAATAATTAAATACCATTCTAGCTAGGTGGTAATTGACAAGGAGTGAGGATGAAGATGGGAAGCTGTGAGGAGCTCCCTGTCTAGACAGGCTTGTACCAAGAGGTGTCAGGGAACTGGAAAGACTTGGGTAGATGTGAAAAATATTTCATTACAGCAGTAGGCTAGCTGTTGCCCACCTTTTCACCACCCATCAGTGCTCTCTGGACCCAGACTCAGTTTTTGGGTCTAGTAGCATGAATTCCAGCCGTCCTACTGGGACCAGGGGATAGTGACCCCAAGAGATCTTTAGCTAGCCTCCCTGCTCAGTGCCTTTCCCCGCTGTCAGATCTCTGCATTCTGGGCGTTGACCCCTAGAACCAGAGATCAGTTTGCTCTCATTCATCCTCCCCTTGCATGCTACCTAGAGCCTTAGAGAGTGGGGAAAATGATAAACTGAAATCCCTGCCTTCCAGGTGGAGTTTTCTGGACATTTGGTCAGTCTGGGGATCTCAGGAGAAGAAACTGGGGGATTTTCCTGTTGTGTTTCTTTAAGCATTTGTTGTTGAGATGGAAGTTACAATCCAAGCTCATTTGAATAACAGAATCATAGGAAAAACACCCTCTAACCACAAAAATGAATATTCAACATTCCCACCTTATCTTCTTTGCTTTGTAGGGCTGTTTCTCAGCTGCATATTAAATGGCCCCTTCATGTGAAGCTGGCAGAGTGGTGGTTTTGCAAGACAGAGTGCTGCTGGGCTAAAGTACTAAATTCAGAACATAAGTCATTCTGGGCCCCTGAAATTTCAAGGATTTTACAGACACAGGCCTAGAGTCATAAAGAAGGTAGAAGAATGGGATAATATGGGCCAAGACCAAGATGTTAAGAATTGAATGTTCTTGACAAGCTTTCACAAGCTCAGAGGGTCAAGACCATTCTGGCCTAGGTCGGGCTCATGGGGGAATCCCTCAGTAAATACATATGGTACTTAAATGATAGTCCTGCTACATGGACCTTGGTGCCTAGAAATGTCACTACAGAAGTCTCACAAGGTTATTTTGTTTGTTTGTTTCACACTGAAAACTGAGAGTTCCCTGGACTCACCCAGCCCTTGAAAAAACACTCAAATCATTGATGTTCATTTCACCCACCTTTCCTAGTAAGGCAAAGATATGATTTATACTCATTTGCACATACTAGGCCTACCATACCATGGGTGATTCCCTGAGCATAGATTAATGTTCCTATCCCCTTTGCTTTGCACTCACATGCTCCCTCCGCTGAGTGTCTATCTTCCCTGTTGAACCCAATCTTCCCCTGTGATATAAACTTTGTGAGCAGAATTTCAGATGCACTCACGGTGGCATCTCCAGTGCCTAGAAAAGTATGCCAATTGCTGTGCAGATGTCTCCTCAGGCTAGTGCCATTTCTCGTGAGAGGTAATAGGATATTCTCGAAGTACCCTTCCCAACCAATCCTGTCCCGGCTCGTCACTCCCGGTTTTTGCCCTATAAATACCTTCTTCTTCCGCCCCTCTCTCTCTTGCATGCTCTCTTGCCTGGTTTTCACCTCAGTGGTTAGATGCAGAAAAGGGTGCTGCACGAGGCAGCCATTTTGGCTAGCTCCACGTAGCCCGCACCACTGCACTCTCACCCAACTCTGAGGTGCCCCGTGAATAAAGAATTGTGCTCCCTCTCCACTCCGGATCTCCTCTCTCTTTCCTCTGCGTCACAGCACGACAGCCAATAGTCGATATTCATTAAATAGTTGTCGAATGAAAAGATAAATTATCTCATTCATTCTCAATAATAGCCCTGCTCAATTACATTCTTGCAAAGTCTTCTTAGGGATGAACACAGTAGAGAAAGATCCATCATCAGTGACATATTCAGTGGACAAGTCATAGATATGGTTGGGGGTAGGAAGGAACACACACTAAACAGGCACCTGTCCTTCTAAGCACTGTGCTTCACATACACTATTTCATCTAACCATGGACCAGAGTTATAACCCCCCCCCAAATTTTTTTTTTCAAAAGATTCTTTGGTTGCAAACAAAAGAAATAATATTTGCAGATAGAGGCAGAAAGAGGATTCAGTGGAAAGAATGGCGTTTGGGCAGGATTAAAGGAGAGGGTGAAAAATCTAGTTTTAAAAAAGAGAGGGAGCAGAATTGGTTCCTCTGGGTCAGGGAAGGTGAGGAGAACTGAACTGATGTGCTCACTGCCCATGATGGAAGATGGAGTCACCCAAGGGGGTTGGGACTTGCTATTTCCAAACAAATAGGAGATGAATGCTGAATGGGCAGAGACATCACCAGACCCTCACAGATCATGAAGCTAATCCCCTAATCTGGCAGAAGTGCAAAGTGGTCAGCTACTTTGCCTTTGGTCACACATAAGCAGACACAGACCTCCAGGGCCTAGACCTGGTGTGACTGTCAAAAAGTCTCATGGTTCCCAAAGTCTTTTTCTTTCCATCAAACCCTAATGGAACGATTCTTGTTCTTGTTTTAGTTGGAGGTCTGTTTCACTGTGGCCTTTTTCCAATAGCATCTGATGCCAGGCCTAAAACACACCCATATGTAGAATTTCATGAACTTCCTTCACTGCAACTTTGATGGCCACTGGATCTCAAGTGAGAACCGGCATTGCCGACTTCAGGAAGTGACTGTCATAACTAATTTATTTTCATGTCTGTTATGAAGCACTCCTGGGGTAGTATAATCCATAGATACAAGCCCACTTCACCTCTACTAGAAGGGTTTAAAAAATGAAATTAGACATGTTTCTGAGGCAAAATCTCTCACAGTTAACTCCCTGGTTCGGCACAAATTCTCTTAGTATTCGTGACCAAAGCAGACTCCTCCAAACCATTTCTTGTCATCTCCTCCAAGCTGTCAGCTTTGATTATTCCTTTCCTGCTACTGTGCCTTGTCTGAAACTAAAGGAATAATAAATGCCCCCACCACCACCGTCTTTCTGAATCTAGGACTCCAGCACTTTTTATTTCATGCTTTACACAAAACTTTTCAGAAAAAGCACAAAGCAGTGACAGCAGCTTCAATCACAGGGGAAGGAGACTGTGGCTATTTCTAGGCAGTGACCCAGAAATTGACACTGATGTTCAACATTTAGTGAGACCTACTATGTGCTAGGCTATCTCATTGTCCCTGCTTAGGTCCTGGTGCTATGCAATTTGTAGTCCAGTTTTACACCCACTGTTTAGTTGATCGGAACTACTCTCAGGGTAGTCCATAGCAGTCAGATTGAAAGTTTGTGTTTGCTTTTTAAATTTGTTCTTCTGGCCAGAACACTACTCAGCTCTGCCTTAAGGTGGTGTCAAGGATTGAAGCTAGGACCTCAGAGCTTAAGGCAGGAAAGTCTGTTACATAAACTACTGTGCTATCTCCCCAGCCTTGAGTGACCTCTTTTCAATACTTATCCTGATTAAGGTCTTTGATAATACTTCTTCATCTTTTTTTTCTCACATGTCTGTCTCACTGACCTCCATATTCAGACAGTTCCTGGTACAAGGTAGGGATTTGATAAAGTTATTGAATGAACTGATGAATGAGTGAATGAATGAATGAATGAAATTCTCATTTACTTGAAACTCTTTGGATCGCAACAGCCAGCATTTCTGAATTCCGACACAGTGCCTGGCACACAGTCAGTGTATTAAAATATATGATATGCTTAAAGTCCTATGCCACAACTTCTATCACATTAATCCTTGCTCTGCTCTCATGGAAGTTTACTCTTTTCCTTCTCCCTTTGGTCTCTCATAAAATGTTTGCATTCCTTAGGATTCTGTCTTTGTTCTTCTACTCTTCCCACTCAGCCAAGAGCTTGCTTAGAGAATTATCTCATCCACTCCCACACTCTCAAGTTCCATCCCCACACTTATGCATGGAGCCAAAAGTGGAAGAATTAAAAAAAAAAAAAAAAGGAAGAAAAATAAAATCATTGAGTTGGAAGTCCTTAGACACCTCAAAGACTGGCAGGTTGAAGGTGTGGCAGAATAATAGATTGAAATTTTAATTTACATTTTATTTTCCCCAATGTAGGAGAATCAGAAAGTTCTGTGTATTTTATTCTCTGGCATTTTCCCTCATCAATTCTAAGAAAATACCCAGGACTTCTTGCCTCAGGGACAGTGATGTTGGCTGGGCTGAAAGCAAAAGTAGCCTGGAGTATGGCACTAGCCTTTAAAAACATAAACTCAGTGAGATGATTATTCTAGCCTTGGGTTTTCTCAACATCAGCACCATTAAATTGGGAGATAGGTAACTCTCCTGTGTGTTGCAGCATGCACACATGTCCAGTAGGTGCTTTGGGTCCTGTGACAACTGCCAAACTTGGGGAATAGAGAACCTCTTCTCGAATGAGGGTTGGGGGCATGTTATGGGGTTCTAGGAGCCACTGCTCTTGTGTAATAGACCACAACCGAAAAAGAACACAGGTCTCTTTTCCAAATGAGTCTTGGAATCCCCAAAGGCACTTGAGACGCTAAATGCCTGCTTATCTGTTTTCCCAGCTCTCTCTCTCTCTCTCTTTCAGCACTGCTCAGTTTGGGCATATGGTGGCATAGGAAATTGAACCTGGGACTTTGAAGACTCAGGCATAAAGATGCCTTTGCATAACCATTATGCTACCTACACTGCATTCCCTTTCACTACCTGAGTTTATGGATCAGTAATCTCTTTTCTTTCTTTCTATCTTTCTTTCTTTCTTTCTTTCTTTCTTTCTTCCTTCCTTCCTTCCTTCCTCTCTCTCTCTCTCTCTCTCTCTCTCTCTCTTTCTTTCTTTCTTTCTTTCTGTTGCTTCCAGGGTTTTTGCTGGGGTTAGTGCCTGGTGCCTGGTGCCTGCACTATGAATCCACTACTCCTGGAGGCCATTTTTTCCCATTTTGTTGCCCTTGTTGTTATTATCATTGTGATTGATGTTGGATAGGACAGAGAGAAATCAAGAGAGGAGGGAAGATAGAGAAGGGGAGAGAAAGACATCTGCAGACCTGCTTCAACACTTGTGAAGTGACCACCCTGCAGGTGGGGAGCCAGGGCTCGAACCGGAATCCTTATGCTGGTCCTTGCACTTTGTAACATCTGCATTTAATTTGCTGCCACCACTCAACCCTTGGATCAGTAATCTTTTCCTTCCTTGATGCATTGAACTATTCATGGTTGCCCCCTTGTTGTCAGGAGGTTCAACTGCAGCCAGAGCCTTCATCAAAGCCTTACAATCTGGTAATTCATATTAGGGTAATGTTTGATGAACTGTCTGAATATATTCAAGTTTTCTTAATGTCTCCAGTACTCTAAGACTGAATATTCTGGTCAAGACAGACAGCTTTGCTGCCTCTGTGTTTCCATCTTGTCAGAATTTACACTCTGGGAATATAGAGAATGAACACTATTCCGTGAGTGACATTTCAACCTCTGACTCCTCAACATGATCCAAAGTTTTACAGATGCTGCTGTTCCACTAAATCCTTGAGAGTAAGTGATATTGTCTAGCTTCATCAGCACTTTCCAGTCATAGTAACTGACAGTTGACTAGCCCCCAGAGAGGTTCCAGGGCTCTCCTCCCCACCCGGTAAATTCTGCAGAACAAATGAATGATGTCTTCTCTCCATTCCTTTCAGTCAGGAGTGTCTAGGGATTCCAGGCCTTATAAATGACCCTGAACATCCCTGTCTTACTGCCAATCTGCCTAAGCCACCCCAAGCTCAGGGTACACCATCTCTATCGCTCGTGTTCTGTGTTCTACGGTCACAAACATTCTCATCTTCCTGCATTCCCTATGAACAACAATAGATGGAGTCACATGTAGACTCTGAGGCTTAGAAATAATGACACAAACTAATGCTTCCTGAATGTGTTCCGGTAAACCACTTCTTCTTTGTAGAGGGATCCTTCTAAAGTGCTTTCTCAGTGGGTCCTATAACTCTCTTCCAAATGTTTCTCTTTTCACAGTCCACTCATAGACATGTTTTCCTCCTAGCTTGAGACTTCCCCTCAGCTTTTCCATCCATTCCTCAAGTCCTAGAACCACCAAAGCAAAAATGGATCCATAGGAGATATTTAACTGGAGCAAATCAGCTTGCGTGCTTGCCTCCCAACATCTATGCAGTGGTAGATATCAGCAAAAGGGACTCATGTCTACTAAGTAGAACCCTAGCCCTCATCTGCCTATTACTACATTTGGTGTACAGGGGCTGGGTAGGGAAGATGCAAAACACCTATCTGTTACCTGTAAAAACAAACTAACATCAGGTGAGGGGAACTTGGTCCTACTGGGTGGTCCACTCTGCCTGAGGTACTAAGCTGACGCTTCACCATAGCTGTGTCACAACCCCTGTGGCTCACACCACCCTTTTGGAAAATCCCAGCTCCCCCCGCATCCCTATTCCAGGCAAAATTGCTCTTTGTACTTGGGCCACAGAGACCAGGTCCAAAAAAAAATTTGAAAAAAGGATGTGATCACATACTCATCATAGGATAAATGAAAAATGACAGTGATTTCTGTGCTTGAGATACCTCTTCCTTCATTTGCCTGAGGTTCCACCAGTTTCAGAGAGAACTGCGGAATGGCAGCTTTGGTGGGAAGGCCTTGGGTCACAGGCAGCTATGGATCTATGATTTCTTGAACCTGATGTGTTCTTTCTGTAGGTAAATATACACCTTCATTGCTAACCCAGTTTGCCACCACTACCCCCCATCTCACCCACTGGAAGACACTGGGGCTCTGGCTGACTGAGTATCAGGAGTCCTACCCCCCCCCACACACACACACACACTGAGTAGCTCTAAGCTTAACCTAAGCCAGAACCCAGAACCACTATACTGTACTCTCCTCACCCTAAACCCGCCCCATAGTCCCTGGGCATAGATATCTATTCTGACTCTCTGTGTGGTCAGATCACAGGTGCTTCTTCACTTAGAGGATCACCCTGAACCTTGTTCTGCAAATTCTTTCTTGATAGGAAGGACCCAGGGAGTTCATTAGCCATGGCTGAAGCCCTGAATCAGAGTGCCCAGCTACTCTGCAGGTCATACCAGGCCCACTTCTCCTCAGTACTTGAGTTATGGCTCCTTCAGGGCAATCCTACAGAGAAGTCCATTGCCTCAGCCTTGGACAGATCTTGTTCAGGTATTCTCTCTAGTCCCTCTGCCTTCCACTCTCTCAACACATGAAAGTGTTAGCTGCCTAGGGAGGATACTCCAAGGATGTACTGGTTGGTCATATAATCTCATGGTGTTGGACAGTTTGACATACCAACTAAAGGGTTCATGTTAACCTGCTTAAGGACTTCTCTCAATGTCTGTTTTAAGTGTCCTGAACCAGCTGCTTTGGGGACCAGCCTCTGTGCCACTTGCTGTGCACAGCACTTTCACAGATCCCAGCTGTGACCTGGATAAAGGCTTCCAGGGTTGACTGACGAGCAGGCGGCTGGGAGCCAGAACTGGAGCACAAAAAGAGCTCACTGGCTGGAGAAGCAGGTGAGATGGAAAATCCTGGGGGTCCCTGTGGATTCCCCACTTTTCCCTCAAGCAGGAGACAGTGCTGACACAAAAGAGCTACCTGCCTCCCACAGCAGCAAACAAGTGCTTAGTAAAATTCAGCAAGAAGATTACAAGTTAGTGAAGAAATGGAATTCCCAGGTGTCAGATTAAAGAAGGAACTTCAAAGTCAAAATAGCTAGCAGATACAGATACTATAGTGGCCCTCAGATGTCTTGAACCTAGTGACCTGATATCAGGGGTTAATACTCACAGGGGTAGTACAGTCTCCAGTCTATGCAAGATGAGATCTGGAGGCTCTCACAAAGGGTCAGGGAAATTTTTCCATCAAGCCACAGAAGCCACAAGCAAATTTTAGGCCATCTGCAAAAGTTCCAAATTCCACCAACCCAAATGCCCATTGGATATAAAGGCTGTGGATATATAGTTCATGAAATACTACTCTACTGTTTAAAAGAAAAAAATGATTTTATTGTATTGTTCAGAATTAAATGGAAGGAAATGGAGGGGTATCATGCTTATTGAAGTAAGGAAAGAAGTAGAGGACAACTTCCAGATGTTATGTGAAATATATAGATGACTAAAGCCAACAAACTTGCAAAAAAGGAGAAGTGATTGAATTGCCACTTGGACTTTGTGAAAACTATGATGGATGTCAATGAGGGAACAGCATGAGGACACAAGACCCTTGGTGCTAGATGCAATGTATTGTGCACATACATATGTACATGTGGAAATATACCCCTGAAATCTTACAGCTTTGTAAACCAATGTTCTGTCATCACTGATCATCAAAATTAGTGATTAAACACCCCACATTCCAAGAAAAGAGCTTCAATATTTGTCAACAGGAGAAATTATAGAACCTTCATAAAATGGAAAAGTGTCATGCAATGTTTAGAATGAATGATATATGTAGATTATATGTGTCAGCATGGATAATTTAAAACATGCACACACACACACAAATTTGAATTAATAAGAAGAGCTTAGTCGTGGGATGGGGGGGGTTTCTGGCAATAACACATCGGGTTAAACACACAAGGACCGGCTCCAGCCCCCAGTTCCTCACCTGCGGGTGAATCACTTCACAGTTGGTGAAGCCGGTCTGCAGGTATCTGTCTTTCTCTCCCCCTCTCTTTCTCCCCTCCTCTCTCCATTTCTCTCTGTTCTATCTAACAACAATGACATCAATAACAACAACAATTATTAAAAAAAAAAAAACTTACAGGGACTAGGGAGACAGAATAATGGTTATGCACACGACTTTTATGTTTGAGGATTCAAAGTCTTAGGTTCAATCCCCAGCCATAAGCTGGAGCTGAATAGTGCTCTGGTCTATTTTCTCTGTATCTTTTCTCTCTGTATCTATCTTTAACTAAAATAAGTAAATATTTTTGAAAAAAAGACTACAGAAGAATTATGCTTACTTCTTTTTACATATGTATTTTATAGTCACCTTGCCTTGCTCTTTACACATCCTCTACCCTCCCAAAACAGCTCTTTTTTTCCTAACGAAGATTATGTTAACTTGGCAAATTTTTAACTTGGGAAAAATGAAATAGTTGCGAGGTAAAGTTTTCTCATTCAAGAAAATAGAAAGAATTCCTATTTGTCCAAAATTTATTAAGTATACTTTAAAGGTTTAAGAGTAATTTTTTCATATTTGTCATGAATATTTATTACATTTGCTGTTAGGTATTTTGCCTTTTAGTTACAATTGCAAATAATCTAATTTCTTCCATCAGGACCTTTGTTGTTCGCTTGTTTGTTTGAGTACTGCTCAGCTCTGCCTTATGATGGTGGTGGGGATTGAACCTGGAAACCCAGACTCTCAAGTATGAAAGTACTTATGTAATCATTATGCTATCTCCCCTGCCCCCACTATATTCCATAGTAGGCTTTTGCTCCAGTATATGAAAGCTAATAATTTTTGTATGTTTATCTCATACAGCTCTAACTTACTAAATTTCCTTACTAGTCACAGTAGATCCAAGCAATATCTTTCTGGGTTTTCTATAGTCATATCATTTGAGAATTGTAGTCTTATCCCCTCTTTTATAATTTTCATACTTCTAATTTCCTTCCCTTACCTAAATGCATTGACTGTTGTCTCCACTACATAAAATATATGTAATAGTGCTGAATGTCAGGGTTACTCCTCAATCTTGATTTTAGTAGGAGATCTAACATTCTTCTATGACATACAATGCTGGTGTTGAACTGAAATAATTTTGGTTTTATTTTAAGGAAATATCCATTTATTCCTATTCTGCTGAATATTTTTAAATCAATAATTGTTCACAGTAAATCTTTTAAATTGGCTTTTGAATGTTAAGCCATCCTTGTAGTCCTAGAGTAGATTCCATTTGGATGTGATTTCTTATACTTTTAAGAGCTTCTAAGCCTGTTTGCAGATATTTTATTTAGAACATTAAAAATTATTACTCAAAAATAAATGTAATCATTTATTTAGTTCTGCTCAGTGATCATTGGAATTTGGTACCAATATAGTACTTAGTTCATATGAAATAACTAGATTTTCCCTTTCTTCTCTATTTCTAGAACAGAATAATTCATATTGAAATGTTAGGAACATTTGTTCCCTAAGCAGATAATATGCTTTTATAGAATCATTTCACCTAGTATTTGCAAGGATATAGTTCCTTGATAACTTTCTCCATTGTTACCATAGATAGCAATGTATTTGGTGTGTTTTATGACTTTTAGAATCTTTTCAACAAATTATATTTTCTTAGAGAATTCCATTGTCATTCTATTTTTCAAATTCATTTTCACAGACTTGAGCAAATAGTTTAATGATTAATTTAATTCTTCATGATTTCTTATTCTGTATACATTTTTCTTCTAATTTTTTTTAGATTTAATTATGTTTATGTATGTGTGTATGTATGAGAGAGAGAGAGAGAGAGCAGAGCACCCCCCAGCTCTGGTTTATGATGGCATCTGGAGGGTGAACTTGCCTTGGACATGCAGGCTTTGTGCTCTAACACAGTGAGATACTATAAACTTATCAATCTTGCTGTTACTTTTAAAATTTTTTGAGGGGGTATATTTTATCTATTACACCATCAGTCTCCTTTTTAATTCATTAAATTATTTTTCAAGTTATTTTAATATGTTTTCCTCCTGCTTTTCAAACGTTTGTTGTATTATTATTCTTTTCCTAATTTTGATGATTAGATGCTTTGGTTTTACCTTTTAAAAAAATCTCGGGAGTCGGGTGGTAGTGCAGTGGGTTAAACGCAGGTGGCACAAAGTGCAAGGACCCGCTAAGGATCCCGGTTCGGGCCCCCCACTCCCCACCTGCAGGGGGAGTCACTTCACAAGCAGTGAAGCAGGTCTGCAGGTGTCTTTCTCTCCCCCTCTCTCTCTTCCCCTCCTCTCTCCATTTCTCTTTGTCCTATCCAACAACGATGACATCAATAACAACAGCAATAATAACTACAACAATAAAACAAGGGCAACAAAAGGGAATAAATAATTCTCATCATTTTATTGGGAGAAATAATGGTTTACAGGACAGTTCTGGGCACATGGGTCCAATTTCTTATCTCCCCATGATAGGTGTCGGTCGGCACACTTCAACCACCAACTTCTTTCTCCCCTATGGTACACTGAGTCCCTTCCTGTCTTCCCATCCCCTGGAGTTCTTTGCTTTGCTGCTGGAGCTTTTTCCTCCAGTGCTTCTACCCTGTTCCTACTGCTGCACCTCCCAAGCTGCAGGATCTTTTTACTTTCTGATTTCTCTTATTTCCTACCTTACTGAATTCCAACCTGAGAATGATGTCAAGTGCTTACTTTGGCAAAATGATGACTATGCTGTTTTTAGTTGAAGCGAAGATTTATGGAAGCTTAATTTGTAGCCTTACATACAGTCATTTCTGGAAATATTCCATGGGCACACAAAAGAAAACTAGCAGAGGAGTTCTGCCTGTTTCTGTATATGCCACACTTGGTTAATTATATTCTTTAGGTTTTATTTACTCACATTTACTTTTTTTTTTCTTTTTTTATTTAAGAAAGGATTAATTAACAAAACCATAGGGTAGGAGGGGTACAACTCCACACAATTCCCACCACCCAATCTCCATATCCCACCCCCTCCCCCAATAGCTTTCCCATTCTCTATCCCTCTGGGAGCATGGACCCAGGGTTATTGTGGGTTGCAGAAGGTAGAAGGTCTGGCTTCTGTAATTGCTTCCCCGCTGAACATGGGCGTCACATTTACTTTTTATTCATTTAACCTGTCATACAGAAGATGGCAAAATCATCTACCAGTGTTCTCTTTCTCCTTCCTCATAGGTTTGTTGTTTTACATGTGGATGCTACTTTATATAGTATATAAATAGTTGATGCCCATGTTCAACGGGGAAGCAATTACAGAAGTCAGACCTTCCACCTTCTGCATCCCACAATGACCTTGGGTCCATACTCCCAGAGGGATGAAGAACAGGAAAGCTATCTGGAGAGGGGTTGGGATATGGAGATCTGGTGGTGGGAATTGTGTGGAGTTGTACCCCCTCTTATCCTATGGTTTTGTTAATGTCTCCTTTTCTAAATAAAAAAAATTAGTAACAAATAAAAATACATAAATAAATAAATAGTT
Source organism: Erinaceus europaeus (assembly GCF_950295315.1). Lineage (NCBI taxonomy): Eukaryota > Metazoa > Chordata > Mammalia > Eulipotyphla > Erinaceidae > Erinaceus > Erinaceus europaeus. The sequence continues at coordinate 68,343,477 of NC_080174.1, read as the reverse complement.
GATGACCATTCTATTTCCATGGTAGTCAAGAATATAACAGTTACATAGCATACATAAATACATCATTAGAATTAGAAAGTTCTCAAAAGAAAAAAGTTTTCATCTCTTCCTCACTTGATGCCTTGTATCCTGAGTTTCACTTTAAATGATATCAAGCACTATCTTACCACTTGTATTGGGTTTCTAGGGCTGTGTAGCAAACTAAGCACTGCAACTATGACTTGAATCTGTCTCCCAATTCTGGTGTGGGGGGATAGAAGTCTGAAGTCAAGCTATTGGCAAGGACTATGCTTCCTCTGATAGTCCTAAGAAAGTTTTTGTTTGTTTGTTTGTTTGTTTGTTTGTTTTTTGGTCTCTGGATTTTGCCAGTGGTCCTTGATGTTTCTGGATTTCAGATGCTTCATTATGATCACAGAATCTTCTCCTTTTATGCTTTCACATTTTGTACCTGGCTATATCTGTGTCCAAACTGTCCCTTTCTTTGTAAGGAAACCAATCATTTTTGGGGTTAAAATCTATACAAGTGACTTTTGTTTTTTAACAAAGCGCCTCTCCCCCTCAAATAAAAACAGCATAGTCATCATTCTGCCAAAGTAAGCACTTGACATCATTCTCAGGTTGAAATTCAGTAAGGTAGGAAATAAAAAAAAAAAAAAAAAGGAAAAGAATGAAGTACTTATGGTGGTGGGGGAAGAGGGTGGAATTGAACCTGAGACTTTGGAACCTCAGGCATGAGAGTCTCTTTGCATAACTATTATACTATCTGCCCTCCCCTCATCCCCACCCCCAAATGACCTCTTTTTCAGAAGACTTCCTCAAACATCTCTGCAGTGAGCTCTCACTGCTCAGATTTCTTTGTACTGTTTATATATACATATTTTTTGTCTTCTTGTTTCTTTGTAATGCTAAAGGAGAGATGGGAGGGTAAAGACTGTTTTAGACATCTGCATAAGAGAAATCTTTCCCAATTTCTGGATAATGGCAACTATTTTAAATAACCCTAAATGGTTGTTAAATCAAATCCAATATTGCTGTGGGTCACATTCCTCCTATGGTAAAACAGCATAAGACTTGTTCATTAGGGTATGGTGGCCAATCAGGGAATTCAGAAGAAAGCCAAAGTAATGGGTTAAATGATACTTCCCATCCATTACCAAAATATTATGACAACTGAGAACCCATGAATGCCACCTAAAATGGAACAGGGTTATTACTATTATAACTAAGGACCAGAAATGAGATCTTCTTAGATTATCTGGGAGGGACCTAGATTTGGCAAGAAGAATCAATGCACAAAAGAGAAAGCAAAATTAAGGCAGAGGTGGAGATTGGAGTGATACATCTGAAAGTCAAGGAGTGCTGTCAATCACTGAAGCTAAAAAGGCAAGAAAATTCTCTTTATATCTCTCAAAGGAAGAAACTCTGCCAACACCTTGAGCTCAGGGTTCTGGTTTTCAGAACAGTGAGAAAAGATGTTTCTTTTTATTTTTTTATATTTATCTACTTATTTTCCCTTTTGTTGCCCTTGTTTTTTTATTATCATTGTAGTTATTATTGCTGTTGTCATTGTTGGATAGGACAGAGAGAAATGGAGAGAGGAGGTGAAGACAGAGGGCAGGGAGAGAAAGATAGACACCTGCAGACCTGCTTCACCGCTTGTGAAGAGACTCCCCTGCACTTAGGGAGCGGGGGCTCAAACAGGGATCCTTAAGCTGGTCCTTGCGTTTCGCGCGACATGCGCTTCAGCTGTGCTACTGCCTGACTCCCAAGAAAAGATATTTTTGAGGGCCCAGGTGGTGGCGCATCTGGTTGAGTGCACATGTTACAGTGCACAAGGACCTGCATTCAAGCCCCCAGTCCCCACCCCTGCAGGGTGAAAGCTTTGTGAGTGGTGAAGCAAGGCTGCAGGTGTCTCTCTGTTTTTCTCCCTCCCTATCTCCCCCTTCCCTCTTGATTTCTGACTGTCTCTATCCTCTTTCTCCTCCTCCTGCTTTTCTCCCTTTTTGCTTTTTTCTTTCTTTCTTTCTTTCTTTCTTTCTTTCTTTCTTTCTTTTTTTTTTTTTTTTAATAACCAGGGCACTGCTCAGCTCAGCTCTAGTTTAGGGTACTGTGGGTGATTAAACCTGGGACTCAGGCATGAAAGTCTTTTTACATAAAACTATTATACTTTCTCCTCAGCCCTGGATCAAATCTTTACAGCAGCAATAGCAATGTTATGTGTGGCCACACAGTGGACAGAGCTAAACTGTAGAGCAAGCTTGAGCCTCAGGTAAAAGATGGCCGTTCCAAAAGTTGGAACAATCCACTCATGGAAAGATGCCCTGCTTGAGTGATTGCAAAGGCCCTGCTCTTGAGCAATGCAATGATTGGTCAGGACCACCTGCCATATAAATGTTCAGAGTACAAGCCTGGAACCAGAAAGCCCTTACTCCCTTGGCTTACTGCTGATGATTTTGGCATGCTGTGTAAAGTTTTTGAGCCTCAGGAATTTTATCTCTGATAAAAGGGATAATAACAGCACCCAGGGTTGTTGTGAAGATTATGTGAGAATCACAATTGTAAGAGCACTTGCTATGTGCCAGACCCTCTGCTCATGTGTTAACTCATTTAGCAATTAACGCTTAGTGTAGTGACTGGCACCTGAGTTCTCAATAAATGATGCTTATTGGGATTTTATTGTGGTGTTTTTTTAATGTCATGGTAAAGGGTTCTTGACAAGGACAGGCTTTATGGGTTAAATTTAGGGAATCCAAGAACTCTTCAAACCTTGCACGAGTTGGTGTTTGTCTCTGCATGTATCTTCCTGGAGGGTGAATCCACAAGTGATTTCTGAATCTCAAAGCAGGATGGTGACCTAGAAAAAACTAGAATCTCTGTCATAGGACTGGAGTCTGTGACTTGGTATGGAGAAACTGCAGCTGCAGAAAAATGTCTGTTCAGGACACACTGGAGTGTCCCGGTCTGTCTGGCACAGCAGCTCTGCTGCCTCCCACTGGATCCTCTTCTCTCCCCACCTCCCTCCCTCCCTCCAGTTTGCCATTGGGAAATCTGGGTAGCGGAAGTAGCAAAAGCAGGAGAAAAAGAAAGAAAGAAAGAAAGAAAGAAAGAAAGAAAGAAAGAAAGAAGAAATTTGCAATTTTGATGCACAAGGGGGCAATTTCTACAGACAACTCTCAGTGCCCACAAACGCCCACTACCTCCGGCGGCTCCACCTGAAACCCAAGGAGCATCATTTTCCATTCTCGTCTCTGAGATAATAAGTTGGAGAGAAGCTTCATATTTCAAATCAAAACTATTTTCCAACTAGAGGGAAGTGGAAACTTTTCAGGCAAATTTCATATGCAATAACACAATATCCTCCTGCTGTTCCACTTCTTTTTTCACCTAATGCATGATAAATATTCAAGATCTCCCTGAGGAAGCAGGAGCAGAGAGAACTGGGAGGTGGGGTCGTCAGGGCTGCTGGTGGAGGCCACCAGTAAGGCACACTGAAGTCCTTCTCCCTGAGGCCTGGCAGGATACTGACCTCAGCTACTGTCCACTCCACCAACCCCTGAGAGAGCCTTCACTCCCATGCAAATTAGCTTGGTAGGTCTTGAGGCAATAATTGAAAGGATCTATTATCTTTATTTATTTATTTAAGAAAGGATTAATTAACAAAACCATAGGGTAGGAGGGGTACAATTCCACACAATTCCCACCACCCAATCTCCATTTCCCACCCCCTCCCCTGATAGCTTTCCCATTCTCTATCCCTCTGGGAGCATGGACCCAGGGTCATTGTGGGTTGCAGAAGGTAGAAGGTCTGGCTTCTGTAATTGCTTCCCCGCTGAACATGAGCATTGACTGGTCGGTCCATACTCCCAGTCTGCCTCTCTCTTTCCCTGGTAGGGTGGGTCTCTGGGGAAGCAGAGCTGCAGGACACATTGGTGGAGTCTTCAGTCTAGGGGAGCCTGGCCGGCATCCTGATGACATCTGGAACCTGGTGACTGAAAAGAGAGTTAACATACGAAGCCAAACAAATTGTTGAGCAATCATGGAACCAAAGCTTGGAATAGTGGAGAGGAAGTGTTAGGGGGGTACTCACTGCAAACTCTAGTGTACTTCTGCTTTCAGGTATATATTTTGCAGTAGTTTACGGATACGTGTGAACATATGCTCTCTCTCACAGAACCTGGTGTATATCTAGGTTTTGGGACTTTGTTAGAAAGTGAACCACCTGAGATGGAATTAGAGTATACTATGAAAGGAAAGGTCTCACCCAAGTAATGAAGCTGAAGGGTTGTCATTCCACACATGAAGTCTCTGGACACAGTCTGAAGTGAAGCATGTTGAGGTGGCAATCGTTGTCTTGGTTAGGTTGTGATCAGCAGATGCAATATTATTTGATATGGATTGGGAGAGGCATACGGGAAAGTGGGCGCTATCCAAGGGTTCCAGGACTGGGGGAAGTAGGGGCTCTATAGTGGAGATGTGAGGTTCCTGCTGTCTTAGGGTTCAAAAAGACAATCGATAGTTAATGTTATCATCACATTATTTGGTAATTGGGTTAACTTTGAAAAGTCCTTTTGTTATGGTTTGCTGTACAGTACCCAGTATCTTGTATATAGCTGTGCTATTGGTTGCAGCATCTATTATCTTAATGGCAGTCACCGGAGTTCTTGGAGGGTGGGGTAAGGAGAGGCGGTGTGTGGGGGGGGTGGTGGTGAAGGAGGCATATTCATTGGAAAAATATCTCAAAGAGGTCAGGGTAGAAAAATTGCCTTGGGATAGAAGGCACTGGGGTTAATACTTTGGGATAGATAGAAAACACCTTGGAATAGAAAGCAAGATCCTGCTCAAAGATTATGGGGGACATCTAGACATTTGGAGACTTTCTCTTTTAGGACCCAGAGATTAGGAAATGGTCTCAGAGAACAGAAGAAAGAAAACCTTCACTGGTGCTACTAGTGGCCTCCAGTGACGTCATATGAATAGAATGATGACAAAAGAGAAGTGATCTGTGGTTAGGGATCACAAAGAATCCATGGATAACCATAGTTAGTGTCTTCCTGTTGAACACTGGCCTAGTACTGAGCCTATGCTACATACAACATGGCATTTTTTTCCTCACTATAACATGGAGACTATAAATCTATTTACTGCCATATAAACCAAAGTTCAGAACTGAGAAAACACAATAATAGTTATGCAAAAGACTCTCATGCCTGAGGTTCTGAGGTCCCAGGTTCAATCCCCAGCACCACCATAATAAGCCAGAACTGATCAGTGTTTTGGTCTCTGTCTATCTACCTCTACCTCTCTCTCTCTCTCTCTCATTAAAATGAAAATTAAATAAATATAAAAATGAAATAAAATAAAAACTAAGGGAGACAGGCCACACACCTAATTGAGCACATATGTAACAATGCACAAGGGCCTGGGTTCAAGCCTGTGTCTCTCTGTCTCTCCCTGTGTCACCCCCTTCCCTCTCAATTACTAGCTGTCTCTATTCAATAAATAAAGAACATTTTTTTAAAAAAAAATAAAGCTCCATGAAGTTTTAGAAAAAACACCTGAGCTCCTGCCACTAGGAGAGTAAAGTAGAAGATGTCACTACAGGCTCAGCAGCCCTAGGGTTCACAAAAAGGGGAGCAGCTAGCCCTCTTGTACTCTGCTAGTGCAAATGAAAAACGGCACAACCACTAGAAATGAATGCAAGTTTACATCTGCTTTATCACCCCTAGTTCCAGCCCTAGATTGTTTTTTCTTCACAAGAAATGACTACATATTTCCACAACAGGTAAATAAGCATGTTTTTTAAAAAAATTATTATTATCTTTATTCATTTATTGGATAAAGACAGCCAGAAATCAAGAGGAAGGGGGTGATAGAGTTGAGAGAGAGAGACAGAGAGACACCTGCAACACTGCTTCACCACTTGCAAAGCTTTCCCCCTGCAGGTGGGGACTGGGGGCTCAAACCTGGGTCCTTGCACATTGTGGCATGTGCACTCAACCAGGTTTAATACCACCTGGCCTCAATAAGTATGTTTATAGCAGCCAGATTTATTAGAGCTCCAAACTAAAAAAAAAAAAAAAAAACAACCTAAGTGTTTATCAACAGGGAGCAATAGATAAATACCAGGGGGAAAGAACCAAATACAGATACACACAATGCGAATGAATAGCAAGCAAAAAAAAAAAAAAAAACCAAACCAAACTTCATACTGTATAATGACAGTCACAGAAAGCAAACCAGGGACTTTGCAGGGCTGGAGTGGCTGGAGACTGATAGCAAAGGGGAACTGGGATGTTGGATTAGTTCTACATCTTAATTGTGGTGGTAGATACAATGGTGTAGTCATTTGCCAAAATCCATCAGATGAACTCCTCCTATTGCTGTCTGCCTTCTCTTCTAGATGTTACCTGGTCTCTACTGACAATATTTTGAAATATAAACAAACTCCAGGCATTTAGGAGGCAATCATTCTGTACTGAATGAATGAATTAAACCCTCGCCAGCAAGCTTTCCTTTCCTCCTCTCCACTATTCTTTCCCTTAAAAAGAAGGGGGGACAGGAGTTCTTTAATGTAAAAAAAAAAAAAAAAAAAAAAAAAAAAACCTCTTGGAGATGTATCTATCATAAAAGCAAAAGGTTTTCTTCTGAAATTATTATTACTATTACCAATAGAATTCTTTATTTCACGGTTTCAGTCATTTGCTTTTGGGCATTTATTTCACTGGTATTACTTAGTATTGTCCCCAGGAATATGGAATAAATATTTGTCTTACATTTGTATGACTAAAGAGCCTCCAAACAAAGAACTTTTTTTTCGAAGGTGACTTCTGTTTTTAACACCAGAGACTGGCTGGAGCTGAAATCTGCCAGAGATTTCAAAATCTCTCTGCAATATTCTTATTCTACCTCACTGATCACCCTTCCACATATATTTTATTTATTTACATAATTGGGATAATACAGCATAGCAACATAAAGTTCAGTATTCTGTTTTTACCCATTAACATTCCGGAGTATTTTTCCATATCATTAAAACTTCGTGGAAAATATCACCGTTGATGGTTATGGAATGTTAGATCACATACATGTACTGTGTTATTGTTTATTTAATTGCACTTTGGCTGCAGAGTATTTAGATGCTTTTAAATTTTTTTAAAAAATTATATATAGTAAACATTTTTGTGTATAAATTTTTGCTGGATTTCTGAGTATTTCCTTGAGGTGGATTCTTTTCTCAACTAGAGACAGAGAGAGAAGAAAAGGAAACCACAACACCTACACTTCCTTCAATGCAGAGGAAGCCAGACTTGAACCTGGGTCACACACATGGCAAAACTGGTGTATTATTCAAGTGATTTAATTCATCTGCTCTAGAGGTAGAATCTGTTTGTTTGTTTGTTTGTTTACTAGAATTGTGACTGTTATTGGGGTTTGGTGTCTGCATGATTCCACCATTCCCTGAAGCAATCTTTTTATAGGGAGAGAGGAAGAGAGTGAAAGAGAGAGAGGGACCCCACCTGCAGGTAGGGACCAGGGACTTGAACCCACATCCTTAATCATGGTAGCTGATTGGGTGAGTCACCACCTGGTGCCCAAAGGTGAGTTCTTAACCCCAAAGGACAGGAGGTTTTTTGTTTTTTTAAGTTCCAACTTCTCTTTAAAGTTGCAGCGCCTAGTCCCAACTTGTTTTGTTTTGCAAAAGAGAGGTGGCAACTTGTATCACCTGTATTGTTTGTTGCTTGCTGACACCAGGCATAACCATTTCTTAAATTTTGCTTATGTGGTAGATTGAAATGCCTTTTTTGTTTTAATTTCCATTTCTTTGATTACTGCTAAAGTGGGTCATGTTTTCACATGTTTATTGACCATTCTTCTGCAAACGGTTACTTTCCCATCTTGCAATTGAAGCATTAGTGTTATCTTAATGAACTGTCAGAACCCTGAGTATAGAATAGGGATAGTAACCCCATCAGCTAAATTTGTTGGATTTTATTTTTAAGTTTGTTTCCTTTGCTGTGCTTATGTCACTTCTCCGAAGAGATAAAAGTTTCATTCTCTATACCACTGTTGATAGGCTTTCCTTTGAAAAGCCTTCCCCGCTAGCAAGGTCAGAACTAGGTAAAATGGCAGACACACTGCTTAAATTATCTCCTGCCATCCACATTTTGCTATTTTGTATTATGTAAATTTTTAAGCATACATAGAAGGAGAAAAATAAATAGATTGATTCTGGGATTTGCTTCAAGATTATCTGGGGCAGGAGAAGGCAGAGGGGCTCACATAGTCCCACAAGGTGATCATGAACTGTGCTGATCATTGCGATGGGAGGTTTTCTCTCCTTTTGTAAGGAGATGTGACTTGGCTTGGCACTTTAGCCTTTCAAAGGACATTCATTCACTGGCCAAATTCCTTTGATAGGCACTGTGCTGGGACTTTTGCATCACTCATGAACCATAGGCCCACCTTGGAGGAAGAAGTCATTAGTCCCATTTTACAAATGGGAGATATTAAATGAGTATGTTACCCAATGTCACACATGGACACAAGACAAGGACCTAAACCCAAATCATCCTGGGCTATCCTATACCCTTGGAGGCAAGAAATCAAATGGAAAAGAAGATGAACTTTTCTCACACAGAGCAAAAATTTATTCCCAGGCCTATCCCAACCTACCACCCTCACCAGGAACATTCCAGAAGTGAGGGTCAGATTCACAATTTCATTTTTTTTCAGTAAGAAATTCAGTACTTCTTGGTTATATGACTTTATGGAGCCAGATTTGGGTCTACTACTCAATCATTTCTTGAGTCATTATTTCAGCAATCATTTTGGAGCACCAAAAATATTTGGCAGACTCTGTATTCAGATTAGAACTTGATTAAGAGCAAAGGGAAGAGAAAGTAGAAGAGCCCAACACTGCCAATGCTATTAGGGTCCCTTACCCAAAATGGTCCCCTGAAACTTGTATCACAGACAATTGGCCAAGAGCTTTGATTTGCATGACCAGTGTATTAGTCAACCATGGCTGTGATACTGCAGCATGATAGACACGCCCCCAAGTTCAGTGACTTACACAACAAGCATTTATTTCTCCCCATGCATGTCTTCAGGCGCTGCAGACACTATTTCACCTCCTACAGCAGAAGTTTTCACACCTACATCATCTCAAATACAAAAGAGATTGCCCCGTAAGATAAAGTCTCGTAGGCACACCCAGGCTTTGATGATATCAAACTGATCTTCAAGGCATAGAAGCATCATGCAACATTACATCATAGAAGCAACATTACAGTCCTGTGGACAATCTGCTGTGACATTTCTGAAAAGTTGAGGCAGAGATGAGACAGGGGACAGGGTTGCCATTCCCCTGGATGCAACTCTTTGGTCAGTTTCACTCAGAAACAATGCTGGTATTTGAGAAAGTGAGAGTATTGTCATGATGGTTAGGACCTTATGCCTGCTATAATTGATCTTTTAAAATTTTTTTAATTAATTAATTTATTTGTTTTCCCTTTTGTTGCCCTTGTTGTTTAACATTGTTGTGGTTATTGATGTCGTTGTTGTTGGATAGGACAGAGAGAAATGGAGAGAGGAGGGGAAGACGGAGAGGGGTAGAGAAAGATAGACACCTGCAGACCTGCTTCACCACTTGTGAAGCCGGAGGCTCGAACCAGGATCCTTACTCCAGTCCTTGCGCTTTGCACCATGTGCGCTTAACCCGCTGCACCACCGCCAGACTCCCCTTTTCAAATTATTAATAGACTACTCATAATTCTGATACTTTCTTACTTACTAAAAATCTCTCATGGCATGTTCTTCTACCAAGAAGTCCTGAGTGCATTGCAATGTGTCTTGAAGAATGGCCATTTAGCTACATGGACACCACATGTTGGGTAAGCATCTACTATGTGCAGACACTGAGAAGATCCAGGACTATCCTACTTGGCAGAAGGATAGGCAACAAGCAAGCTATTATTTTTCTTATATCTCTACTTTTTCATCACTGTGCCTTCCTGTTAACTTTTTTACAGATGGACAGAGACAGAGAGAGAGAGAGAGACACCAGAGTTCCTCACAGCGATGCAGTAATCCCATGTGATATAGCAGGGATTTGAATCTGGGTCCTGTCTAAAGCAAACCAATTGCCACTCATGGAATTATCTCACCAGCCCCCTAAATAAGTTATTTTTAAAAGACAGTTTTAGAACTAGATCCTGACACACCCAGTAGAGTACACACACATTACCATGCAAGAGAACACAGGTTCAAGCCTCCTGTCCCCACCTGCAGTGGCAAAGCTTTGCAAGTGGTGGAGCAGTACTGCAGGTGTTTCTTCTTCTCTCTCTCTCTCTCTCTCTCTTCCTCTTTCTTTTCTTCTATAACTTCTGTCCCTTAGCTTATAGCAAAAAAGAAATAAAAGCATATTTTTTTAAAAGATGGTTTTGGTAGGTGATAAAGAAATTAAATTTGAGGGAAATAAAGTATGTCCATGGGGTAGAGTAGAACTAGGCACATCAACACAGACTTTCTGAGGAGGTGGAATAGAGCTGAGTCTGGAAGGCAAGGAGTAAACCACGCACACCTGGGAGGAGAGCATTCCAGACAGGAGATCCTGCAGGGACAAAACCTGCAACAGGAGCAGGCTTGGAACAGAAAGAAGACTGCCTGGCTGGAGCAGAAGGGAGGGGGAGGCAGAGGTGGTGAAAAAGAAAGAGATGAAATAAGAAAGCTTGTGGAGGCCCTTCAAGGTCCAGAGGGAGCATGGGGGGGGGGGGTGTCCGCTAAGGACAGTGGAGGGCCTGAAATGTTCCTCAGGAGAGTGACACAATCTATCCTTCTCTCTCTGATTGCCCCAGCACCCAGCAGTAGAACTGGCTCATCTAGCTGCCTAGACACAAGTCTCTCCTTCCAATTGGCCTTGGCCTCAACTAACATCATTTGGGGGGCAGAGGAGAAGCCCCTTTGGCCCCTGAGTTTCCCTAACCAGAATTCCCAGGTTCCTACCAGCAGTGGGGAATGCAGTATAATTCCCTTCAGACAGCACTGGCCTCCAGCACACACAACACCCAAAGCCCACATGGTGACTCGAGGTGATAGAATACCAGCACTGGGGTTTCAGCCGAGATGTGTCAGCACCCCTCGGCCATCGCCAGGCCCCAGTGGAGTTTCCTGGATTCTGTGGCTGCTCCACCATGTGACATTTTCTCAAGCACCATTGCCTCTCTCACCTGAGCCCCAGGAGGCAGCTGAGAAAGACTGTCAGTCCACATTCACAAGGAAGGAAACTGAAGCACAGAGAAATGAAGTCTGAGAGGCACGGAGGCTCAAATGAGAATGCCATGAACTGAACTAAAGACTTCTGGCCACAAGTGTTGTGCTCTCTTACCTCTTTCTCAGCACCCATAGCAATCTTCATTACTAGTAACTGAATAACGTTTTACAAGATCATGACAGTGCAAGAATCAAGTTCCACACCATACCCACCACCAAAGTTCTGCACCATCCCCTCTACCCCAGTGATTTCTATAGTTTTCACAAAGTCTCACAGATAGATTGACTACTCCTTTTCATTTATTTGTTTTTACAGGTGCATATGTTTCAATTTTCTATCTTCCACACATGAGTAAAATTACCCAGAAGTTGTCTTTCACCTCCTTACTTACTTCACTAAACACAGTTTCCTCTAACTCCATCAATCTGGTCCCAAAAGGTACAGTATCATCTTTTTTAAATTGCAGTGTAGTATTCCATTGAATATATATGTCATAATGTCTTTAGCCACCTGGCAATAGTTCAACAACAGAAAAACAAAATAGACGAAAAATATGGAAAAAAAGAACTGAATAGGGGGTCAGGCGGTAGTGCAACAGGTTAAGCACATGTGACACAAAGTGCAAGGACCTGCATAAGGATCCTGGTTCAAGCCCCCGGCTCCCCACCTGCAGGGAAGTCACCTCACAAGTGGTGAAGCAGGTCTGCAGGTGTCTCTCTTTCTCTCCCCCTCTCTATCTCCCCTCCTCTCTCCATTTCTCTCTGTCCTATCCAACAATGAGGACATCAATAAAAACAACAATAACTACAACAACAATGAAAAAAAAAAAGATCTGAATAGACAGTTTTCCAAATAAGATATACATATGGTCCACTGACAGGAAACAGTGCTCCACCACACTTGCCATTAGGGAAATACAAATTAAACCATTTTGAGCTTCCTCCTCACAACTGTGAGAATGGCCTACATCAACAAAACAGGCAATGACAAGTGTTGGTGAGGATGAGAGGGGAAAAGGAACTCTGTTACACTGTTGGTGGAAATGCAAGCTGGTGTAGCCCCTATGGAAAGCAATATGGAGGGTACTTCAACAAAAAATGGAAATACCTTGTAATCCAGCAGTACCACTCTTGAGCAAATAACTCAAGAGTGTTGGCTCCGGACAAGTTCTCTCTCGTGCGACGCAACCCGACATAGGATTATGCAGCCACTGAGATATGTTAAGTCAGCCTTGCCTCCAAAGGACACTATGATCCTGGGTTTCATATTTGGGGTTACTTATAGTTTAGGTGTTGTAGTTATAAACTAAAGATTCATTGAAACAGAGCAGGAGGACCCTGGCCCTGACCGAGCCCTTCTTCCCCTCCCTCAGGCTCCCCTCTCTGCAACCCTTCCATCTCTTTTCTCTGAGCCCGATGGCAGAGGTGAGTTCAGGCTGAGCAGGGTCAGAGTAGAGGGAGGAAAGATGGAAGCAATCAAACGTTCCTGAGCCTGCTGGTGGCATCCTCTGAGGAGCTCAACTGTGAGGGACCTTCACCTGTCCTTGAGCATTGGATCACCTGCAGGCTGTAGTGGGCTGCACACAGCAACTCTCCAAGGTATAGTAGGCGACATCCAAACATGCAAGTGCAGTTCACCATCTGGGGAACAACTCCTTACTGATATTTCACATTCAAAACTGCTTTCCTGCTAAGTTCCTGGCAATGGTGGGAGGGTAAAACCAGTACCAAGGAGGTTGTGCCACCCTGAGCACACCAACACAGCTGCAGACCTTAGTGTATAAATAAGCGGGTGCACCTGTTTTTGATATCACACCTATTTGCAAGGGCAAAGGTTCAAGGTCACACAAACCTTCATGAAGACGCCCTGAGAAAGCAGGCCCACACCCTTAGAACACACATAACGGTAGGCACAGCTATAAGAACAAACTCATCCATATAAATCAACACGTGTAAACACACACACACCAGAGTCTGTGTGCATGTCTGTACTTGTAAGAAGACACATCTAAACTCACAGCAGATGCATGCACATATATACATACACAAAATAAATGTGCAGATGCTTAGCAAAAACCTCATATAAAGGCAAGCCTGTTCACGTGCATGTATAGACCAGGATGTATAGACATATATGAAGCTTGAAGGTACATAGCTATACAAGGAGTGTTTTGTTTACACAGTGCACTGTGCTCATTCACCTCTTCCTCAGATGCAGCATAACATAGTGGTAAATAGAATCTGTTTCCATCTCGGACCTGTCACTTTTTTGTCTTATTCTTTTTTTCCCTATGCATGTGCCATGTAACCACTCTGGGCTGCTCTTTCATTCTGTTAGGGAGACAGAGAGGGAGAGATACCACAGTACTATAATTTTCTCCAGTGCCAGGACACCTCCCATGGGTGTTTGGGTTCCAACTTAGCCCAAGGGTAGGGCAAGGCATATGCCCTCTCTGGTGAGTTACCTCTCTGGTCTAGACATTGCCTTTGGAAGCAAGGCTGACTAAACATATCTCAGTGGCTTCATAACCCTATGTCAGGTTGCATCACGGGGGAGAGAACTCGACTGGAGCCAACCTGGGCTGCTGCTTACTCAGTGATGCAGGAGAGGAACCAGGAACTGAGCAGCTGAGCGGAACACAATGCAATAATGCCCTTCATTGATCAGAGAAAATGCCTTTTATATCTTCTGAGATGGAAGTGTCAGGTTGGGAAAGGAAATGGCTAGGAGAGGGGGCGGAGCAAAAAAAAGAGCTCGAAGGTAGCAAGCTTCCACCTAACCAGTGGGGATTCAACAATGCCCTGCAGGCAGGGCGGGTCTCAGGCAAAACAATGATTATGTAAATAGACCACAGTGTTAAGCAATGCAGGGGACCTGGCGTAATGACCAACAACCCTAGTTGCTGCAAACCCAACTATATGCAGCTCACTCACTACCTTCCAAAGTCACTGGTCCCCAAGGGGTCAACTGTTAGGAAGTGTGGTCATTCAGCATTTCCTGCCCTACCCTACCATGAACCCTGCAAAATGACACTTCTTAGTAGTACAGAGAAGAAGATATAGGACCATCCTTCATCCTCCCGGTGTTCATGGTGCAGCAGGGGAGAGACAGAGCTACACCTGTCACTGCTCACCATCTTCCTCTAGTCTCAGCAGCTACTCCAGCTGGTCACTCCTGGCCCTAGAACTGCATTACTGAGTAAACACATCCTTACTCCTCTAACTAAACACCACTCCTCCCTTCACAGCTTCTTATAAAAGCTGGGAAACAGAATTATGTCTCCACTTCCTTCATCAAATCCTTGGCCTATTCCTGACTGATGGCCTCCTCTCCAGCTTCCCTGCTTCCCAAGAGAGAACCCCTTCAGTCCAGGCATTCAGCCCCAGGTTTGGCCAGGCTCTGGGGTCCAGGCAGTTTTTGAGCTTCCAAAGGTCAGATGTTGAGATGAGAGGAAGGAAAGGAATTCATACTCATAAAATAAGCCCCTTTGGGAAGACCAGGCCTTGCCTCCACAGAAATTCCTTGGTTTAGCCATCAGATTGAATGTGAAGTTCTCTGGTGGCACCAGAGAGAAAAGCATGTTTTACAGAACTAGTTCTCTGGCTGAAACAGAGATGGTGACAAGAGACTGAAAGAAAAAGCAAAAGATTCACAGGGAGACAGAAAAAGGGACCAGCAAAAATACAGGGGGGAAAAGTGTCCAGCACAGAAAATGGTGAATAAATAGACACAGAGTCTTAGGACTAGGAACTTAAAGAGATGATGAGACAGTGAGAGGAAGAGAAAAGGATGCTTCTGGAGTGAGAAGAACCTGAGGTTGAGTGACTAGCAGGGAGTCATGCCCACTGGACAATCATACTTCCACATTATTCTCATTTAATTAATAAAAAATGATTGGAGGTCACTTACTGTAAAGAGCCACCTGCAATAAATATTAAGTGTAAAAGTAAAAATTCAAAGCAGCCAAATAGCTCACACAGACAGTGTGCCTGCTCTGCCATGAGCATGATGCTGGTTTGAGCTTGGACCCTTGCACACTGGAGAAAGGAAGGTAGTGTCTTTTCATCTGTCTCTTGGGGCAGTTAAAAACAACAACAGCAATAAAATGTAAGAATACAAAGTTAAACTGTTACAGAAAAGAAGGTGGGAAATAATGCCAAAGCATAACAAATTTCTTGAGTGGTCCACAATGTTATCCTTGCTTCATGCCCCTAGGTATCCGCTGCTCCTTGACTTTATAGAACCTGTCTAAACCAACAGGATGTGGCAGAAGTGATACTGTTGCAATCCTGAGCCTATTTTAAATAGTCCTGGCAGCTTGGAAGTCTTTTTATCTGTGCTGTGGGAAGCCAGTCACTAAGTTGGAGCTCTGACTCTGAAGCTCTGAGGCCATCTTGCCACATTGAGGATGACCACACAAACCACAAAGAAAGGCCACATGGAGAACAGAGGATCTCTGGCCTCCCTAAGCCTTTATAAACTAATTCCAGCTGTGCCAGCTAGTCCCCCACTGAAGCCACAGGAGCAGAGACCAGTTCTCCTCACCAAGCCCTGCCCAAATTGAAGGAACCTGAGCATATAATGACATGGATTTCGAGGATGGTCAGGGACTCATCAATAGATCACTAAAATACTAGGTTAATACAATAAAAGTAAGTATGGATGATGTGGAAGGGGGGACTTATACTGATTCTTGCCTCTGATGAATCACAGTGATACTCTTTGATGGTCAATTTTACAAATGCCACTAATGACAAACTCAAAAGCATACAGTCACAGAGATGCTCATCTGCTGTGGGTGGTGACAGTGATGGCTGCCAGGCCGAGAACTGGCTGATTGCTGGTGGGCAATGGCACAGAGCTACATTTATATAGGTTGTCAGAAAAGTCATGACACACTTTTGCATAGAAAAACATAAAAAAAAAATGCCATGGCTTTTCCGACAGCCTGGCAGTGGCGCCTAGTACCTACCAATATTTCATCTTACAGATGAGAAGACTGAGGTTGAAGGATGTGAAGTGACCGTCAGAGATCTCACAGCTAGTACTTGTCAGGGTCGTTATTTGAGCTCAGGCTCCACATCAGAGCTGTTCACTTGACTCAAGCAGAGTGAAAAAGAAAGGAAGGAGGGAAGAAGAAACTTCATTCAGGAGCTCTGAATTCAGAGCCACTTTATGTCAAAGCATCTCAAAGACTTAAAAGCATTGTTCTCACCAGACCTTCTTGTCCATGGAACAGGGGACAGAGCACGCAATGCTCTCACCCTCTGTGATAGAGTGACATCATCCAGACTAGGACTGCCCCTGGGTGACTGACTACCCAGTTCTGGCTCTAGATCGGACTCCCTAAGCCCCCATACCTTTGTCAAGGGCATAAGCGGCCCTGTGCCCACAGGCTCCCATTGCGGGACCTGGAGGAATCACTTGACTCTGAAATTGGTTCCAGGAATAGTTTTGCTCCCATTATTCTGCTGCCTTCACTGACACCCCCTCCCCCAGCACATATTTTTTTTTATACTAAACTTTCTCTGAATTCACCTGATTTTCCCCATCTCCTTTACATTCTTTATGGCAATGGAGAAATAATCACCGCTTCTCCGGCAGGGTGATGGGAGTGTGCAATATTAACTGTAAATCAGGCAGAAATTGGTGGAAGGGGAAGGGTTTGATGAGGTGCAGAGACATTATATCATTTTAAAGCACTTTTCTGGTCTCCAGTAATCCCCATGTAAATGAAAAGGAGGCGATGTGCCTCTCTCGCCCAGGATGCCTGGAGGGATGCAGAGAAAATGCTCCTGAAAGGAGGACACAGGGCAGAAGGTTGGCTGGGGCCTGACGGGAGAGGCAGAAAAGCCTAGGCTATGCCCCCAACCCTTCCAAACCAGCCTGAGTACCCACTTCAGGCTCAAACAATCCTGGCAGCCTTGTGACTTCTTGGAAGAGGAAGGATCAAGTTTATGGAAGAAGAGAACCTGCCTCAAACCACTGATCTTCTTCAGCCCAGTAGGCTCAGCGAGGAGAGATAGCACCTGCCAGTACTCCCAGAGTTGTATGGAGACTTGGAGATTTGGTCGGCTGTCATACATCAGCTTGGTGCAAACCATGGGTAGCAGTAACACAAGGGAGAAGCCCATACCATGAAGAACTGCCCCTCCCCTAAAACGCCACTGGCTGCCTGCCTGTGTCACATTTATGCCAAGAACATGATTTTCCTCTTGAGAAATAGTCACCATCCATCAAAATATGTCACCAGGGAGTCATCTCTTCAGGGAAAAATTCACAACCCCCTGGGTTCCTTTACATTTAAGTCCATTAGGTCAGCCTTCCTGACTGGGATAACGGAATTCTACTAGTTCAAAATAGTCCATCCCATCTGAGATGACATTAATTGTAAAGGAGATCATTGTTCCATACACTAATAGTGGGAATAAATGCTTTGACCCAGTGCTTTCTCACCACTTAGACCTTTGCTTTATAGTTACTGAAACTGTTCTTTAATAATCATTATTGAAGGGGTTGAACACACACATATTACCATGCACAAAGACCTGAGTTCAAGCCTCTGATCCCCATCTGCAGAGGGAAAGTTTCGTAAGCAGTAAAACGATGTGCCAGGTGTCTCTATTTCTCTTTAACCCCTTCCCTCTCAATCTCTCTCTGTCCTATTAAGTAAAGTTAAAAATCTTTTTAAAAAATTAATCACTACTGTATATTAAGGAATACTATAAGTGCAAAAATATGTAATTACATTGGGGGGAGAGGATAGAGAACAGAGTTTATATGTGAGGGGGCCTGAGTTCAATCCCTTCGTACTATATATACTAGAGCTGTGCTCCGACTCTGTCATATTCTTTCTCTCTTCTTTTTAAATGACAAGTCTCTTAAAATTTATCACAACTATACTGAATTGCTTAAAGTATTCCTACCCACCCTTTAGGGTCCAACTCTTCTGGGTAACATTTGAAAATCACCAATGTCCATGTTTTCTCCCCAGAGCTATCCTCCAGTGTAGATGATACTGGGTTTCTTCATAGGGCCCTGCACCAGAGCCTCGTACTGTCTTCCAACTTTTGAATACTCATTTTGCATTTCTGATGGTGACTCTAGATCTCACCCAGAAGGTGTCAACACGACGTTTACAGGCAACACATAGGACTTCATTCCTTCCTCAGACAGTCATAGAATATTTTGCTGACAGTCAGTGGAGAAAGAGGCTGGTTTCTGGGGTCAGTCAAGACTCAGCCTAAGCACAAAGACCACACACATGCTAGCTGGATGGTTGCCATTCCCACTGATGCCCCCAAAGCAGCAGCTAATGAGTCATTACACAGGCCTGATTGCAGAGATACAGAATGGGGGGGGGGGGAGAATACCTCAACTGGAAGGGTGCTGCTTTGTCATTAATGCAGCCCAGATTCACAACATGGGAGTAATGTTGTGCTGGGGGAAGCTTTTTTGCGCTGTGGTGTCTCTTTCTTCCCATCTGAAATAGTCCAAGCCAGAATGCTGAAACCCTGACAATGGCAAAAAAGAGAGAGACTAAATGGGAAGAAAGGATAGTTTGGAACCTATCAAATGTAATACTGGAAATTGAGTTGTTCTGTCTGACTCATGCCAAGAGCTGGAGTGTCTGCAGGCACCACCAGGATGCCCATCCCAGGTGGTTTCATGTACATGTGCCTGTGCTGTAGGGTTGGCAGATTCAGCAAATAACAAAATACAAGATGCCCAGTTCCATTTGAATTTCAGATCAAAACCAAATATATGTACGGCCCAAATATTTCACGGAACACTCCTATACTAAAAAGAATTGTTTATCTGAGATTGAAACGGAACTGAGCATCCTGTGTTTTCTTTGGCAACTCTGCTGTGGCATCTAATGCAAGGCTAATCCATGCAGATGCCGCCAGGATGCTGCACCCACCTTGGGCCCTGCAGTGCTCTGCCTCCCCTTGTGTTCGGGTGACACAGGGACAATGTGGTGGCCAGATCTGAACCTACAGCCTAGAATCAGCTTTACTGCAATTAACTAGTGGTGAGGTTGGAATAATAGGAGCTGGACCAGACCCAAGATCATTACGGTGATAGTCCAGTGCTTTGAGCCCTTCAGAATGTGGGGTCAGGTTCCAACAGAAGTCATGCTGCCCGAAGGGCTCAGTAGGGTTAATCCAGCTCTGGGTGTTTCTTGGATGAGCAAAGAAGTAGAGAGATTTACTTGCATTACAACACTTGCTTTTTCTCATTTGTCCTGCACATCATTCTGAGGCTAGTATCTACTACTCCCAAGTCCTAGATGATGGTGTTCATACTCAGCACAGTGATCAGACTTGCCCAAAGTCACACAGACATAGGAGGCAGAGCCAAGTCCAGAAACAACCCTGCTATTGGCCTACTCATCCATTTGTTGATCCAGAACAGTCTCAAACTTTCGGTGATGTTGCTGTCTCTCCCAGGTTGATGAAACTCCTGGAAAGCTGCAGGGGTTTGCTCAGAGAGGGCATCCTGCAGCCTTCCCTGAGAGCAGGGAGAAGAAGCCTTGTCTCTCCAAGCACAAAGAAAGGCGAGTATCAGAATTGCGTGTGCATCCTAACTTCTGTGCATATTTTAAATGACAAATAAGACTGCAAGTAGAAAGCCCCTAACCAAAATTCAAGCCATGTGTAAACAGGCTCTGGTCAACATCCACACAGGGGTTGCTCAGCTCAGAGAACCAAGACTCCATGGGATGGTCCTGAACTGGGGTGTCCCTAAGGGACAGCCTAAGGGGCTAGAGGCAGGCGCCTGATTTCCCTGCCAACTGCCTGCAATTACAGCAATTCTCAGTGCTGCAGACTCCCAGATAAAGAGTCATCTGCTGTTCAGTTAAACTGATTAGGAATCACTTTCTCTGTTTCAGTGACATTCCTGAATCTCAGCAGTGAACCAAGTTGCTGCTACTCAGGCTCCCAAATCAACATGAACCTTAACTATTCCAAAATCATCCCAGACTCCCTTGGCATCCTGAGTATTTTTGTCACACCCCCCCCCACACACACACACACCACCACCACCACCACCACCACCACTGACTCCAGTCTTATTCAGAGTACATGTCCTGGAGAACAGTAATGCCTGCTCCTTTCAGGCCTCTCTCTGGGGAAGCTTGAACAATATAGGCATGGAGCTTCTCCACAATCCCATTCAGAATGGTGAGGTTCCTCTGGGAATGTGTTGGTGGGATCATGTTAGCAGGCAGCCCATAGGGTATGCCCATGACTGGCCTGCTGTGAGGCTGAGCCTCCCGCTGCCTATGCACTAATGGTGTAGTGGTTGCTCCACTGGACCCAGTATCTTCAGCAGTCCTTTCCTGGCTCCTCACTCCTGTTGGCCTGTTCATCAGCTTTTTGATACCTAGCACTCTCAAAATCTCAGTGGTAGTGGTTGCCCACAACACGCATCATCATCATTTAGAGAAAGGCATGAGGGCCTGGTGGTGGTGTAACCGGTTAAATGCATGCGGTGCTATACCAAAAGATACTTACGAGGACTCCCCACTTGCAGCATGGCACTTCACAAGCAGTGAAGCAGGTACTTCTCTCTCTCTCTCTCTCTCTCTCTCTCTCTCTCTCCATCTAACCCCTTCAATTTCTCTCTGTCCTATCAAATGAAAAGAAAATAATTAAATGGCCCCCAGAAGCAGTGGATTCCTAGAGCTGGCACCAAGCCCCAGCAACTGAAAGTGAAAAATAATAGAGAGAAAAAGGCATGAAAAAGACCCCAGAACTGAAGCTTCTTTCAATGCAGTGGGGGGCCCAGGCTCAAATCTGGGTTGTACAAATGGCAAAGCAATGCACTATCCACCTGAGCTATTGTCACCAGCCCCACAACACACATTTATTTCCAAATTCTTGCATCTACCGGGTCGCCTACATTTGACCCGAAAGCACTGTGTGAGTTTCTAGCCCAGAGTGAGCTCATGGGCACTGGGCTGGATTCAGACTGCAGGTCTCTTGGGTATGTCTCCCTCTGCAGCCTGGGCGAGGAGGAGGCAGAGGGCATCTGGGGTGTGCCCCACACCCCAAAGTAGGTCACAGGAAGACTGACAGGGATGTAACATCCAATCTCAGCTCCAAAATGGTCGCTAGTCCCTCCTGCCCACATTTCAACAAGCAGAGCAAGTCCTGATCCAGTTCACAGCTCCCTACGCATCTACACACTGGGGCTGTAGGAACAACAAGGTCACATGACAAAGGGTGTGGCTGTGTAATTCTGACCCAGAGAAGGAACAAAGAATTGGAGCAAAAGCGTCATTGGAGCTCAGGCTGGGACACCCCATTCCTCATGTCTGCAGCTGGATCACTTGACCTGCACACCTGAGGTGAACAGTAAGGCCGTAGTACAGGCTGTCATTGTCCACATCTGGAGGTGCTGTGCATCGGAGTACAGGAATGTGGTTCTTTCTGGAGTGCACATGCGACCTTCCACCATAACCTTCCACCACCTTCGGCCTTTCTAGGAGACAGATGAGGCCCTCGTAACCCAGAGCTTTATCTGGCACCCGCCTCCTAACATGTGCCCACCTCACTGCAAGCATATCCCAGACACCCAGAGTCTTGGCACAGGACTAGAGTGGGGAGTGTCTCAAAGGGCCTTTCTCCAGCTCCTGCTGCATCCAGAAACTAAGACCCAAGAAAGGAAAGGCACCAGAGGTAGGGTGAAAGGAGTCAGAGGTAGGACTCCCAGCCTCCATCCTCAATGCCTTTTCTTTGCTTCTTATCACGGTGCCTGCACAGCAAACCCACCACTCCTGGTAGCCACCTCTTTTCTTTTACTCTTTTTCTTTTTGACAGAAATAGAGACTGTGAGAGAGACAGGGGACATAGAGAGGGAGAGAGAAAGACATCTCTAGCACTTCCTTGTGGCTCATGAAGCTTCGCACCTGCAGGTAGGGACCAGGGACTTGAACCCAGGCCCTCAAATATGGTAATTAGTGTGTGCTATTTCCTCCTCGGTGCTTTTCTAGCACTTCGAGAAAACCTATGATCCTAGTGTCCTCCCAGTCCCCTGTCCCCTCTAGTATCGTCACCCATCTTACCTCTCTCCCGACTCAGGCTCTACAAGAATTCTAGGAGGCCACCGAGCCAACTAGTTTCTTTCTACTTGCAAGGTATGGCCTTTTCCCAGGGAGGACAAAATAGGGGTGGTACCTGGGTCAAGCACTCAGCCAGGAAAACCAGGGGCCATGCTGAAGGTGGGGCATCGCTGGTTTGTTAGCACCCAATTAGCTCCTCCTATTTGTAGCTGCCACTAAACCAGCTGCAGAACAGATGGAAGGGAGCAGGCTGGCCAGTCAGCTGGTGAATGAGCACTAATTGGGTCTCAAGTACACTGGGGCCCACTGACTCCCCTTAGATCCCCACCAAACACTGGGGGGCCACTACGGAGAGTGAAAGGGGCAAACTAATTGGTCTGGTCTTCTGGGCAACTTCTTTGTCTATGTTCTTCTGATGCTCTGTCACTCAGCTTCCTTGCTCCACACTTCAAGGACTAGGGTGGTGGCAGGGGGCAGGGGGAGGGCGCAGGTATTGCCCACATCTGCAGAGAAATTTCCTGTCAACCTTGGTGGGAGGGGGTGTTTCACAGAGGCCCTAGCAGGGCTATTTTGGCACACTTCCCACAAGTGGCCCCAGCTGTCCTGGCTGTGGAGAACCGTGGGGACAGCACTCCTACACACTCCTTCACACTCTTGCTTGTCCGTATTTTTAGACAAAAGTTTCCAAGTCACCCAAAAACTAATGAAATGCTTTCTGTTGCCTTTTGCCTGGCAAAAATCACTGTTCATATTGGGGCAGGCTGAGTGTATGTGTGTTGTGTGTGTGTGTGTGTGGGGGGGTTGTTATTCATTATCTTTAGCTTTAGGAGAGGCTGCACTTAGCTTAGAGGTGGGTTCACAAACACACAGATGTCAGGTGACCCTCATTCTAAGTACATCCAAAATGCAAAGGTGTTGGACTTACAAAAGTGATGAAGTAGGTTGAAGTTTTCTTTAACAGGTGTAGCTGAGATGATATTTTGAGATCCAAGCCTCTCCAATCTGTGGTTTTGCTCCCCTCTATTTTCCCAACTCACTTCCACCCACCCCACCCCCTGCAAATCTTCAGCACTGTGCTCATAGCCTCAGGGGAGAGATGCAGCCAGGGCAACAACCAGAAATAGCCTGCGGGCCTCTCTAGGTTCTGTGTTCCACAGGAGGTGGGGATTCCTCAGGTCTAAATAGACATCTCAGTCAGAAGCAGGGAGGAAGCCAGCTTCACTCTCCATCCTTTCCTCAGGAGACTAGGAGGAAATTCCCTCCACCGCCATCCTTTCCCACCCAGGACAGTTAGGAGGGAAAGACAGAAGGAAGCAGAGAGGACCTGCTCTGTCAGCCCTTCAGGGAGGGTCACCCAAGCAGACAGGACTGTGAACAACACATAAATCATGTCCCACCTCAAGCATGACCCAGAAGCAGCAGGAAGCCACTCAAGCGTACAAGAGGGTGCATGAGGGCCAGTGACCAGAGGCAAGGGACCTATTCCCTCATTCTCCCACCCTAAGCTCAGGCTCTGCCTGAGAGTCTGGAATTGCAAATTGTCCCTATGTGCAGGATCCCAGAGAATGACTGGAGTCTTTAGGTTCCATGAAATCAGGCTTCAGAGTAAAAAACCCAATTTGACAATAAAGGAAAAAAAAAAAGGAGCCTTTAAAGTTAATAAAGAGCTGGCAAAATAGCTCACCTAGATAGTGCGGCTGCCTTGCCATGTGCATGACCCAGGTCTGAGTTTGACTCCTCACCACATTGGAGGAGGATTTGGAGCTATGGTTACTCCCCTCCAGCTCTGTCTCATTGTCTCTATCTTTCATCTTCTAGCTGAAAAAGTCAACCCAGACTGGTGAAGTCATAGCAACAATAACCACCATAAAAGGGGGAAATTATTTTTTTCTAAAATCTAAAAATTAATATAATACACCTTACACATATGAACAGCATCTGTGGCCCTGACATTCTTTTATAAATTCCAGTAAGAAGTCTTTGTCGGGACCAGGCAGTGGCACACCTGTGGCACACACGTCACAGTGCTCAAGGACCTGGGTTCAAGGTCCTGGTCCCCATCTGCAGGAGGAAAGCTTCCTGAGTGGTGGAGCAGTGCTACAGGTGTCTCTCTGTCTCTTTCACTCCCTATCCCCCCTTCCCTCTAATTCCCCTCTCTATCTCTCTCTCCAGTAATAAATAAGTAAAAATATTAAAGAAAAAGAAGTCTTTGTCACTTTACCTAAAATAGGTATCCATCTCCAACCAGTCTCCATCCTCTCAGCCTTCCCTTTCCCCATAGCACTCATCACTATCTGGCACTACATTAAATATCTTACTGTTGGTGTATTCGTTGTCCTTATTCATGAGGACAGGGCTGTTATCTGTTTTGCTTGCTGTTGCTCTTCTAGAGCCTAGAAGGGGGCCGGGCACACAACTACCTCAATAAACAAATGGTCTGAATGAGCACGTCGGTGCTCAATAGTGCCACCTACTGGCCAGTTGGGTATTGCAGCCCAAGTCTATTCAACATCAGCAGGCAGTGGGAGTGATAGAATTGGAAACTTCCAGGCATTGGGAGATATTTTTCCAAACCTTAGATGCAAAGTTAAGAGAGACCCTAGTGATGAGAGAAGAGGAAAGTGGGTGGAGCATGAATCTAATGAGGAAAAAGGGAACAGGAGGTGCAACCCCTGAGGCTCAGAGTGTAAGCAACAAGCCTTATTCTGTAGGGGAGGCAGCTTTTAACTTGGTTCTCCTTCCCCCCCCCCTTTATTTTAATTCACTGTCACCAACGTTTTGCTAAACAAAAGCACCAGCTGGAAAGAGAGAAGGTGAAAAGAGGGGACAGTTGGAAAAGAAGTAGATTCACCCCATAGGGAGTTTAAGACCTAAGGAAGCAGAAGCAAATGAGTTTGTCTGTAGAATATTCAAAGGCTTGAAAAGAAACACTTCCCCTGACATTTTTTTTTCATTTGCTCGCCCTTCAACCTGCCTTGGCAAGCAAGACAGACATTCACAAGCTCCACTTAGAGAAGAGCAGACTTGAGTTCACTGAGGAGAGTGGCTTGTCTAGAGGCTCCTATAAATAACCCTTGCAGGGCCAGGCTCACTCCCAGGTCTTCTCTGATCTCAGACCTTCTACTGTTTTAGCACATTGGTCTCAGGGAGGAACAAAACCTCCTCCCAGGAAGATGAGCACAACAGAGCATCAGAATCCACAAGACTCTGAGGACCCATAGCCAGAACTAATTCCACCCTCTGCAAAAACTTTCTCTACAGTTAGTTAGTTCCCATCAACAATATCACTTGATGACTGAAACTTTGATAAAGTGGGAAACTTCAGATTCTCCAGCAGAGGTCAGAAAGCCAGGTCTTTTGTAAGATGAACTGGCTGGCTGCGCCCCTGGGAACGTTTGCCCCAATTCATTATCAAACCACTTGCAATTATCAAACTGTGCTCCCTCGAGTTGACCTTTTGCTGGGGGAACAGCTATATTTAGAGAAAACCAGCCCTTTGTAATTACCCCCACTCAGATTACTTAAAGGTCGGCTGCAGATGTGACAGTTTGATCCGTGGGTAGGGCTGCTTCCAGGATCCCTGGATAATTATTCAAACCAGACAATAATTAGCAAACATTTTCTGCAAATGAATCTATCCCTGTTGTTCAGCCCCAGAGGGGCATCTAGAAGGCTCACCAGGCCAAAGCTGCTCCCCCACAGACACCACAAAAGCAATCCTCTCAGGCATACCCCTTGACAGTTTACAAAGAGCTTCATATACTGATTGCCTTATTTATCCTCACATCAGCTTCATAGGAGATACATGCCCCTACCTCACAGATAAGGAAACTGAAGCTCACAGAGGCTCGGTCGACTTGCCCAAAGTTGCGTAGCTGACCACTTCTTCTTCTAGCGTTTGCCCTTCTTCTGTAGCTAGTCAACAGCGTCAGGTTGAGCCTGATGTAAAGTTTCGAGACCTCCTTTGAATCTGGAGAGGTGGCAGTCATTGACTATGTGGGTCATAGTCTGTCTGTAGCCACAGGGGCAGTTCGGGTCGTCTCTGGCTCCCCAGCGATGGAACATAGCGGCGCACCGGCCATGGCCTGTTGGATAGCGATTGAGGAGGGCCCAATCATAACGTGCTAGGTCAAAGCCAGGTTGACGCTTGCAGGGGTCTGTGATGAGGTGTTTGTTCTTGACCTCAGCTGACTGCCAACTCTGTTTCCAAGAGTCTGGAACAGAGAAGTTCAGTGTAGGCGTAGGGGACCAGATTGGGTGACGAGAAGTCAAGCATTGGACAGGGTGGGCGAAGATATCCGCGTATATTGGCAGGTCCGGTCGAGCGTAGACGTGGGAAATGAACTTAGATGATGCCGCATCCCGACGAATATCTGGTGGGGCGATGTTGCTAAGAACTGGCAGCCATGGAACCGGGGTGGAACGGATGGTTCCAGAAATTATCCTCATGGAGGAATATAATTTGGAATCGACCAAGTGGACATGGGGGCTACGGAACCATACTGGGGCACAGTATTCTGCAGTGGAATAGCATAATGCCAGAGATGATGATCGTAGTGTGGAAGCGCTCGTGCCCCATGAGGAGCTGGCCAGTCTTGCAATGATGTTATTCCTCGCGCCCACCTTTGCCGCAGTTTTTATGAGATGTTCGTGAAATGACAGAGTGCGATCGAGAGTAATGCCAAGATAGACTGGCTGGGCTTCATGCCGGATTCTCGTATCGCCAAGCTGCACATTAAGCTCACGCAAGGCCGAGGCATGGTGTAGATGGAAAACAGATGATACCGTTTTTGCAGTGCTAGGGATTAGTCGCCATTTTTTACAGTAATCAGATATCAGAGACATGTCTTTCGTGAGTGTTTCCTCGAGAATGTCAAACTTGGATGCCTGAGTTGCACAGCAGATGTCATCGGCATAGATGAACCACTACTGGATGGTGTCACTCACATGTGGATTATAGAAAATTGAAATACGTGAATTTCCAAATTCATTTAGTTGAAACGAGACATAAATCAAGATCTCTGACTCTGAATCTCTTGCTCTTCCTTAAGAAAAGATCTTATTCAGCAAATATTGATTGAACATCTACTTTGAGCCTGGTCTTCTAGGGGGGCTGAAGAAAGGGAAGGGAGACCATGACATAATCTTATTGTTTGAAAACTAGGGATACTGGGGGACATAAGCCAAACTAGGGGACTGAGTGGACATAAGCCATTGAAACCAGAGAGGCGGCATCTCTACTGAATGTCTTTATGCTTTCCAGCAGGTAGAATTTGAGATATCAGAAGAATCAGTCTATCTGAAGAGATTAAGGAAGGGTTTGAGGGCATATCAGCCAGACAATGAAGTAGACAAAGATTCCATATTGGGAGGGATAAATACCCTTTTAAGGTGAGATTAAACCAACACCCTCACTTAGCACATTTAAACTAATGAAGTAGCAGCTGGGGAAATAGCTCAGCTGAAAGAGCTTCAGACTTGCATAGCTGAAGTTCCTGATTAAATTCCTGGCATTGCATGTACTGGAGTGGTACTCTGGCTTGCTGATCTCTTTCCCTCATGTGGCAATCTCTCTCTCTCTCTCTCTCTCTCTCTCTATCTATCTATCTATCTATCTATCTCTCCAGAATAAAGTAATGAAATGGCACATGTCACCTGAACTCAGGATAAAGAGAAACAGACTGTGATTGACATTCTTCAAGTGTAAATGTCTTGGCTTTTAAAGGCTGCACTTAGATCTTGGGGTTTCCAAGAAACCCATGGAAGGACAGCTCAAGCATAAGCAGTTGTTAGCCCTTCCCTTCGTTTCACTCGCAGAAGTGCCATTGACTTCTTTTTTATACTTTTAATTTATGGGCTTTTTAAAATCTAAAAACTGTTAGGCTATAGATCGAATCATGCATATGGTGGTCAAAGATATTTAGTAAGTGCTATGAGTACTGCTTTTATAATTTCACATTTAAGGTACCCCCCCAAAAAAAAAAAAGATAGTCACCAAATTAACAGTTCAACTCAACTGACTGATCACCCATCAGATATTAATATGGTGCTGGGGCCAGGCAGTGTCATACCTGGTAGAGCGCGCATATTACCATGTACAAGGAGCCAGGTACAAGCCCACAGGCCTGTTTGCTGGAGCAAGTTTTATGAGTGGTAAAGCACTGCTATAGATGTCTTCCTTTCTCTCTTTTTCTATTCCCCCTTTCCTCTCAATCTTAGAGCAGTCTTAGAGCTCTGTCTCTATTAAAAAAAGGGGGAAGGTACTATAAATGGCCACCAGCAGCACTGACTCATCAGAAGACACCATTTTCCAACAGTAACCCTCAGGCAATTAAAAATAAAACAGATAAGATAAAAATTAAGTTAAAAAATAACTGCTAATGTTGATTAATATCATCGATTTAGGGATTACTACAATTTGGAGACTCCTCTATTTCATTTGCTTTCCTCCACAACTCTGTGAGGTAAATACAACGAATCCCAATATCATCTTCATTGTATAGGTGAAGTGACTGGGGCATAGACAATCCACAGAAGGTGACTCCTGGGGAATCCCAAGTAAAGTTGGGTGAGTGGACCTTCAGAGAGCTAGAGAAGAGATTAAGAGATACTGAAAACAACAACAGAGATATGTAGGATGACTATAAAAGAAGTCATATAGTCATTATTGGCTTAGCAGAGGAAGAAAAAGGAAGGGGAAGAAAATATTCTGCAGGACATAACAGCTGAGAACTTCCATACTATAAGCAATATAAAGGACGTAAAGGTTCAAAAATCCCAGAGAGCCCCAAACAGAATTAATTCAGACCTAAAGATGCCAAGACACATCATATTTAGAATGAAAAGACATAAGGATAAAGAAAGGACTCTGAAGAATGCAAGAGAAAAAAACAACTACTGGGTCAAAGAGGAAATTAAGGAAGAGAATAAAATGTTTCCAGATACCAGTGGAAATGAAGACACAAACTATCAAAATATTTGGAGCATGTCTAAGGCAGTACTGAGAGGGAAGTTCATAGCCATAAAATCACACATAAAGAAACAAGAAAAAGCTCAAACAAACAACCTAACTGTACACCTTAAAGACTTAGAAGAAGGGAGCCAGGCGGTGGTGTACCAGCTCAAGCACACATGGAACAGAACATAAGGACTGGCATAATGATCCTGGTTCAAGCACTTAGCTTCTACATGATGGGGGGGGGGGTTGCTTCACAAGCAAAAACAAAACAAAACACAAAAAAAAAGACTAAGAAGAAGAGAAACAAAGGATCCCTAAAGCAACCAGAAGGACTGAAATAACTAAAATTAGGACAGAAATTTAAAAAAAAAAAAGAAACATTGAAAATAAAAGAAACAGGGGCCAAGTGGTAGTATACCTGGTAGAGTGCACATGTTCCAATGTGCTAGGACCTGGGTTTGAGCCCCCTGTCCCCACCTGCAGGGGGAAAGCTTTTACACTGTTGCAGGTATCTCTCTGCCTCTCTCCCTCTCTATCACCTCCTTCCCTCTTGATTTATCACTGTCTCTATCCAATAAATAAATAAAGATAATTTAAATTTTTTAAATAAGAAAATAAAAAAGCATACAAAAGATCAATGAATCTAAGTGTTGGTTCTGTGAAAGAGTAAACAAAATTGACAAGCCCTTAGCCAGACTCACAAAAGAAAAAAGGGAGAAGACCCAAATAAATAAGATTGTAAATAAAGAGGAGATACCACAACAGACACCAAAGAAATCCAACGTAAAACAACAAGGACAACAAAAGGGAATAAATACACAAATTTTTTTTTTTTAAATGAAGTCTACAAAACCTTCAAGGAAGAGTTAGTCTCTCTACTTTTAAAACTCTCCCAAAAGATTGAAGACACAGGAATACTCCCTTCCAGCTTCTATGAAGCCAATATCACTCTAATACCAAAAGCAGACAGGAAACTGAGAAATGTTATGCATGTACAAACTATTGTATTTACTGTTGAATGTAAAACATTAATTCCCCAATAAAGAAAAAAATTTTTTTTAAGCAGGCAGGGACACAACCAAAAAAGAAAACTACAGACCAATATCTCTGATGAACATAGATGCTAAAATATTGGACAAAATTCTAGCCAGCTGGATATAGCAGTATATTAAAAATATTGTTCATCATGAGCAAGTTAGTTTTATCCCAAGTTAGTTTTATATATTAAATGCAAGGTTCATTTAATATATGTAAATCAATGTGATCCACCACATCAATAAAAACAGGACCAAAAAGTACATGATTATATTAATAGATGTAGAGAAAGCCTTTGATAAAATCCAATTTCCGTTCATGATCAAAAACTACAGAAAATGGGAGTAGTTGGAAAGTTCCTCAAGACAGTTGAGTCCATTTATAGCAAACCTACAGTCAACATCATACTCAATGGTGAAAAACTGGAAGAATCCCCACTCAGATCAGGAACTAAACAGGGCTGCCCTCTATCACCATTACTATTCAACATAGTGTTGGAAGTTCTTGCCATAGCAATCAGGCAAGAGCAAGGAATTAAAGGGATACAGATTGGAAGAGAAGAAGTCCAACTCTCACTGTTTACAGATGACATGACCGTATACATAGAAAAACCTAAATAATCCAGCAGGATGCCCTTGAAATCATCAGCCAATATAGTAAAGAGTCAGGCTACAAAATCAACATAGAAAAGTCAGTGACATTCCTCTATGCAAACACTAAGGTAACAGAAGAAGAGGTTGTCTGGAGGTTCTAGCAGGGGAGTACAGCTACTCATATACCCTCGACCAAAGACTGGTCCACCTCTACTCAGGAAAGGCCGTCCTTTTCCACTGAGTGCGCAGCTTTGGGAGGGACGCACATGGAGTGGTGAGGGAGGAAGGGGACACCCGCCTAGCCAGCCAGATCAGCTGAATCTTCAACAAATGGTGCTGGAAACATGGGTTGAAGCATGCAGAAGAATGAAACTAATACATTATATTTCACCAAACACAAAAGTAAAATCCAAATGAATCAGGGACTTGGATGTTAGACCAGAAACTATCAAATATTTAGAGGAAATTGTTGGCAGAACTCTTTTCCATCTAAATTTTAAAGGTATCTTTAATGATACAAATCTAATTACAAAGAAAATTAAAACTAAAACAAGCCATTAGGACACCAAATTAAAAAGGTTTTACACAGCAAAATAAACCACTACCCAAACAAAGAGACCCCTTACAAAATGGGAGAAAATCGTTACTTGCCATATATCAGACATGGGGCTAATAACCAAAATATATAAAGAGCTCACAAAACTCAACAACAAGAAAACAAATGACCCCATCCAAAAACGGAGAGAGGATATAAACAGAATACTCACCACAGAAGAGATCCAAAAGGCTAACAAACATGAAAAAATGTTCCAAGTCATTGATAGTCAGAAAAATGCAAATAAAGACAACAATGAGATATCACTTCACTCCTGTGAGAATGGCATACATCAGAAAAGGTAGCAGCAACAAATGCTGGAGAGGGTGTCGGGACAAAGGAACCCTCCTACACTGCTGGTGGGATTGTAAATTAGTCCAGCCCCCATGAAAGCAGTCTGGAGAACTCTCAGAAGGCTACAAGTGGACCTAACCCTAATCCTGCAATTCTTTTCCTGAAGATATATCCTAAGGAACCAAACACACCCATCCAAAAAGATTTGTGTATACCTATGTTCATAGCAGCACAATTTGTAATATCAAAACCTGGAAGCAACCCAGGTGTCCAACAACAGATGAGTGGCTGAGTAAGTTGTGGTATATATACACACAATGGAACACTACTCAGCTATCGGAAATGATAATTTCACTTTCTTCACCCTATCTTGGATGAAACTTAAAGGACTCATGTTAAGTGAGAAAAGTCAGAAAGAGAAGGATGAATATGGAATGATCTAACTCGTAGACAGAAGTTGAAAAATACTAGCATTACACTGGCCTACCTTCCCTGGGCAGAGGACACATTTTATAATGTGTCCTGTGTTGTATGCTTTACACTGGGTTGTTCTATGCTCTCCCCCTGCCAAGAAAATTGGTTCAGTCCTGCTAGTTTTTGCGGGCCCGCTTGTCCCCGCCCCAAGGAACCCCGCCAGAGTTCCAGAGTGACAGAGTTGGAGAGTGCTTGGCACCGCTGCAGGGGAAGGAGGCAGCTGAGTTCTGTTTGGCGATTAGTTTGGGTTAGTTTATGAATCACTGTTCCTGAATAAAGAAATACAGCTTCTCTGCCCAGCCGTGTGTCATCGAGTCTCTGTTACCCGCCCGTGAAGCTAGCCCGGCCAGCTGGAGCTCCGAATTTTAACAACAGTCCTGGAACCCCACCTCCTCAGAGGCCTACCCCACAGTGGAAAGATAGAGACAGGCTGTCAATGTCCATGTCCAGCAGAGAAACAATTACAGAAGCCAGACCTCCAACCTTCTGCATCCCTTAGAGATATTTGGTCCATATTCCCAGAGAGATAAAGAATAAGAAGCCTTCCAGTGGAGAGAAAGGGATTTGGCACACTGGTGGTGGGAATTGTATGAATTGTACCCCTCTTATCCCACAATCTTGTTGATCGTTATTAAATCATAAAAAGCTGAAAAATAATAAAACACAAAGACTGGGTTCGGTGTATTACACCAAAGTAAAGGACTCTTGAGTTGGCGGGGAGGGTTCAAGTCCTGTAACATGATTTCAGAGCACCGAGAGGAGGTTGAATTGTTAATATGGAAAACTGAAAAGTGTTATACATGTACAAACTTCTGTATATTGTTTTTGTTACTATATTTTATTGTTGACTATAAAGCATTAATCCCTCCAATAAAAACACAAAAAAGAAAAAATGTTACTCAGATTGGTGTAGAATAGCATAATGGTTATGCAAAGAAGCTCTCGTGCCTGAAGCTCCAAAGTTCCAGGCTCAATTCCCCACACCACTATAAGACAGAGCTAACCAGTGCCCTGGTAAAAATAATAATAATAATAACAACAATAATAATACTAAATAAATATAAAGAAATCAGAAGCTCAAGGACCATTGTAAGGATCCCGGTTCTAGCCCCCAGCTCCCAACTGCAGTGAGGGTCGCTTCACAAGCGGTAAAGCAGGTCTGCAGGTGACTATCTTTCTCTCCCCATCCCTGTCTTCCCCTCCTCTCTTGATTTCTCTCTGTCCTATCCAACAGCAACAACAGCAATAACAACAACAATAATAATAACAATAACAAGGGCAACAAAAGGGAAAAATGGCCTCCAGGAGCAGTGGATTCGTAGTGCAGGCATGGAGCCCCAGTAATAACCCTGGAGGCAAAAAAGAAAAGACAAGAAAAGAAAAGGAAAGAAAAGAGAAATCAGATAACTCTCTTTTAGGGAACATATTTATCCAAAATTTTATCCAAAAACATTTATGTACCAAGGACATTTACTTTTTCCACTTATTATATCGAATTTCCTTTGTTCTACTTATTACTTCAAAATCCCAAAGCCCTGCCCTGACTGCCTGCTCTTCTGTTAGCGGTATTTGCTCAGAGCTGCCCAGTGTCAGATCCCAGGCAAGGCTCTGGGGACACAGCAGAGGAAGGAAAGGCCTGGAACTTAGCATTTAGAGCAGCACTGTCTGATACTCAAGTCACATGCCACTTGTGACTATTGAAATGTAAATTTTAATGAATGGAAAGCAAATAAAATGAAAAATTCAAGTCTTCCATCTTGCGAGTCACATTCAGGTATTCAACATGTGGAGCAGCACTGCATCCTACAAAACTCACTGAAAACCTACAACGTTTCCGTTGTGACAGAAGGTTCTGTTGGAAGCACTGGTAGATGAAGCAATGCCTAGACTGGTTTGAAAATGAGGCTGATATAAATGACCAGCCATCCTGTGTTGTGATGCTTGTCTGTCTTTCTAAATGTTTTGATAATTCTTGATTCTTTTTTTAGTCAATTTCTATGGACTCAGCTCAAGTTAGTACAGGGAGAGTAGCTCTCAGACATATTTGGTCACCAGGAACAAAAAAAGATTTTTCACATGCATGGACACAACCTAACAGCAATCTTTGTTTTCCTGGTCCATTGCAGTGAACCTGCTCATCTGAATTCCTGCTACAGCACATGTTTGTGTGGTTTCACATGTACTTACTCACACACAGATACAAGCACAGGCATGTGTGCTCATCAACATGGACACCTGTGCACACTCTTACACATATGTGACTTTCTATGCAATCACATCCAGCTCTTGCAAACACACACACTATTTTACAGAAACCTGTCCTGCACTGCTGCTGGGTTATCACACATGACTGAGTTGGCTACAGTTAAGTCCTGTGACTTTTTTGCTATCCTGCTATAGTACAGAAACAGATGGGCCAATTTTTCTTGCATTTTTCCAGATTCAAGATAAATGCTCAGGAGCTTGACGGTAACCCTGTCACTGGGACACATCCATTCATTCACCATTCAGCAAACATTGATTGAAGGCCTAGGAAGCCATGGAATCACAGAGGACGGTTGGGAACTCACCACAAAAATTCCACAGTGAACATCAGACTCAGCCTGGGGAGAGGAAAGGTATCATTGTATAAAATGCAGGAGCTATCACCCAACCCCATGCATACCTGTCTAGGGTTCTAGGCTATATTTGAGTCAAGATGGGGGAGAGAGATTAAATCTCTGGGGAACCCTAGATGGTATGGATTAGATAAGAGGTAGAGGGAGTCAGGCAGTAAGTAGTGCAGCAGGTTAAGCCCACGTGGCCCAAAGCGCAAGGACCTGCATAAGGATCCCAGTTCAAGCCCTCGGCTCCCCACCTGCAGGGGAGTCACTTCACAGGAGGTGAAGCAGGTCTGCAGGTGTTTATCTTTCTCTTCCCCCTCTGTTTTCCCCTCCTCTCTCCATTTCTCTCTGTCCTATCCAACAATGATGACATCAATAACAATAATAATAACTACAACAATAAAACAACAAGGGCAGCAAAAAGGAATAAATAAATAAATATTTAAAAAGAGAGAGAAAGAGGTAGAAAAAATCTACTCCTCTCAGTCTACCTTCCTCCTTTCTCCTGCCTGCATCTTCACCAGCTTTCTCCTTCCTGGGACTTGCCACCAGCATATACACACGCTTAAGTGTTTCCAGTTTAAAAAAAAAAATCTCTCATTTGCCCCACAGTCTCCAAGTTTCCAGCTGCTGTCTAAATTCTCCTGGTCACAGCCAAACTTTTCTCCAAAGCACTGTCTACCTTCACTGCCTTCATTTCTCCATTCTAATTGATTCTCAAACCTTCTACAAGCCCTCTCTTCCATGAAGCCACTCCTCCCCAAGTCACCAGTGGCCACTACCCTTAATTCATTTTATTATCCCTCATTTTACCATCCCACTATGTCACAATGTGACTGGTCGGTCACTTCCAGTTTTCAAAGCCCAGCACATGCCAGGCACTGTGGGAGACTAGTAGGGGTGAGTCTCAAGTCCTGCTGTCAGGGTGTAGCTCGCTCCTTTGGCAAGATGTTGTTATGAATCTACAAACACCCTTGGTTTGAGGGGGTGGGGATTATGTCCTCCAACAAGGATGACTCCAGCACATGCCTCATTCTGCCACTGCCTTCCTTCCCAAAAATTGAACCTTATTTTCCTGGTCCATTGAACCAAGGACAGTAGAATGAGTAGAAGATGACCTGAATGAGAGTAGATAAAATTTAAAATCGACGAAGTCCTCAGACCAGGTTCAGCTGTGTCCCAGAAAAGATATGTTGAAGTCCTAGAATGGCAGTCCTCTAGAGCATGATCTCATTTGCAAATAAAGTGACTGCTGGTATATTTAGTTAAGATGTGGTCAAGAGCAAATCTCTAATCCAGTGTGACTGCTATCTCTATAGGTAGATGACCATGTAGTCACAGACTTGGTGAGAAACATACATAAGCCAAGGAATTCCTGGGGCTTTGGAAGCTAGCTTCTGCTTCTGGCAAATATAGCCTATACAAGGAGCCTCACCTAGCCCTACCATAGGGACCACTGACTGCCCACAGAGCTGCTTTCTGGTTATTTCCAAAGCTACTATCCTTTAGGGTCCAAACAGAAGTGAAAAGAGGGCAATATCTAATGCAGTTTTGTTTGTCCCAGAAGCCTCACATAGTCTCCCTGGATTTCTGTCCATTTCCACCCAGGATTTCTTGCTCCAAATCCGCCTATATATCATGAGAAAAAGAGTTCAGTCCATCCCTGGCCTTCTCCCCCTGACCAAAATGCTCCAGCCCAAACCACATAAGGGGCTAGACTGGAAACAATGCATATCACCCACTTCAACCTTGTTCCCAGAGCCCACCTGTCTTCCCCCTGTTCTAAAATAAGAGCTGCCTTGCAAATCAGTGGTTGTGAATCAGACTGAGGGTGGAAAAGGGGGGGGGGGTAGAAATCAGGGGAGGAGCAGAGGGCCCTTTTGTGCATGTAAAACACCTACCCCTGAGCTGGGTCTACAGTGAGTGTCCAATAAATGATAGCCATTATCATCATCATCATCATTATTATGAACCATGCAGCTATCACCAGAGTCGCTCTGCTGACAGCGGGAAGCAGTGATGGCTGGGCTGCTCCCTGCTCCAGATCACTAACCCAAGCTAAGTGGTGGTAATTACGGTTCTGAGGAACAGTAGCAACAGAGCCAAGTTCCAGAACAGCAACAGTCACACATTCAAGGGACCTCTGGCTCAGCTCTGCACATATATACAGACAGTCAGCCCTGAAGCAAGGTGGGTGGTTATTATAGGGAGACTGTCCTTCCTGGCACCCGGGATAGGAAAACTCCTAGTGGACGCACTATGTAAAGAGGCCTGACACCAGTATGCAGAAAGACTAAAGAATTTCATATCTGTTGTGGTGGCCCCGTCCTAGTAGTTTAGACCTAGTGTTAAGTCATTCATTGGCTAAGTTAAGTCCTTCCTCATAGGCTTTGTTTCCTAGGGACTCACAGACCCTGCTTTATAAAAATATTTATTTATGGGGGCCAGACGGTAACACAGCAGGTTAAGCGCACATAGTGCAAAGCGCAAGGACCTGCATAAGGATTCTGGTTCAAGCCCACAGCTCCCCAATGAAGCAGGTCTGCAGGAGTCTACCTTTCTCTCCCCCTTTCTGTCTTCACCTTGTCTCTCAATTTCTCTTTTTCTTATACCACAATGACAGCAATAACAACAATAATAGTAACAACAACGATAAACAACAAGGGCAACAAAAGGGGGAAAATGGCCTCCAGGAGCAGTAGATTAATTCATACTGCAGGCACTGAGTCCCAGCAATAACCCTGGAGGCAAAAAAAAAAAATTACATATATATATTCATTGCTAGAACAGAGAGAACTTGTGAGGAAAGGGGGAGATAGAGAAAGACACAGAGAGACACCCACAGTACTGCTTCACTGCTCTCGAAACTTCCCCTATAGGTGGGGACCAGGGGTTTGAATCTCAGTCATTGCACATAGTGACATGAGAGCTCAACCAGGTGCACCACCATTTGGCCCCACAGATCTCACTTTTTAAAAACATTTATTAACCGGAGCCAGGTGGTGGTACACCTGGTCAAAAGCGCGCTATAATGCACAAGGACCCAGGTTCGAACTCCGGGTCCCCACCTGCAGAGGGAAAGCTTTGCGAATGGTGAAGCAGAGCTGTAGGTGTCTCTCTGTCTCTTTCTCTTTCTATAACCCCCTTCCCTCTTGATTTTTAGCTGTCTCTATCCAATAAATAAATAAAGATAATTAAGAAATTTTAAAAAATTAAAATGTATTTATTAACCATAGGGAGATAGAGGAGAGAGAACCAGAGAATCATCCCAACATATGCAATGCTCAAGAGTGAACTCAAGACTTCATGCTTGCAAATCAGGTGCCCTGCCTACTGTGTAGTCTCCCAGTCACAGAGCTCTACACTGCTCCCTTTGCCCCCATGGGTGGTTTCTCCATGCTGTTAATAGTTTTGTCTTGAAAGCACCACTGGATGATAAGGCTCCATGGGACTCTCTCAAGGCTAACTACACATAATTGCAAGAAGCCTAATAGCACATGAAATGTGTAAGCCCAAGGTGATGCCATCCTTTTTTAGAAAAAATATTTCTTCTTCTCCCTCCCTCATCAAAATATTGTCCCTACATTACCCTGAATGGCCAATGGTTAAACAGACAGATCAAGGGAGTCTTTGCTGTCAAAACATAAAAGATGCCTTTCCTGCTAGTCCCTTCTTCCCCGCAGCTGACAGTGCCAGGAGCTGGCAGAAGAGCAGGGAAGGGCAGGACCCTACAATGAGCTACAGATGCTCAGCACCTGGCCTCTGTCTCCCCTCTGTTCCCACTCATCAGCTCCCTCCAACTGGAAAATGAAGGTGGAGCTCCCCCCTCCCAAAATTCTTCTATTGGCTAGGAGTCTAAATTTCCACCGATGCTTTTTTTCAGTGTGAAATGAGCGCCTACCTCTTCACAATAAAGTCACAGGGCTTTCTGTTGCCTTTCTTGATCAGTCACTTCCTAAATCCACATGCCCTGAGACCCGGGTGCACAGAAAAGGCACTGCTATGCTTTTCCTGCTTTCAGGCTTTGTGGCTCCTCCTTCCTGCCCACCTGTGATCTCCTAGTCATTGGCCAGTGCCCAGCCACAGTGTTACTCCTTCTTCCCCTCACCCTTTGTAACCACTGACTTAATCCTTGCTCTCTCCTTGGTGATCCCACTACATCTTGACTTTCCTCCTGATTTTGCAATTCACACTGTCACCCTGCAAACTGTTCCACCATGGGATGTTCTGACCTTTTCCTCTCTACCACTGACATCTGTCACTTGAAAGGCGACAATAGAAAATGAGTCAAGTTGGGGGGAAAATAAAAGTTAGTCCAATGGGAAGAGAAAACAAGGCACTCAGAATAAATGAGGGAAAAATAGGAAGAGAGGGAGAGAGAAGGACAAAGAAAGGATGATGGGGATGCAGGAGAGGAAGAGAGCTAGAGCCATAGAGATATGAGTCTAGAGTTATCACTTGTGGCGCTGGCCCATTCATGCCTTTTATGGGATGTCCTTTGATATAAGTCCTGCTGCTGAGGCCTGGAGAATGGCTGCTTTGGGAGCTTTAAGGAGATGGTCAGGGGTACAGGCAGGACTTCTGCAATGAATTTATCTGCAGAACTACACACTAAACAACACTAAACACTAAACAACACTAAACAACTAAACCACACTCCAGGATGTAAGGATGATCTGGCTGTGATATCTGTCACCCCATTGATGACCAGAGTTGATTGGACTGACCTGGCTGGCTAGGTGGGTGTCCCCTTCGTCCTTCACAGCTCCATGTGCGCCCCTTCTGAAGCTGCGTGCTGGCCTTCCCTGAGTAGAGACAGACCAGTCTTTGGTAGCTGCGCTCCCCTGCTAGAGCCTCCAAACAAGCTCGCAAGGTCCTAAACCACACTCCAGGTTCTAGCTGATTTAAGTTCCAATTACACTCCATGTTTTAATCTCTTTCTCCCAGTTTGACCATCATTTGGTCTTGGCCCTGACTTTCCAACAAGAACTCTTCTGATCAGCAAATAGTATCATGTCTTTATCCATCCTCTAGACTACATTAAAATTGCACAGAGCATTCTCTTAGTTCTGGCTCTCTCTCTGAGTCTCTGTTCATGTCTGGCTTAAGATATTAACATTGTAAATTTGGTTATAATGTAAATGATTTTTAAATCATCGTTTCTTCTCTGGTTTAAGCATTCTACTTACACAGACCTTAGCCCTCAATGCACAATTCCTGAACTCTAGTCAGAAGCTAGGAGCAACCCACAATCTTCTGTGATTTCCCTCACAGTTGGGAAATCTGCAGGCTTTGAGGAGTTCAGTAAATTGAGTCTGAGTATATACTTGGCAGAACCTCTGGGAGACAGATCCTGTTCTCCTATCCTGCATGTAGGCCTAGCAAATACCTACTGATACAACAAATGAAAATAGAGGAAGCAATAAATGGATGTCTGTGGGGAAAAAAAAAAGTGAGTGAGTGAAAGCACGAATTAATTAATAAGTGAATCAGAAGAAGATTCATTGAGCATTAGCTGAGACCACAGATGTCCAGGAATGGTGACTGTAAGATCAGTCCCTGGGAAGCTACACTCAGAGCCTTTATAAACACTTGCTTTTTTCTTTCACATCCATCATTTAGCCTTTGGAAAGATGTCTAAAACTTGGGATGGGAGACAAACACATTGTCCATTTCACTTTAATATAAACCAGCCAAGACATTATGATAACTTTTTGTCTCAAACCTTCAAGGACAACTCTAGATTTGATGTCTGGGGCAGACTGTGTGGGGCCAACATTCAATGAAGACATCGAGGTCTGGGGCAGGTCAAGAGCTGTCCATTGATGGAGTTGATCAGCAGACCCTAGATGTGATGAAGCTGATCCTCTGCCCTGATAAAATCTGGGTTTCCCCATGTTCCGTTTAAGTGGAAAAGCATCACCCATATCTTTCCTCCCTATATTTCCCTTGCCAGGACTCGGCATCTGGTAAAAAGAAAGCATTTGATCAACAGCAACTATATGCCATTCATCTGTGAAATGGCAAGCTGAATTCCTAACCACAGAAATTCCATAACACTCCCTCATGTTACTTCTCATAGTTGAAGTTTTACATTTATACATGGAATTAGGTGATAAGTCTAGTTCCCCTTCTAGTAAACTGATTTCTCATCTTTGCCCCGGCCTGCGGGGTCTATCAATGGAGACCTAGGGTAGGGGGCAAGAGAATGGAGGGGACAAGAGACACAAAGAACGAGAGCAAGACAGGAGGTCTGATCAAGCTCTGAAAATTTTATTTTACAGCCACAATATAAAGCACAAACAATGAGGAAGTTCTGCTAAGGTAGTGGGGGAGAGAGGTGGGTGAGCGACTTTCCAAACATCTAGATGATAATCTCAGTTCCAATGGTCAGAATGTCCTCTCACCAGCTATATGAGAGTCTTAGCTAAGGCCTTGGCCCCCAGCACATCTTAATTGAGGAGATTGTGTAGTATGGCAGTTATGACCATGAACTGACTTTTTTTTTAAGTTATTTTTATTATTTTATTTTATTTTTTAAATTTATTTATTGGGGGATTAATGTTTTACAGTCAACAGTAAATATAAAAGTTTGTACATGTATACCATTTCTCAGTTTTCCACATAACAATACAACCCCCACTAGGTCCTCTGCTACCCTATTCCAGTATCTGTACTCTCATCCCCATCTTCCACAGAGTCTTTTACTTTGGTGCAATACGCCAATTCCAGTTCAGGTTCTACTTGTGTTTTCTTTTCTGATCTTGTTTTTCAATTTCTGCCTGAGAGTGAGATTATCCCAGATTCATCCTTCTATTTCTGACTTATTTCACTTAACATGAATTTTTCAAGGTCCATCCAAGATGGGCTGGAAATGGTGAAGTCACCATTTTTAGTAGCTGAATAGTATTCCATTGTGTATATATACCACAACTTACTCAACCACTCATCTGCTGTTGGACACCTGGGTTGCTTCCAGGTTTTGGCTATTACAAATCATGCTGCTATAAACATAGGTATACACAGATCTTTTTGGATGAGTGTGTTGGTTCCTTAAGATCTATTCACAGGAGAGGAATTTCAGTATCATATGGTAGGTCCATTTCTAGCCTTCTCAGAGTTCTCCAGACTGTTCTCCACAGAGGTTGGACCAATTTACATTCCCACCAGCAGTGCAGGAGGGTCCCTTTGACACCACAATTTTTCCAGCATTTCCTGCTGTTACCTTTTCTGGTAACAGCATTCTTACAGGAGTGAAGTGGCATCTCATTGTTGTCTTTATTTACTTTTCTTTGACAATCAAAGACTTGGAGCATTTTTTTCATGTGTTTCTCAGCCTTTTGGATCTCTTCTGTGGTGAATATTCTGTCCATGTCCTTTCTGCATTTTTGGATGGGATCATTTGTTTTCTTGTTGTTGAGTTAGGCAAGCTCTTTATATATTTTGGTTATTAGCCTCTTGTCTGATGTATGACATGTAAAGATCTTCTCCCATTCTGTGATGTTATTGTGCCCTGTGCATTAGATAAAAGGAAAGGGGGAGATGCTGAGAAATTGTGCCCATGCAGTCACATCTGCCATGTTGTCCCCTCAGGCTACTGCTAGTTCCCGCGAGAGTTGGGACATTCTCGGAGTGCCTGTTCAGCCATGTTGTGTCCTAAGGGCATTGTCTATATCCCCGCGATATTTGGAGTGCTTTGGTTACTCTTCCTCCCTCCCATTCTCACGAGAGTTATTATCCTATCCTGGAGTGCTATGGTTACTCCTCCCCCTTCCCATTCTCATGAAAGCTGCTCCTATAAAAGCCTTTCTTCTTCCGCACCTCGCTCTCTTACCAGCGCTCCACTCTGGTGATGAGACGCGGGAAAGGTTATTGCGTGAGGCGGCCATTTTCGCTACCTCCACGTGGCCCAACCTGCTTCTCTAGCACCCAACTCTGAGGTGCCAGCGCAAGTAAAGATTTGTGTTTCCTCCTCGCTCTGGACCCCTCCTCTCTCTTCTCCGCGGCCCACGCACAACAACATCTGGTGCCCATCGTGTTCCTCACCCACGCCCCGCTGGGTGGCCCGGCCTGAGGTCCCCGAAAGCCACCCAGACACAGGTAAGTGGCATCTGCCCACCTCTGTGGCCCCACGTTGGGTGCCAGATGTTGTTGTGCGCGGGCCGTGGAGAAGAGAGAGAGGAGGGGTCCGGAGCGAAGAGGAAACACAAATCTTTATTTGCGCTGGCACCTCAGAG
Organism: Erinaceus europaeus; assembly: GCF_950295315.1. Taxonomy (NCBI): domain Eukaryota; kingdom Metazoa; phylum Chordata; class Mammalia; order Eulipotyphla; family Erinaceidae; genus Erinaceus; species Erinaceus europaeus. Next base: position 68,300,345 of record NC_080174.1, on the reverse strand, counting down.
TTGGGTGCTAGAGAAGCAGGTTGGGCCACGTGGAAGTAGTGAAAATGGCCACCTCACGCAGTAACCTTTCCCGCGTCTCAACACCAGAGTAGAGCGCTGGCAAGAGAGCGAGGTGCAGAAGAAGAAAGGCTTTTATAGGAGCAGCTTTCGTGAGAATGGGAAGGGGGAGGAGTAACCATAGCACTCCAGGATAGGATAATAACTCTTATGAGAATGGGAGGGGGGGAGGAGTAACCAAAGCACTCCAAATATCGCGGGGATATAGACAATGCCCTGAGGGCACAACATGGCTGAACAGGCACTCCGAGAATATCCCAACTCTCATGGGAACTAGCAGTAGCCTGAGGGGACAACATGGCAGATGTGACTGCATTGGCACAATTTCCCAGCACTGTGAGGGGTCTCTTGGCTTGGGTAGTTGTTTCTTTTGCTGTGCAGGAACTTTTTAATGTGATGTAGTCCCATAGGTTTACACTTGCCTTAGTCTTCTTTGGAACTGGATTCATTTCATTGAAGATAGCTTTAAAATTTATGCGGAAAAGAGTTCTGCCAATATTTTCCTCAAAGTGTCTGATAGTTTCTGGTCTAACAATCAAGTCCTTGATCCACTTGGAATTTACTTTTGTATTTGGTGAAATATAGTGGTTCAGTTTCATTCTTCTGCATGTTTCAATCCACTTTTTCCAATACCATTTGTTGAAGAGACTCTGCCTTCCCCATTTAATAGTCTGGGCACCTTTTTCAAAGATTAGATGTCCATAGGTATGGAGGCATACTTCTGGGCTCTCAATTCTATTCCACTGGTCAGTGTGTCTACTCTTGTTCCAGTACCAAGCAGTTTTGATTACGATGGCCCTATAATACAATTTGAGATCTGAGAGTGTGATGCTGCAAGTTCTGTTCTTTGTTCTCAAGATTGTTTTGGAAATTCTAGATCTTTTTTGATTCCAGATAAACATGTGTAGCATTTGTTCTATTCTCCTAAAAAAATGTGATATGAATCTTGATAGGGATAGCATTAAATTTGTAGATGGCTCTGGGTATATATTCATTTTATGATGTTAGTTTTTCCAACCCATGAACATGGAATATCTTTCCACTTCTTTGTGCTTTTTCAATTTCCTTGAGTAGTGACTCACAATTTTCAGTATACAAGCCTTTCACTTCTTTGGTTAGGATGACTCCTAGGAATTTTAGTGTTTTTGTAGCTATAGTAAAAGGAATTGGCTTCTGGATTTCAACTTCTTCTAACTTAGTGTTTGCATAGAGGAATGCCACTGACTATTGAACATTAATTTTCTAGCCTTACTGTATTGCTTGGTGATTTCCAAAAGCTTCTTGCTGGATTCCTTAGGTTTTTCTATGTATACTATCATGTCATCTGCAAATGACAGAGAAAGGGAGTGTTTGACTTCTTCTCTTCCAATCTGTATTCCTATAATTCCTTGATCCTGCCTGATTGCTATGGCAAGAACTTCCAACACTATGTTAAATAGTAATGGTAATAGTGGGCAGCCCTGTCTAGAACCTGACCTGAGGGGAAATGGTTTCCAGTTTTTCACCACTGAGTATGATGTTGACTATAGGTTTGCTATATATAAACTCCACTGTCTTGAGGAATTTTCCATCTATTTCCATTTTTTGTAGCATTTTGATCACAAAGAGATGTTGTATTTTGTCAAAGGCTTTCTCTGCATCTATTGATATGACCATGTGGTTTTGGTCTTGCTTTTATTGATGTGGTAGATCACATTGATTTATTTACATATATTAAACCAGCCTTGCATGCCTAGGATAAACCCCACTTGGTCATGATGAACAATCTTTTTAATATACTGCTGTATCTGGTTGGCTAGAATTTTGTTCAATATTTTCACATCTATGTTCATCAGAGATATCGGTCTGTAGTTTTCTTTTTTGGTTGTGTCGTTGCCTGCTTTTGGTATCAGAGTGATATTGGCTTCATAGAAGCTGGAAGGGAGTATTCCAGTGTCTTCAATCTTCTGGAAGACTTTTAAAAATAGAGGTATTAGTTTTTCTTTGAAGGTTTTGTAGAATTCATTTGTAAAACCATCTGGTCCAGGACTTTTATTCTTGGGAAGGTTTTTGATAACTGTTTCAATTTTGTTAGCTGTTCTTATTAACTAGTCCCTCTTTATTTAATATTGGAAGTTTGTAGGTATCTAGGAAATCATCCATTTCTTCCTGGTTCTTTAGCTTGATGGCTTATTGTTGTTCCTTTGTGGCTCTTAAAGCTTCTTTTGTTCTTTTTATTCCCTGTAGGGTATGGGAGCCTGAGGGCTTTTAAACTATAAATAGGCTTCTTAGCTTAATCACTTACTCCTGACCAAGAGACAAAGCAGGGTGGGGGAGAGATAATACAGTGATTATGCAAAAAGACTCTCACACCCAAGGATCCATAGCTCTTGGCTCAATTCAGCTTCTCTACCAAGCTGGTCAGCACTGCTGGGCCCTGTGAGTTTCTAAACAAGTCCCATTTATTCTGTAGGTTCTAAGGCAATTATTCACCATGTTCTCATCAGGAGAACAATGTGGAAAGGTTCCCACTATACAGCCCCACCAGTAGGCCACTGAGGTAACTGAGGTATAGATCTTCTTCTGAGTTTCCTGGTCCGTTCTCTGTCCCCTAATGTCAGCACAGGGCCTCCCCCGGCCCTGCTGCTCCAGACTCTGAGGGCAGTAGCATTTGGTGAGTCTTAGGGAAGTCCTCTCCTTTCTTCAACAGTCTTTTATTTATTTATTTTTTTTTGGTAAGGCAGACTGGCTACTGGATGGTTACTAGCTGCTCAATCTCGCCTCAGGCTCCTCTCTGTCCACAAGTCACAGGTTTTTGCACTCACCAGTGATTTGGCGTGTTCCGGAAGTCAGGTGATCTCCTTTGGTATTCCTAGTTGACCTGGGAGAAGAGAGGAGAAAAACACAGCTGCTGCTGCTCCATAGCCCTGCCTCTGGAGTCCATGAACTGACTTCTTACTCTGTCTCTTCCACTTTTACTGTGTGACTTAATGTTGAGGGGCTGTCCTTTGCCAAACGCGTTCTTATTGGTCAATTGGCGATACAGCATCAGGCAGATGTTATCTGCCTACAAGAAACACATATAGCAGTCGATGAAGCTGCTCGATTCACCATCAGTGGATTCAATTTAATATGCTATAATCTCCATCCTAAACACGGCCGAGCCATCTACGCCAAATCGTGTCTTACGGACGTTTACCATACGGCCTCTTCGACATTCTACGACTCCATTACTATTGGAACTATTCAGCTCGTCAATGTATATAAGCCTCCCAGTGCCTCATGGGATAATGAGGTCCTGCCTAGCCCGAATCACCCAGCTGTTTACGTTGGAGACTTTAATAGTCATCACCAAGACTGGGGATATTCCTCCACTCATGCTGACAGCTCTATCTTAGCTGACTGGGCTTCAGCGAATGACCTCTCCCTATTATACGATCCCAAACAGCCAGGCTCTTTTCACAGTGCTAGATGGAATAAAGACTCGTCACCCGACCTGTACTGGATTAGCACAGTCAACGGCCAAGCCTTTCCCGCTACGAGACAAGTTCTCAAGATGTTCCCGCACAGTCATCACCGCCCAGCTATCATCCACATTGGTCTCCAGCTCCCACTGATTCTGTGCTCAGAGAAACTAAGATGGAACTTTCAGGAAGCAAACTGGTGTCTGTTCAGTGATCTTACCAACAAATCTATTCCTGCAATTCCAATTAACTCTATCCCCTCTGAAGATTCCTACAGGCGCTTCCGCCAAGCCATCTTGAAAGCAGCTTCCCAAGCCATTCCTCGTGGGAGACGTGCTAACTATACGCCTTGTCTTGATGCTGAATGCGAGCAACTACTAAAGCAGTATGATGAGTCGGGCGACCCAGATGTGGCCGACCATCTCATTGCCTCCCTGGATGCAGCACGCCAAGCCCGCTGGCAACAACTCACGGAAAGTCTGAACTTCACCCACTCAAGTAGGAAGGCCTGGAAGCTTCTTCACAGACTGGGTGCCAGTAGCCAACCCCCTCCCATCTCCCATCCTCCCCTATCTCCAAACTCAGTGGCCAGTCACCTAACTCAAGTTGGACATGCTAAGATCGACCCAGTCTGGAAAAGAGAAATTTCCCATGAGTGGTCATCCCACTTCTGGTTATCTTGTCCATCTCTAAAACTCTCTCCCTTTACACTGTCTGAACTGGAAGACGCTTTGAAGAGGGTTAAACCGGGAACAGCTGCTGGCTATGATAACATCACCCCAGAACTCATTCTTAACCTGGGTCCCACGGCAAAGAAGTGGCTCGCTTCATTCCTGTCCCACATCTTGGAATCTGAGTCTATGCCCAAAGTTTGGCATCGTGCGAAGATTATAGCAGTTTTGAAACCAAAGAAAGACCCAACACTGGCTGCCAGCTATAGACCAATTTCTCTCCTCTCCATGTGTTACAAACTCCTTGAGAGGCTGCTTCTGTCACGTATTTCTCCTCTTACAGAGAAATTCCTATCACCCGCCCAAGCTGTTTTCCGCCCAGGAAGATCTACCTGCGAACAAGCCCTGGCCCTCTCAACTTACATTGAAAATGGATTCCAGAAGAATTTAAAGACCGGTGCTGTTTTTGTTGATCTCACAGCAGCCTATGACACGGTCTGGCACCGTGGTCTCCTAGTCAAGATCTCAAGATGCCTGCCTCCATGGGTGGCCAACACTATATCATTTCTTTTCCAAAACAGAAGATTCCGGGTGCATCTGGGTGACAAGTCTAGCAGATGGAGACTTGTCTCAAGTGGCCTCCCCCAGGGCTCTGTTCTGGCTCCTACGCTATTTAATATTTACATCAATGACCTCCCAGAAACTTCTTCAAGGAAGTTCATCTACGCCGATGACATCTGCTGTGCAACTCAGGCATCAAAGTTCTACATCCTCGAGGAAACACTCACGAAAGACATGTCTCTGATATCTGATTACTGTAAAAAATGGCGACTAATCCCTAGTACTGCAAAAACGGTATCATCTGTTTTCCATCTACACCATGCCTCGGCCTTGCGTGAGCTTAATGTGCAGCTTGGCTATACGAGAATCCGGCATGAAGCCCAGCCAGTCTATCTTGGCATTACTCTCGATCGCACCCTGTCATTTCACGAACATCTCATAAAAACTGCAGCAAAGGTAGGCACGAGGAATAACATCATTGCAAGACTGGCCAGCTCCTCATGGGGCGCGAGCGCTTCCACACTACGATCATCATCTCTGGCATTATGCTATTCCACTGCAGAATACTGTGCCCCAGTATGGTTCCATAGCCCCCATGTCCACTTGGTCGATTCCAAATTATATTCCTCCATGAGGATAATTTCTGGAACCATCCGTTCCACCCCGGTTCCATGGCTGCCAGTTCTTAGCAATATCGCCCCGCCAGATATTTGTCGGGATGCGGCATCATCTAAGTTCATTTCCCACGTCTACGCTCGACCGGACCTGCCAATATACGCGGATATCTTCGCCCACCCTGTCCAACGCTTGACCTCTCATCACCCAATCTGGTCCCCTATGCCTACACTGAACTTCTCTGTTCCAGACTCTTGGAAACAGAGTTGGCAGTCAGCTGAGGTAAAGAACAAACACCTCATCACAGACCCCTGCAAGCGTCAACCCGGCTTTGACCTAGCACGTTATGATTGGGCCCTCCTCAATCGCTATCGAACAGGCCATGGCCGGTGCGCCGCTATGTTCCATCGCTGGGGAGCCAGAGACGACCCAAACTGCCCCTGCGGCTACAGACAGACTATGACCCACATAGTCAACGACTGCCACCTCTCCAGATTCAAAGGAGGTCTCGAAACTTTACATCAGGCTCAACCTGACGCTGTTGACTGGCTATGGAAGAAGGGCAAACGCTAGAAGAAGAAGACTGTGTGACACTGAACAAGTTATGTAATTTCCTTGTGCCTCAGTTTCCTTAACTATAAAAAAGGTGGAGTCACCTATCTTCCATTTTTGTCAGTGTTAAGTGAGTTAGTTAATTTAACAAATTCATTTTTAAGTAGTGGCCCATAGTAAGTAATTGAAGGTGTTGTTGTTTTAATAGTGTGTTTTTATAGAAAAAAGACTATAGAATCATAATTATTTTCCTTAGAATTTTGCAATAATTTCTGTTATATTTGAACATGTTCTGAAGATAAATAAAACAACAATCAGATACTCTTACTGGTCTTTTTCTATCTGATGTTTGTAGGTTAATTGCTTAAGTTTTGAACTTACTTCCATGTTTCTTCTCAACCTATGGTGAATATATTCATTTGAAAATAAACTTTTTTTTTTCAATTCAAGGACATTTTCTTTTATTATACTGAGCTGTTGAAAAGCTATGACAATTTTTTTTCTATATTTTTCTACTCAAACATGTCATGGCTTTTCCAATAACTAAATAGTTTAGCCACTATAATGAACTCTGCTCTTGGAAATCCCATTAGATATATTGTAAATTCCTTGGATCCAGCCCATCACATCTATTTTTTTGTTTTGTTTCCCCATTATTTTAAAAGTTCTCTTCCTTTTTTTCCTTAGCATTTCTGCTCCATCTCCTTATAATTTTCATGAGAGTTTTGCTGGAATTTCCCAAGCAGGTTTTCTAATTAATCACGTTAATTTTTTTTCTCATTTCCATTCTGCTTTTTTGTTGGATAGGAAGGGATGAAAATCATACCTTTTCTTTCTAAGAACTATTTATTGTTTTCAGATTGATCTTTTTAATCCAACATAACAGTATCTCACTAAAAACACACTAAAGAAGCCTTTTAAAATTCTCCCTTATTCCCTAAAAAATACCTGCTCTGCCATGTACATTTTGTGCTAAGTGTTCAGACCGATCCTTCAGTCCTTCTGTTTGATTCACTAAGTGTATTTATGAAACCAGGAACTCATCACCATCTACTCACACTTGTTGATGACATGTGTACTTGGCTCGTTTTGGATAATCTGCTGATGATTCATAAATCATTATACCTTCCCCTGAAAGTGACTGGAAGCAGTGAGTACTTGAAGCTTATAAATTAGAATTGGTGCCAACTACCAGTGACAGGAAAATCTAAAATGATGTGGTTTGAATGGATGTTTCTTCCTTTCTTAGGCAAAATAAATCCAGAAACAGTCAGTCTAGAGTTGATAATGGGCTGGGGAGATGGAATAACGGTTATGCAAAAAGACTTTCATCGCTGATGTTCTGAGGTCCTAAATTCAGCCCCCAGCACTACCATAAGCCAGAACTGAGCCATGCTCTGGTATAAATAAATAAATAAATAAATAAATAAGGGCCAGATGATGTCACACTCTGTAGAGTGCACATGTTGCAATGCACAAGGACCCAGGTTCAAGCCCCTGTTCCCCACCTGCAGAAGAGAAGCTTCATGAGTGTGAAACAGTGTTGCAGGTGTGTCTCTCTCTCCCTATTCCCTTTGGATTTCTATGTCTCTATCAATAAATAAGTAAATAAAGTCAGTAATGGTGTGTCATCATGTAGGAACTCTGGTTCATTCAATCTTATTGCTTCATCTCCTTTAGTAAGTGGATTTTCCTTGGCAATCCAAAATGGATTCTTTAGCTCCAGCAATCAAATCTACAATCCAGTCAAAATCACACTCTCCCTCTAAGAATACTTTCACCACTTCTGCTTAAATTCCAGTAGCTAAAACTCAGTTATATGATCATACAAAGCTGCAGTGAAGGCTAGGAAATTTAATTTTTATTCTAGGTGATCGCTTGAGCAGCTAAAGTTTCAATTGACATGAAAGAATGAAATGAAGGGCCAAACAAAAGTTTCTAACTTAGAAATTTCCCATTCTTTACTACCATCTGTACCACTCAACCCCAAGAAGAATCAGGGAGCTGGGGGCAGAATGAGAACTGTTTCACTCACTTTAACCAATGTATGGCAGAGCAAACAATCAAGACTTGCCTCTAACTGCATAGCTTTCCTTATGTTATTATTTATTTATGCTAAAACTCTCAGATGTTTCCAAGAACTGGCTAGGATCTCTATGTTTTTTATAGAAATTGAATAGAATTTCCCTATTACTTGGGTCATGGCACTTCAGCAGGAACGATGAGAAGAGGGGGCTGGGTAGTAGCACACTTGGTTAAACGCTCATGTTACTATGTGGAATGATCCAGGTTCAAGGTCCCAGTCCCCACATGTAGGGGCCAGGGGAAAGCTTCACAAGTAGCAAAGCAGATCTGCAGGTGTATCTCTCCCTCTCTATCTCTCCCTCCCCTATCACTTTCTCTGTCCTATAAAATAAGAATGAGGAGGAGAAATCAAATTCAGGAACTTAATGGCATCTTTGTTCAGAAGCCTAAAATACAAATTTGCTTTGATGATTGCACTGTTTTAAATCCCATATTCAATATGCATAGGAAAAGACATCATTTTCATTAACCCTTAGGGAAACACAAATTAAAACAAGGTAAAATAATATTATAAACACAGAAATGTTAAAAATTAAAAGGATGTTGAGCTCTTGGGAATCTCATACAACATTGGTAGGAATGCAAAGTGTTATAATCTTGGAAAACAATTTGGTAGAGTTTAAACATACACTTGTCATCAGACCCAGAAATCCTACTCCTAGAGAAAAATTTACCCATGTGTCCACATAAAACCTCACACATGAATGCTCATAACAGCTTTATTTATAAAGACCAGTAAAAACAACCTAAATATGCATCAATAGGCAAATAGATAAGCAAATGTCGAAAGGTCATTCCAATGGACCGCTACTCAGAAAAGGAACAAAGTACTGAGACACATAGCAACATGAGTCAGAAACATTATGTGACATTCTAAAATAAGCTAAACGAATCTATACGGTGACAGAATCAGATTAGTGGTTGCCAGGGCAGGAGGTAGGAATGAGGATTGAATGTAAAAAGGCATGAGGGAATTTTGGGAGGTGATGAAATGTTCTGGCTCTTGACTATGGTGGTGTTTGCTTAAGTAAATATATTTTTAAAAATTCATCGAACTCGAGCCAAGGGGAGAGCACCATCTGTAGTACAACAGGCTTTCCTGCCTGAGGCACCAGAGGTCCGAGGTTCAACTCCCAGCACCACCATAAGTCAGAGCTGAGCAGTGCTCTGCCTAAAAATAAATGACCCAGCAAGGGTTAGGGAGGGAGACAGCTTAACAGTAAAGTACTGGGCTTGCATGCCTGAGTTCTCCGGTTCAGTCCCTGGCACCACAAATGCAAGAGTTGAACAGTGTTCTGATGCTCTCTATGTGTGTCTCTCCCTATTTTTTTCTCTCTCATACAATGATAAGTAAATCTTTTTTTAATTCATCAGACTTAAAATGGGGGTGTGAGTCCATTTCACTCTAAGGACCATACCTTGTAAAGTTGGTTAAAAACAACATTTTCTGGATCAGGGAAGTGGCTGAGTGGTAAAATATGTGTCTCCATACATGATACCTGGGTTTGATCCCTAGCACTACCTAGAAACAAGAAAGACAAGGGCAAAAAGAGCATCACAAATAACAACGGGGTGCTCCGAAATCATTTTCCCCCTTCTGTTGCCCTTGTTTTATTGTTGTTGTGGTTATTATTGTTATTGTTATTGATGTCGTCATTGTTGGATAGATCAAAGAAATGGAGAGAGGAGGGGAAGACAGAAAGGGGGAGAGAAAGATAGACACCTGCAGACATGCTTCACCACCTGTGAATTGACTCCCCTGCAGGTGGGGAGCCGGGGGCTTAAACTGGATCCTTAAGCTGGTCCTTGCACTATGCGACACGTGCACTTAACCCGCTGCGCTATCGCCCAGCCCCTAAAATCACTTTTAAAAATTAAACTTAAAATCATACAACCTTCCCTGCTTCCTATCTCCTAAAGGATTCAATTCAAACTGATTAACTAATTAATAAACAAACTTTACACATCCTCCATGATTTGGCCCCTGCCTCCTCCTCCTTCTCTGGCCTTCAAAACTCTAAGTAGCTCTGTCTTTGATGAAGAGTACTGTGGGAGGGGGATGTACTGCTGTTTAATAAAGGCAGTGTTCTTGGCAGATGCTACTTTTCAGGTTGTGAGATGCAGAGAAGTAATAAAGAGACCTAACTGGCAAAGGACTGGGACTGCTGAGAGGATGATCTCAAAGTGACCATGCATTTAACACCTGACCTTTTCCCCCATCAGAACTTACTCCCTGCAGCAACACGCTCCTAAATAAGTATTTTTGTAGGACAATCCTAGCATTTTCCTGCTTAAGAACAAATTTTAACATCTGAAGCAAAGAAGGAAAAAAAAAATAGCCTCAGATACTTTCAGTTACTCGTTCCATACCGCCCGTAATTTGTCACTCTGTCTTGAAATCTTCTCTTGCATGGCTTGGCTTTAATGGGTTCAGCATTTAGTGAGCTAGGCAGTGGATTATGTGTGAAATGCATTAACCTCTCACATCACTGTAAAAAGTGCCTTAATAAAATAGAGCTAAATCCTACTTAATAGCAATAAAACAGAAGCCACTATGTTCCAGGGACACTAACGACCTGTGAGTCATTCCTTTTGATTTTAGAAGGTTGAACATTTAGAATTTGTCCCTTTTGATGAAACTTTCAAGCTTGGATAACTGCTAGAAAATCATACAAGTTAAAATAAATTTCCTACTCAGAGACTACCAAAAAACCAGGAAACTTTTATCATTTTTTCCCCTTTTCTTTGTCACCCTGGAACTTCATACATGCGTGAATTCACCAGATTTTTCAGAGACAGAGAGGGAGAGACACCACAGCATCCTTAGTGCTGTGATATTTGTATGGTGGGCTGGGAGCTCGAACACAGGTCACGTACACGGCAAACCAGGTGCCCTGCCAGGTAAGTTAGCTTACTGGCCCCTTCACCATTTTCTTGAAGTTCTATCACCCAAACATGCTGAGGGCACAGACGCCAAGTGACAAAAAGGGAAAGGAATGACTATTTGCTGCTTACATAACTCCTTTAATCTATATTTGTTAATTCAACTCACATAACAAACCTATGAAATCTCCACTTTGTAAATGAAGGAATTGAGATTCAGAGTTTGTCCAAATTCTCACAGCTAATACAGTGAAGAAGTAATACTTGGACCCAGTCAGGTCTTCTGAATCCAGGCCCCACATTGTCCCTAAATGTTGTTTCCCTGTATTTTTTTTTCTTTTTTATTTAAGAAAGGATTAATTAACAAAACCATAGGGTAGGAGGGGTACAACTCCACACAATTCCCACCGTCCAATCTCTATATCCCACCCCCTCCCCCGATAGCTTTCCCATTCTCTATCCCTCTGGGAGCATGGACCCAGGGTCATTGAGGGTTGCAGAAGGTAGAAGGTCTGGCTTCTGTAATTGCTTCCTCGCTGAACATGGGCGTTGACTGGTCGGTCCATACTCCCAGTCTGCCTCTCTCTTTCCCTAGTAGGGTGTGTCTCTGGGGAAGCTGAGATCCAGGACACATTGGTGGGGTCTTCTATCCAGGGAAGTCTGGCCGGCATCCTGATGACACCTGGAACCTGGTGACTGAAAAGAGAGTTAACATACAAAGCCAAACAAATTGTTGAGCAATCATGGACCCAAAGCTTAGAAAAGTGGAGAGGAAGTATTAGGGAGGTACTCACTGCAAACTCTAGTATACTTCTGCTTTCTTACTTTGGTGCCATACTCCAAACTCAGTCAATTTCTGCTTTGCGTTTCTACTTCTTTTTTTTTTTTTACATGCATAACATTCCCCAGATTCCCATTTAGCAATACAACTCCCACTATTTCATTCATCATTTTTCATGGACCTGTATTCTCCCCACCTACCCACCCACCCCAGAGTCTTTTACTTTGGTGTAATACTCCAATTCCATTTCAGGTTCGACTTGTGTTTTCTTTTCTAATCTTGTTTTTCAACTTCGTCCTGAGAGTGAGATCATCCCATATTCATCCTTCTGTTTCTGACTTATTTCTCCCTGTATTTTTAAGAGTAGTCATCTCCTTATAAATGGAGGAAAGGAGCAATTGGGGACTCAGAAAGACAGAGACATTTCAGCTTTCTCCTCTCTTTTTCAGTGAGATGATGCTTACTAAGTCAGCACCTGCTACCTTTTACTATTTTTTGCAGTCTTGAAACACTGATGTGAAATAACAATAAGAGCAGCGCTGATAATAGTAACTTCTCTCCTTACCCAGTAGCAGCTCAGGCACTGTTAAGGGTTTTGTATGTTTTATGGCACATCATTCTCACCATAATGTCATATGTACTATCAATATTCTCCATATTCCAGATGAGGAAACTAGGGATTAGAGAAATTAAGAAACTTGGCCAGAGTCCAGGGAGATAGTGCCATGGAGAACACAGGACTAGCATATATGAGGTAGCAGGTTTGATTCCCACTTTACATATGCCAGGACTAAGTAGTACTCTGAGTGGCTCTCTCTCTCTCTCTCTCTCTCTCTCTCTCTCTCTCTCTCTCCCTCCCTCTTCCTCCCTCCCTCCCTCTCTATCTCTCTCCCTCCCTCCCTCCTTCTCTCTCTCGATCTCCCTCTCCCTCTCTCTCTCCACCTTCCTCTCTCTCCTCTCTCACTCTCTTTCATACACACACACACACACACACACACTCACACACACCTTAAAAAACAAAAGAAACTCGACATGCCTGTAAGTCAAATGATGGGGCTCCCCAAATTCACTGGGGGAAAAAGTGAACTTCTCTGTAAGAACTACATTAATGCTTCCTGTGACCTCTGTGGGGTGCACATCTCCATCACACTGCAAGGAGAGGGCATGGTATGAAGTGCATCCCAGTACAAACATGAGAGGGCGTCACCGAGGTGTCAAACCAAGGCTTCACGCACTGAGAGTTAGACCTGCCCCGCCCTTTAATTAATTCTCTCATCCCCTTTGTGTTTAACACAGACTGAGCCTGTTCCTTAAATTAATTCAAAGCCGGCACCAAATGAATTTCTGTGTGGCTCCAAATTAATACACTCCTTACCCTAGCCACGGGTGCAGGGGAGAGTGAAAACGTGTTCTGCCTGGAATGTGTGCAGCGCCACGTGGAGAAGCAGAAGGCCTGTGAGAACTGAAGCCCATGTGCTGCTATGAGGAGGGACAGACCCTCAGCCCAGACAATCACATCTGTCAGTGAGGGACCGGGTAAGGACCATAGCGTGGAGAGCTGTCTCCACTCCTCCTCTTATGGCCTGTGTGAATTCAGCCATGGTGTTCAACCTCTCTGCACTTCCATTTCCTAGTTTGTAAACTGAGGAGGGGGAGGGTGAAATAGAATCTTCACCTTGTAGGATTATGAAGAGTTCATGAACAGAAATGTCTGCTATCTTGCCTGGCAAGGAGTGATAAGCACACAAACTATCTCCTCAGTCTCCAGACTTTGCACGTGCTATCCCCTCTGCCCCAAACCCCTTCCCTCTTCTCAGCCTGGGGGACTCCTGCTTTCAAGTTTCAGCCTTGGTGCTTCTTCTGCAAGGAACATTCCCCCATCTCCTACACACCCTCCCACTTCTGATGTTCCCACACAGTTGTGTTTACCCCAGAAACCATTATGCTCTCTTTTTCTCTCTCCCTAGCTGTGAAGTCCTGAAGGCGGGAATTAGACCAGCCATCACTGAATCACTAAATCATGGTTCCACACCTAGTATAAAGCAGGAGTCCGGTAAAGCTTGACTGCCTTAAATTAGGTAATGAATTAGTTCCGCTCATCAATGAGGAAGAAGCAAGGAAACTACAGAGAAGAGTCCCACAGTCACGGAAGGCATCCTGGGATTAAGCATCCCTTTGAGCAGCATAAGGAATACACATTACAGCTGTGATTCACTATGCTACTAATTTGATTGGTCTGGGGTGGCACCTGGGAATCAGATTGTTTGCAAAGCTTCCCAGGTGATTCTAATGTGCAATCCATTTTAAGAGTGACTACTCTGCCATCCTGCTCTAAACTCATAGACTATGAATTCAAAGGAGGGGCAATTCCATGGCTTCCCCACACCCATATAGTCCAGTCACATTCTTGGGGCGGAGGAGGGAGTGGGGTCTATCTTTGGGTAATTGGGGTCTATTCTGGCAGATGAGTACCACATGAAGAGAGTGGTAAGAAAAAAGGGCTGGGGGCAGGGGGAAGACGACACATACCAGATAATCTCACAACACTGAAACTTAAGAAACAAGGACAGAACGAGGAAATACAGTGAAACTTGGACTGGGTGTGATGTATTGCAGCAAAGTAAACAACTGGGGAAGGATCGGGTGGGGGTAGAGAGGGTATTCAGGTCATGGTGCATTATGGTGCAAATGGGCCTAAATTGGGGGGTGAGAGGGTTTTGCAGACACCTATCACCAGGAGATGAAAAATTGTACCCATGTGTCAACAACTATACTGTAAACCATTAACCCCCTCCCCCCCAAAAAAAACAGTAAAAATAACTATAAAAAGGAAGGAAATAATAAGGGGGCTGCGGCCAGAGAGATAGCTCGCTGGATTAAGGACATGCCTTGTCATACAGCAGAATAGCTTCCACCAGTTGATAGGGTTATGTTAAAGGAAACTGGTTAAGTCCATGAAAATCTCAAGATCACCAATTCACTCTCATGGGAGTATGTCACAATGCCCCTTAAAGGAATTACAAGATAGAATTTGTGATTGTGTATACAACATCCCAACTCTGTTTTATTACAGTTACGAGGTAAGGATCATGTAGAGATGACAGTACGGTGCAGAAGCAGCTCAAGAAAAGAGATTCTCCCCAAGGGCCAAAAGAAAAGAACTTTGTATATGCATATATTCTTCATTTAAACCCTATCTACGTCACACCTGGGCTAGCTTCTGATTGGTCCACTGAGATCACCAGGTGTGGTTATCTTATTAAAAAAAAAAAAAATTTCCACAGTGTGTAAGGTGCTTCCTTTCATGCTAAGAACTGTCCCACTCCACTTCCCAGTGCTACTTTCAATTTCTTTACTGCTGGCATGAATAGCAAGTGACAAAGTGTTCAAGCTTCAGATGTCTGTGGTTTCTAAACTCCGGTCCCTGTTCAGTTCTTTACACAACCCCAGAACCACATGGTAGGTGCTATGGCAGTAGAGGAAGCTCACTCTCTCTATGAATAAAAAAGTGGCCCATCGAGGTTTATCCATTAATTTGTGGTAGTGGGGGACTGTGTTCTCGCTCTACCCTGGGGGAAAAAAAGTGACCCAGAACCAGATCAGAAGAGAAAACACTAAGCAGAACTTGGACTGGAGTTGGTGTATTGCACCAAAGTAAAGGACTCTGGGGTGGGGCAGGGGGGGGTGTTAGTTCAGGTCCTGGAACATGATAGCAGAGGGCCTAGTGGGGGCTGTACTAGTGTGTGGAAAACTGAGAAATGTTATGCAAGTACAAACTATTATACTTACTGTCAACTGTAAAACATTAATCCCTCAATAAATAAATAAATAAGTGACCCAGAGCAATGAAATTATGCATGTACGAAACCCCGATTCGGGGGGGGGGGGTAGAGGGGGGAGACCCCCACTGGAAATTGAAAAGGGTACAGAAAGAAGAGTAACTGAGGTCCCAAAGCAAGCAGAGGCAAAAGTGAGTCCTCACTTCTGAGAAGCTTTCACCCAGGTCACTCTGCCTGTGTCTCCTCAAGGCAGCAATCTAGAATCTCAGGGATCCTCAGGACGGTTGGGGAAATCCAAGGTCAAGTAAAAAGTCTGAGTAAAGAAAAGCATGCTGACTACCTTCAGATGTGAAAAGTTCTCTTGTGTAAAGCTAACCGGCCAACTGCACGGGGAGCTGCAGAGAGAAAGAGAGGAGTCATTTGCAATTAGCATAGTGTTGATGTGTAAACAGCAGGCTCAGAGTAGTTGAAAATAGTTTGTTTGCTTGTGTGAATTAACATTCCCTTACTGTATTATGATAACAATGGTCTACCTTACTTTCCCTGCACGCTCCACCTAATCTTGTTTACACTCTTATTAATAGTGAAAAGGAAGCCTGGTTTTACTGACTTCAAATATCCTAGACTGCAAACCACTGAAATCTGAATTAATGATCTTGAATTGTATGCACTTGCATCCAGAAGTTGTTAAGGCCCCCCCTGCACAGGATTTCCTTCAAGGACCCTTCTCCCAGATGGCAGGTGCTCTGGGCAAATCCTTTTTACAGACCGGCAAGTGGAGGCACAAATTGCTGGAGCTACACAGCATTGGGGCCCAGGGAATCTGTCCCATAGCCTGCATTTTTAATAGTAAAAAGCACAGTCCTGGAGAGAAAAGTCAAATGTCAGCTTTGTCACCAAGACCAA